>NW_006399872.1:5607711-5609820 GCF_000299155.1 Elephantulus edwardii
CCCTTATGCCACATTCTCTTCTGAATCCAGCTTAGATTTCTGGAAGTACCTTCTCAATGTACTGTGGCAGTCACTTCTCAAGAATCTTCAACAAGATTTTACTTGTATGTGATGATAATGATATTGTTCTATCATTTCCACCTTCTTTTGGATCACTTTTCTTTTTAATAGAAACAAGTGTGGCTTTCTTCCAGTCACTTGACTAGGAGGTTAATTTCAAATTTCTTTTATAGGGTATTGAGCACATCCAGGGACACATCTGTGTTGAAACACCTCAACTGATATTCTGTCAATTCCTGGGTCCTTATTTTTCCCAATTTCTTTAATACAGCTTGATCTTCAACCTGTAGTACCATTGGTTCTTGATATTATTCTACTTCCTGAAATAGTTCAGTACCAACTAATCTTTTTCGGTACGGTGACTTTGTGTTTTCCTTCCATCTCATTTTGATGTTTCTGGCATCATTCAATAATTACCTATAAAACCTCCAGTATTACAATTCAAGCCTTGAATTTGTTCTTAAGTTCTTTCAGCTTGAGAAATGCAGACTGTGTTTTCCCCTTTTGGTTTTCTAGCTCCAGCTCTTTGCATATTTTCTTCTAATACTTTGCTTTGTCTTCTTGAGCTTCCCTTTGAAATCTTGTGTTCGTCTTTCATACTTCAACCTTTATTTTGCCTCTCTCCAGTGTAGTGCAAGTTAGAGTCTCTTCTGATATCCATTTGATCTTTATTTCTTGTCTTCAAAGCTATGTTTTTGCTTACTTCATGGATGATGTCCTTGATGTCATGTGCCAAATCATCCTACCTTTGGTCATTAACATTCAATACATCAAATCTATTCTTGAGTTGGTTTTTAAATTCAGTTGGGATAGACTCAGGGTTGTATTTTGGTTCTTGTGGGATTTCCATTATTGGTTTAGAAATTAATACTTCCTTGATGTTACTCTTTATCATATAGGCCTGCCTATTGTTTGCCTGAGAGTTGAGCCATTTGGGGGAGTTTTGTTCCAGATTCAACGGTTGAGTACAGTATAATATCAGTGGTTTCAACAATCTTTATCTAGCCAGTAAGCATGGCCTTTTATCAATGCTTTCCCACATTTCTTTGCATTCTATCCATGATCTTCCATTGTGATCAAATGGTAAATTTAAAAAGAAAGAAAGAAATTGCCAAGACTTTCTTCCAAGCTTCCTTTGACTGCATTCAAATCTCAGGAGTTTTGTTAAGCAGCTTAATATGTTGACTATCTATGCCATGCTGGAACTCTAGAGAGAGTAGAAGTAAATGTTTTAAATTAATTAAATTGATCCAGTGACTGAAACAATGGACTCAAATAGCAATGATTGTTAGAGTTGGGAAGTGGTGGAGGTAGCACCCAGTGCTTCCTTCTTTCGTATATAAGGAACACTACGAATCAGGATGGACGCAGGCATCTAGCAACAACACTTATATTACCACTCAGCCAAATTTGGCATGACCTCATGTTCATTTAATTGATAACACTTAAAGACTCAACCTCCAAACAAGATCACTGTAATAGTTATCAGAAATTGTTGTTGCTGTGTACCATAGAGTCAGAACTGACCCACAACTGATCTCTGGCAGGTTTTCAGAGGCAGTTAATCACAGAGAAGGAGATTGCAAATCCTTCTCCCACGGAACAGCTGGTGACCTTGAACTGTATGCCTTCAGGATTGCAGCACAGCCTCTTGCCGCTAAGCCACTAGAGATTACAATTTCAATATAAATTTGGGGAAACACAATTCATAATAAGTTATTATCAGTAGTGGCTGGTAACATAGCCTCCAGACTAAGGGAAACCTATATTACAGAGTTGTTGCTGTTGTTGTTGTTGTTGATTGCCTTTCAGTTGAGCATGGCTCATAGCGACCCTATGAACAAAAGCCTTGAAGCCCCTCTACCATTATTGACATTTATCAAAGTTCATAGGGTTTCCAGAAGCATGTTATTTAGGAAATGTATGCTACTCTTGCTTCCAAACCTGTCATAGTATGTTATTGTTTTTATATGCCATTGTGTTGCTTGTGATGTGTAGTAACTGTGTGCACAGCAGCTCTGAACCTTTCCCTGTCCTGAGCCAGTCTCA
>NW_006399872.1:5610799-5613533 GCF_000299155.1 Elephantulus edwardii
CCAGTGGTGAGAATCTTTGTCTTCTTGACACTGAGCCTCAATCCATATTATAGACTGCAGTCCTTGGCCCTCTGCAGCAGGTGTTTCAGGTCCTCTTCAGTTTCAGCAAGCAGGGTTGTGTCATCCGCATAAGGCAGATTGTTGATAAATCATCCACCAATCTTGACCCCACATTTCTCCACATAGAGCCCAGCCTCCCAGATAATCTGTTCTGCATACAGGTTGAAAAGGTATGGAGATAGGATGCATCCCCGGCGTACGACCTTCACAATTTTGAACCATGCAGTGTTCCCTTACTCTGTTCTGATGACTGCCTCCTGGTCCAAGTATAGGTTTCACATTAAAACGATCAAGTGTTCTGGGGTTCCCATTCTTCTCAGAATCAGCCACAGTTTGTTGTGATCCACATACCAACAACAACAACTCAGACTCGTTTGTGAAAAGGTGGTTAATGAAAATATGTAGGGTACGGAGAGTGAAATGAGGAAGGAGATTAGAAATAAAAACAGCAATTTTAACAGGGCAAATTGTGTACGTCAGTGGGTGGGAACTATACTCATAGCTACCTGCTTCTCCATTCTATACCTGTTATTTAAAACTACAGACTGACATATTTCCTCCCAATTTTTCTTTGTTTTTGAATGGTCATATTTTTAGAACTAATTATTGACAATTTCTTAGAGAAAGGGGAGTGAGAGAAATAAAGAATTCATTTTAAAACAGATGTTTTCAAAATGTTGAAGCTATTTTAAATATATAGAATAGAAGTAATGATTATTCTTAGCACTATTCTCAAAGGACAATGGTCATTCTGTGTGAGACATGGAATATATGTTTCTAGCATACCAACGGGTGAAGGTTACAAACCGCACCATTTCTCTGGAGATTTAGAAACTTTGTGCTTGTACTAGACTATGTCCAAAGTGCAGAATCAGATATTAAGATTTTATACACTCCACTGAATGCCTCTCATACCTAATAAAAATAAGACATAATAAAACTAAATGACATGATTTTGAATGCCAACTTCAGTGTACCGATTAAAATTTGAGCCATATTCTCCGTCTTCTGAGAAGATAATTTCTATTTTCTGACTACACACCTTAGTAATAGTATCTCTTGCTATTTCCAAAAATATGCAGCACAACAAAGAAGTTATTTTCACTGTTTACTTTATTACCTCCTAATACAAGGACAGATGGCATTTGTTTTGTAGTAGTCTTCAGTTTATTGAAAACCACATCTCTATTTCATATAGGTTTGAAAAGAATGGCTGCACGTGAAATATTGATGCTAATGAAAACTATGAAGACTCATGGCATTTGCCGTCTGATGTTTATGTTTCAACTTTGGATTTTTGGACTCACACTCAGATTTTCTTTGTGGTGCTCTGTTTGGTAGGATAATCTTGTCTGACCTGAAGACAGTGGCACTGTTGTGGAGAATTGTTTGCAAGGAAATAAATCAAAGTAAGAGATGAATGCATTTCTCCACACAACCTGCTTCCCTGAGCCCCAGGGCTGCTCCCTGTAGGGCCCTTTCAATAGAAGACCTCCCACATAGACAAGGGCGTTGCTGCAGTGTTCAGGAATGCCACCTACTGGCACACACCAAAAACATAATCTGAGATTTGACAAACTTAATCCCAGTTCCAGAATAGATAGGAAAGCTGACAAACCCAGAATCATATTAGAAAAATCAGCGCCCACCTTTTCTATTTTTACAATTTAAATGTCAAAGATGTCTTTTATTTCTCTCCTTGAGAAAGGGCATACTTTCTTTGAAATGTGTTCATTTAAAAGAAATTTTTGACATGATGCCTGAATTTGGGGCAAAATGGAATTGAAAAGGTATGTGAAGAATATGAGGGCCCTTTTATTGTGAGCTAACCAGGAAGAAGAAAAGGCAGTGAGCTCAATAACATAAACACAACAAAACATTGCCCTTCAGTTAATTCCAATTTTTAGTGGCCCATGTGGTTAAATAAAAGTACGTCACAGGACTTCCTATGGTATAAGCTTTACAGAACATAATCACTCAATCTTTCTTCTATGTTGGTACCACCTGATGGGTTGAAACCATCAATGACTGGCATTATGCAAGAATCCGGAAGAATTAATCATGGAAATGGTAGTGGCCATACATTCCCTTCTGAGGTGTGGTGGCCTCACATGCAACAAAGAAAAACATTACCTGGTCCGAAGCCATCTGCACAACTATGTATATCTTCAAATTCATTGTAATGTCTACTGTGCATTTAGAGGGCCTTCCAAAATATGGAGCTCATCTGCTAGCATAGAATCAGACACTATCCTGCGGTGATTCACAAGTTTTTTTCACAGATAGTTTCTGTAAGCGGATCACTGGATCTTTATTCCTATTCTCTCTTACTATGAAACATCTATTGAATCCTGCCCAGCATGGCTGATATTACTAATATTTTAAAACACCTGTGATACAGCTTTGGCCATCACGACAATACGCATGCCATTGTAATATGACAAAGTGGGTAGTGGATGGTAGCAATAGTAAATATATATGGCAAAAACACTGCTATTTAATTATTTATTTCTTATCTTTATGGTGTGTAAACAATGCATGGCTAACAACCGAAAAAGAACTGAGAAAACATTAAATCAAAATATACTTAAATGGCTAATAAGAGGAAAAATGGATACCAGAAACTTGACTATTATAAGCATCTATGGAGTTATATACATAGATTTCACCTGAT
>NW_006399872.1:5615518-5617190 GCF_000299155.1 Elephantulus edwardii
GACATCATGCTTGGTCGCGTGGAGGGACAGCAGGAGGGGAAGGCCCTCTATGAGGTGGATTGATTCAGTGACTGGGTAATCGGGATGGGTATATCAGAGACAGTGCTATTGGACAGGACAGAGCAGAGTTTCGGGCTGTTGTACACAGGGTCACTATGAGTTGAAAGCAGCTCGATGACACATAACAACAACAACAACATGCAGTTTATTATATGTGGTGGTGATGTTAGATGCCATAGAGTCAGTACAACTTCTAGCAACTCTACGAATAATAGATCTGAACTCTGTCCTATCCTTTGTCATTCTCACAGTCTCTGACACACTTGAGCAATTGCAATGAACATAGCCTGCATCAGGCATACCTTAGTCTTTAGACTGACATGATTGCTCTGCAGTTCTCTGGAGAGGTCTCTGATAGCATATTTTCCCAGAGCAATTTCTCTTTTGATTTCTTGGCTGCTAGTACCAGCAGTACAACCAGGTCAACCAGTGTTGACTGATTTTTAGAACGTACCAAAACAAAGGGTAAAGGTGGCAAAATAAAGAGTTGAATAAAAGATTTCAAAGGGCAGCTCAGAAAGGCAGAGCAAAGCACTACAATGAAATGTGCAAAGATCCAGCATCAGAGAAAAAAATTAAAATGAAGTTTAACTCTTTTAAACTACAGATAGATTAGGATATCTCATTCTGAAGTATTCTTTATTTTGAGTTTGTAACCACATTGAACCTGTACAGTGACTTCCCTAAAGTCCTAGTACTCCTTGAAGTCTGATAATATTATATGCCTGACCCTTTAGTCCTAGGAAAGAAAAAATAACACAAAACCCTAAGCCTATTTTCATAGTGATCATTCTAATTTATAGTCACTCTACAGGATAGAACTGGCCCTAGGGTTTTCAAGGCTATAGTTCTTTACAGAACCAAACTCTCACGTCTTTCTCTGACAGAACTACTGGTGTACTCAATTTGCTGATCTTCAATTAGTAGCTAAATGGATAACCACTATCCAAGCATTACTCAATCCATAAGCCTGAAGACTGGTAAAAACTTTCCACTATTTTTAGGGTCTAGATGTCACAATATTATTTTGTCAACATTCTAAAAGTAGGCCTGTCAAGGTAGCTCTTTATTTGAACTACCTGATTCAAATTCTGATTCCATTCAGAAATTATACCATTTTGATATCAGAAAGTATTAAAGTCTGAAGTTTTCTTAAGAATTGAGTCTGATATTTTAATTTAAAATCAAGGAATCGAAGATCTGAGAAGTAAAACAACTGTCCCATTGTCCTGTAAACATAAACTAACATAACCAAACTAGATTTGAATTTCAGATTTTTTTTTTTAACTTTGAGTTGACTCTTGCCCTATTTGCATTATCACATCTCTTCTAATAATGTTTGCTTAGAAAGGGGAGAATAGAATGCTGTTTAAGTTGCAATGCAAACCTTATTCATATGTTAATTTTTAATTTATGGGTATATACAGGACTTTAACATATTTAATAAATTCAAATTAATATTACTCATTACAAAAAGTAAGGGCTTCATTTTACAATGCTATGGGTGATATCTATATTTGTTCCCATCCCAAAGAAAGGTGACCCAACAGAGTGTGAAAACTATAGAACAGTCTCATTGATTTCACATGCAAGCAAGATTCTACTGAAGAGT
>NW_006399872.1:5618151-5619131 GCF_000299155.1 Elephantulus edwardii
GTCCAACATACTTTGGACATGTTGTGAGGAGAGAGCAGTCCTTGGAGAAGGACATCATGCTTGGGAGGGTGGAGGGACAGTGTAGGAGGAGAAGGCCCTCTATGAGGTGGATTGATTCAGTGACTGGGGCAATTGGGATGGGTGTATCGGAGATGGTGCGATTGGGATTAAAACATAGCAGTGGAATACTACAGTACATTAAAAAATATCAATAAATCTGAGATACACTTCACAATATCAACAAACCTGGAAGAGAATTTACTGAGTGAAATTAGGCAATCTCAGGACAGATGCTGCCTTAGAGCAGTATTAAAAGTGTCAAAAAATGATTCCACACAAAAGTAAGTATTATTTTATAGTTACCAGGACAGAATAGGAAAAGATGTTAAATCACTAACTATAGCTTGGACATGAATTGAAAGTAGATATACAATAATGAGCTGTGTATGTAAACCAGTATAATATTATTACCTAACTTGAGAGGGATTGAAGAGCTGAGCGAACTAACTCAGTTCCACAAGGAGAAATACTGTATAAAACCATTATTGTAGAATGAGTATGAGGATCCAAGCACGGGAGGGAGTGGAAGAAGATGGGTAAGGAAGTGCAGAACAGGGTGATTAATCACGAGGTAGTATAATTTGATATGTAGGGGTGAGGGAAATGAGAAGGATCTGGTGTAAAAAACAGTGGATTTGAATTTTGTAAATAAAATAGTATTAAAATATTATCAAAGCAAAGGAAGACAGTGAGAAGAGTAAAAGATAATAGAGATAAATAATGCTATAAAACAAACTTGCAATAACAAAGAGCAGGTCAAAGATAAACACACAAATTGATCAGAAAAGAAAAATAGAATTATACCCACAAATATTTAGAGGTTTAACAATGAATATTTTATAGATGTGTTTCTATATGCTACAAATATGTCCATGAATATTGTAAGCTGATATTGATAAAATATTTTAACTACAATGTGA
>NW_006399872.1:5620346-5622011 GCF_000299155.1 Elephantulus edwardii
AACTGGCATCACCATTCCTTAGTACCGTGGAGAGATCTTTGACAGCAGACTTTGCCAATGCAACTCCACTTTGAATTTCCTGACTGCTGGTGCCAAGAATATACCGATTGTATATCCAAGCAAAATAATTAGTTAACAAACCCAAGCCCTTCATCTATCTGTCATGATACTGCTTATTGAATCAGTGGTAAGTATCTATATTTTCCTAATGTTGAGATGCAATCCACATTGAAGGCTGCAATCTTTGACTTTCTGCAGCAAGCACTTTAAGTCCTCCTCAGTTTTGATGAGTAAGAATGAGTAATGCACATGCAGGTAGTGCAATAGACAGTGCCTAGTTACCAGTGTCATACTTGGAAGGGTACATGGTTAGGATGGGAAAAGACGACCCTGGATAAGATGACAGTGACTGTGGCAATGAGGACAGTTGTATCAGAGATAGTGAGATAGGCTCATGTTAGGACAGGGTTCAAAGCTGCTGTTCATAAGGTCACTATGACTTGTAATTGACTCAATAGCACATAACAACACCAATACATTACTACTGTCTATTATTCTGAAAATGATTTTATTAGAAGGATCTTGGTAGAGTGGGTGAGAAATGTGAGACAAAGCTCTAAGTAATTTGTGGCGCTATTGTTGTTGTTGATTGCCACTGAGTCAAGCACTATGCATAGCGACCCTATGTTCTGAACAAAAGACCTGAAGCCTTTATATAAGTATCATCATTTATCAAAGTTCATAGAGTTTCCAGAGGCATACTGTTTAGGAAGTGGATGCCACTTCTACTTCCAAACCTGACTTAACCTGGTACTGAATTTGTTTCTTGGTCTAGGTATAGGTTTCACAAGAGTACAATTAAATGCTTTAGTATTCACATTCCTCTCAATATTAGTCATAACTTGTTATGATCCACACAAACTCCTTTGCATAGTCAATAAAACATAAGTAGACATTCTTCTGGGATTCTTTCAGTATCTGACATCAGCAATGATATGCCTTGTGCCATGGCCTCTTCTAAATCCTGCTTCATATTCTGGAAGTTCCCTTTTTATGTACTGTTCTGGGAGATTTTGAATTATCTTAGCAGTATTTTGCTTGCATGTGATATTAATGATATTATTTAATAGTTTCCACATTTTGCTGGATAACCCACAGACCTCACCTGGTGGATTTCATAGGAATCAGATTGACTACAACTGTGCGGAAAAATCACTGAAGAATCTCAATATTGGCAGTGATAATTAGGACAGATGCAGACTGTGTGTCAGACCGTTAATTACTCCTGTGAACGCTCAAATTGAAGCTGAAGAAAATGAAAATATGTCCACAAAAGCCAATATATGAACTTGAATCTATTTATCTGAGTTTCAAGATCATCTTAAAAATAGACTTGAACCATTCAATACCAATGATTGAAGGCCAGATGAGATATGGGGTGATATCAAGGGTATCATCCATGAAGAAAGAAAAAGTCATTACAAAGACAATAAAAAAAGGGGGTGAGGGGAAATGGATGTCAGAAGAGATCCTAAAAGCTACACTAGAGAATTGAGAAGCCAAAACAAAGGAAAAGTATGCCTAAGAAGGCTAAACAGAAGACATCAAAGGACAGCTAGAACAGTTGTTGTTGTTATGTGCCATCGAGTTGCCTGCAACACATAG
>NW_006399872.1:5623361-5624293 GCF_000299155.1 Elephantulus edwardii
ATTCAATGCAATGACATGTAACAAAATATTCCCAGCATGCAGAGACCAGAGACAGTTGGCAAAATTCAGTTACAACTACCATTAAACAAATGAATAAACAAGCAAATAACAACAGCAAGCAAATACACAAGCAAGCAAAATAACACCTTGCCATAGAATATTTCTGACTCATGGGAACTGTATATATTACTAGGCAGAGTTTTGCAAACTCCATAGAGTTTTCATAACTGTAATCATTACAGAAGCAAATCTCTAGGCTTCTTCTCTGGCAGTTCTGGGTAAATTTCAACCATCAACCTTTATGGTAATGTTGTTATTATGTACCCTCAAGTCAGAATACACTGCTAACTGATCCTTCAGAGAGTAAATCTCATGGGATAAGATTTTCCACCATTCTCTCATGGAGCAGCTGGTGAATTCAAACAACTTGCCTTTGAACTGGCATCATTGCTGCTACCACTAAGCCACCAGAAAATAATGAAACAAAAAACCTTTTGTATCACCATGGCTTCTGACCTGTGCTTGTTTTGGATACATATAAGTCATTCTTATCACATAAAAATTTTACATGTTAATTCTAGGAAGCGAAAAAGGGGAGGAGGATGGAGAGGGAGAGGGATTAGGCAAAAACTGGAAAGGAGTAGGGAAAAGAGTGAAAAGGGACATATAAACAGGAAAATCCAGTAGGAAAAGCAGAAAGGAACAAATACAAGGACATTGAATATTAAAACTAACAAAAAATCTGTCATCCAGTGAGAGGAGTTACTCAAGTGTGTTTCTATCAAATGAAAGAATGTTGCATTGTTACTGTGTGGATCATAACAACCTGTGGCTGACTCTGAGAAGAATGGGAATCCCAGAACACTTGATTGTGCTAATGAGAAACCTATACTTGGACCAAGAGGCAGTGGTCAGAACAGAGCAAGGAAACA
>NW_006399872.1:5625953-5632674 GCF_000299155.1 Elephantulus edwardii
CACATAACAATGACAACAATCATATAATAAAAGCAGATAAAAATACCTGAAAATTTGACATTAACAAAAGTTCTTCATTGTTACTACTCTACAAAAGTTATTGGTGGTGTTGGTAAATGACTTCGTGTTGACAGGAACTCATAGTGACCCTATGAACAATAGACCTAAATCTCTTCCTATCCTGTGCCTTCCTCGCCATCTCTGATATACTTGAGCCCATTGCTACAGGTACAATGTCAATACATCTTGAAGGGATCTTTCTCTCCTTTGCTCACCCTCTAGCCTTTGAAGTATGACATCCTTTTCCAAGGAATAGCCTTTCCTAGCAATATGACCAAAGTATCAAATGAAGCTTTGCCATCCTTGCATCCAAGAAGCACACTGGCTACACCTGTTCCAAGACATACCTGTTCTTTCTTTTGACAGTTCATAGGATATTCTCCAACACCACAACTCAATGGCATCAATTTAAAAATGACATCAATTCTTCTTCTGCCATCCTTACTCACTGCCCAGCTTTCAGATGAATAGCAAGTAATTGAAAAGACCAACATCATTTCTCCAGTATTTTGGAGAGTTTCTTGACAGCCAACTTGAACAAAGCAATTCACCTTCTTATTGCCTAACTGCTGGTAGCAGAGGTGTTGTTTGTGGGCCCACGCCAGACAAACTTATTAATAGCTTCAACCCTTTTCTCCATTTGTCATGACGTTGCCTACTGGACCAGTAGTAAAGACATTTGTTTTCTTGACGCTGAGATGCAATCCATATTGAAGACTGTAATCTTTGATATTCTGCAACAAGTGCTTCAGGTCCCCCTAGCTTTCAGCAAGCAAGGTTGTGTCATCTGCATAATACAGGCCGTTAATGAGCCTTCCTCAGATCCTGATGCACATACTTCTTCATAAAGTCTGGCTTCATGAAGTGTTTGCTCAGTACACAAATTGAATTGGTAAGGAGCTCCAGTGGCACAGTTAGTTTGTAGTACATACACAGATTGAATAGGTATGAAGAAAGAATACACCCCTGATACACATCCTTCATGATTTTAAAATGTACAGTTCCCTTGTTCTGTTTGTATAGCAGCTTCTTGGTCTAGTTACAGATTTTCTATGAGCACAATTAAGTGTTCTGGGTTTCTCATTCTTATCAATGTTAGCTATAATTCACTGTGATCGTAGTCAGTAAAACACAGATAGGCATCCTCTCCTTTCAGCTACTATCCATCTGAAATTAGCAATAATATTCTTTCCTGGTGCCATGGCCTCTTTAAATTTGGCTTGAATTTCTGTCAGATCCCTGTCAATATACTGTTCCAGTTGTTTTTGGATGATCTTCAGCAGTGTTTTGCTTGTATATGATATTGTTCAATAATTTTCCCATTATGTTTTATCAACTTTCTTGGGAATGGGAACAAATATAGATCTCTTACAGTCACTTTGGCCAGTCAACTGTCCTTCAAACTTCCTGGCATAGACTGATGGGCACATCCAAGTTTGCATCTGTTAGTTAAAAACATCATTTGATATCCCATCTATTTCTGGGACCTTGTTTTTTTGTCAGTGTCTCCAGGATAGCTTGAGGTAAGCATTGCTTCCATTAGCTCTAATTCATGTGGTGCTTCCTGAAATTTTTCAGTATTGACCAGTTCTTTTTTGCAACCGTGGTTCTGTGTATTTCTTCCTTCTATGTCTTCTTCTTCTTTTTTTTTCCTCTAATCATTCCCAAGGCAACTTTCAGTGTTGCAACTCTAGATTTGAATTTGATTTGCAGTTATTTCAGCTTGAGAAATACTGGGCAAGTTCTTCCCTTTTTTTAGTCTCTTACTCCAGCTCTTTGCACATTTCATTATAATACTTTTCTTTGTCTTCTCACACTGTTCTTTGATATCTCCTGTTCAGCATTTCTTCCTTTTATGCTGGCTTCTCAATGCTCTAATGCAATTTTCCTAGTTTCTTCTGACATTCATTTCGGCTTTTACTTTCTCCTCTGTCTTTGGAATGACTTTTTGCTCTTCATAGATGATATCTTTGATTTCATTCCACAGCTCTTCTGGTCTTCTATCATTGGTGATCAATGTCTCAAACCTGTTCTTTGGATGTTTTTATAAGTCAGATGGAATATAATCAAGGTAATATTTTGCTTCTCGTGTCTTCGCTTTAATCTTCTTCAGCTTTAATTTGAACTTGCATATGATCAATTGATGATATGTTTCAGTCATTCCTTGGCCGAATTCTGACTCCTGATGGTTTCTCTAATGATTCTTTCTGCAGATATTGTCAGTCTGATTCCTGTGCTGGCCATCAGATTAGGTTTATGTGTAAAGTTCCCATTTGCATTCTTTTATAAAAGTATTTTCTATGAATAAATCAATGTACAAAACTCAGTGACTTGCTCTCCCATCTCATTTCTGTCACCAAGAAATTTCCAACCACCATTTCTTCCTCATTGTTTCTGACTTTTGCATTGCTTTCTACAACAATTGATAATGCATCTTGACTGCACGTTTGATCAATTTCCAACATTAAAAGTTGGTAGAAATCCTCAATTTCCTCATTTTTGGCTTCAGTTTTAGGAGCATATATTTTAATAATATACATGTTAAATAGGTTTGCCTTATATGCATATGGATATAGTCCTATCAATCACAACATTGCATTTCAGGGCAGACCTTGAAATTGTCCTTTTCATTATGAATGCCACACCAATTTTCCTCACTTTTTCATTCTTTGCATAGAATATCATATTCAAAGTGGCCCATGCCAGTCCATTTGAGTTCATTAATACCCAGAATGTCAATCTCCATGCATTCTATTTCATTTTCAACCAACTCCAATTTTTGTACATTCATAGTTCATACATTCCATGTTCAAATTATTAATGTTTGTTTGCAGCTCTTTCTCATCAATATTTGCATGACTTCTCCAAGTTCTACTTCTGATACTATAGTTTCATGTCTCTCTCTGAAGTTCATAGGATATTATTATTATTATCATCAATTTATAAATATCAAATTGGAGTCCTTGACAGGGTTACTAAGAAGTTACTCCACTGGTTAATGTTTTAAAGTTGAAATGGGTCATGGGGTAAGTGAGTGTAGGAGGAAAAATGGAAAGGGAATAGAGTGAAAAGAAAGAGAAAAATGAGAGAGGAGACTCTCTCAAAATGTTCTAAATAGAAATCCCTTACCCTTAGGTTGAAATAGAAGATAAACTTTCGTTTGTGAGCTTCTGTGTCCATTCAGCCCATGATCTCTTGCATATATGGAATGAAAGATATTGTAGGTTATTTTAAAGCCCTAGTAATAATCAAAACAAGTAGGCAAGGGTGGTGAGAGGTATGATCATATTTTTCTGGAACCTGTTAAAGTTATAGGTTATGGATAAGCAAGCTGTGACCAGGTCCCTGTGCCAGTGTCCTTCTGATTGAAACTTAGGAGTAAGCAGGGTTGAAGAAAGACTTCAGACTGCAACCTTGGTCATTGCCAGAAATAGCAGATGGCATTTTCAGGCCATAGGTGCCATCAGCTCGCGCCATCAATTCCTAAAGCACTATTTGGATCTTTATTAATGTCTACACTCAGCCGCTCTGGACAAACCCATATGAATCACATATCAAGAAGGTAAAATATTGTATAAGGTCCAGCACAGCTTGCTCAGTGAATTAAAGCTGCTTAATTTCCTTCCCCCCCTGTATTTGCATTCTATTTTTGTATCTCCAAATCTTTTAAATAAAAGTTTATTGTATTATAATTCTATAATATTTCAGTATTTGAAGTAAACTATTATTTTGAAGGTAAAAATTATTTTATTTCTTCCCTGGGGAGAAGAAAACTTTTCCTGAGAAGAAGTTTTCACCAGCTAGTCCCTTGACAAATATATGAAGAGCCAATTATTGCCTGTAATTTTAAAAGTTGAAAAACTAATGACGATTTTATGGGTTCATTAACATCATAACTGTGTTTATTTGTTCTCACAGAACTCTGTGAGGGGGTGGAGAGGGTGGAAAAAGCATTCCTGCAAGTTATCCACAAAGAAAAATTCTGTAAACATTTCCTTCTGCATTGTGTTACTAACTTAGCCCTGGGCAGAGCCTTGAAACACTGCCACAGCACAAGGAAGGCAGTTCCTGCTCCATCTCCCCTGCTGACAATCACCAGCTTTCTGCCCCTGCATAGGACCTTGCCTGAGACTGGAAAAGTGTATGAATGTCAGCCAATCATGCTTTTCTCACTTACATGGAGTATCACTCACTGGGCTACCATACATTCCTGAGTTCAGGGTGTGTTGTCTCCCAAGAACAATAGAACAAACATACTCTGGAATTTTCATTGTCAAATTTCTAAGGAGTAAATATATTTAAGGAAGAGGGGTTTTCAACTGCCTGTGCTGTCAGCAGAATATATAAGAAAAGGAGTAGATGGGTTGTTGTTGTCATTATGTGCCATTGAATTGATTGTGACTCATAGCTTTCCTATGTACAACTCTGAAACTTGTCCTATCCTGAGCCAGTCTATCTCTGATACAGCTACCCCCATTACCTCAGTAACTCTGTTAATCTATCTTATCCAGGGTCTTCTTGTCCTGCACTGTCCCTCCAACCTTTCAAGCACGATGTCCTTCACCAAGGACTTGTTCCTTCTAGCAACATTCCAAAAGTATATGAGACAGAGCTTCAATATACTTGCTTCCAAGGAGCAACATGATTTCACTCTTTCTAAGATAGACTTATTTGTTCTCTTAGTAATCCATGGTATGTCCAATACTTTTCTCCATCACCACAACTCAGAGGCATTGATTCTTTTTCTATTATCATTAGTCATTGATCAACTCTCTGATGCATAGTAAGTAATTGCAAAAAACATGACCTGGATCAGGCACACCTTAGACCATTGATCTTGAACACTCTGGAGAGGTCCTTGACAGCAAATACCTCTAATGCATTTTGTATTCTGATTTCCCAGCTGCTGTTGCCAAGAGTATTAATTGTGGAACTGAACAAGATGAAATTTATAACAACCTTAATCTCTTCTCCATCTATCATGATGTTGCTAATGGGCCTACTGGTGAGAATCTTTATCCTCTTGATGTTGAGCTTCAACCCATATTGCAGACTGCCGTCTTCGACATTTTGTAGCAAATGCCTCAGGTCTTCCTCAGTTTCAGAAAAGATGTATCATTTGCATACACAGATTGTTGAAGAGTATTCCTCCAATTCTGATGCTATATTCATCCTCATAAAGTCCACTCTCTCAAATAATCTATTTTTCATATAGATTGGAAAGGTATTGAGACAAGATGCAATTCTGATCCACTCTTTTTCTGATTTTGAACCATGTACTTATTCGGTTACTGCTTCCTGGTCCAATAGAGGTTTCACATAAACACAATTAAGTGTTCTGTTGTTTCTAATTTTCTCAAGGTGAGCCACAATTTATTGTTGTTCACACAGTCAAATGTCTTTGCATAGTCAATGAAACACAAATAGACATTACTCTGATACTCTCTTCAGCCAAAATCCATCTGACATTGGCTATGACATCCTTAGTGCTATGGCCTCTTCTAAACCCAGCTTGCTTTCTAGGAGTTCTCTGTTAATGTACTGTTTCAGTTGTTTTGGATAGTCTTCAGCATGATTTTGCTTGTGTGTGACATTAGCAGTAATATTGTTCAATAATTTTCACACTTCCATCACTTTTTTAACAAATAGGAACAATTATGAAGCTCTTCCAGGCAGTAAGCCAGGTAGTTGTCTTCCAGATGTCTTGGCACAAGTTGTTGATCACATAAAGGGCTGCATCTTTTTCTTGAAATATGTCAATTGATATGCCATCAATTCCTGGGGGTTTGGTTTTTGCCATTTCTTTTAGAGCAGCTTGAACATCTTTCTGCTTCACCATTGTCCTTGTCCATATGTTGTTTCATGAAATTCTGTGTTAGCCTATTCTTTTTTGTTCAGTGACTCTGTGTATATCTTCCATCTTTTTTTTCTTCCCTAAGCTTGAGAAATGTTGAAGGTATTCTTCCCTTTTTTATTTTCTGACCAGCTTTTTTGCACATTTCATTATAATACTTTGCTTTATCTTCTCTAGCTATCCTTTGGAATCTTCTTTTCAAATTCCGTAACTTCCTACTTTCTTCCCTTTTATTTGGCTTCTTCACACTCTAGTGCAATAGTAGTAAAAATCTCCTCCAACATCTATCTGTGTCTTCTCTTCTTCCTCTTTATATTGACCTTTTGCATTCTTCATAGATAATATTCTTGATATCCTCCCATATAGCTTATGTGGTCTTTCCTTATTAGTATTCAAGGTGTCAAACCTGCTCGTGAGATGGTTTTAAAATTCAGGTGGGTGAGACTTTTGGTCTAATTATGGTTTTTGTGGATTTAGTTTCATTTTCTTTAACATAACCTTCAACCTGCATTTACTAGTTGATGCTTTGTTCCACAATCAGGATCTTTCCTAGTTTTCACAGCTGATATTGAGCTTCTCCAAAAATTCTTTCCACAGATGTAACAATCCAATTCCTTCATAGACCATCAGGTGGAGTACAGGTATATAGTCTCTTGCGACTCATAGCGACCCTATGTACAACAGCCCTAAACTCTGCTCTGTCCTGTGCCGATCACACTGTCTCTGACACTCACATCCCGATTATCCCAGTCACTGAATCAATCCACCTCATAGAGGGCCTTCCCCTCCTGCGCTGTCCCCCCACCC
>NW_006399872.1:5633454-5640658 GCF_000299155.1 Elephantulus edwardii
CCAGCCTCATATATGTCACCAATTTCATGTTTTCAGACTCCTGATTTTTCTCCCCTTTCCCCAACTTTTGCATTTCACTCCAATCATCAATTATTATTAATGCATCTTGGTTGCATATTCTGTATCTCAGACAGCGATAGAAATGTAGGCCACTACATTTCAATTAATATTTCAATTCATGCTAGATTTATAAAGGTAGTAAAGTAATCAAAGTGTTATTCTGGCGCAAAGCAGCAAGATCTGTATTTGGGAGCTGATTAGAAAAATAGGCTCCTACTGAGGTCTGCTGAATTGCTGAAATATATGTTGTGATAGCATCCTCGGTATGCATTAATACTAAAGCTCAAGAAACACTTAACTGAGCTACAATCATGCCTCCTGTAGTATATTACATGATTATAAATGAGAAAATAAAGGAAACATTTTTTATAGTAAAAATGGCCTCAAGCACCTGTTCAGGATGACAGTTTAAATAAAAACCTCCTTGCCTTTGAGTCAGAATCAACTTATAACTGATCTTCCAAAGAGTCTCTGAGACTATAAATTGTAAAAAGAATATTGCACATCTTTCTCCCATAAAGCTGCTGGTGGGGTGGCTTCCAACTTCTCAGGAGCTATGGCTTGTAGGGTAGCAGCACAATTCTCCACTGATCTGGCCATCAGAGCTCTTGATGTAAACATGTTGTGATGGTTTTCACGCTAGGTTTTGCTATTCTATGCTATAGTTTGTTATGCTACACTATGCTATGCTATGCTATGCTATGTTACAACCAACTTACTGCTGGCCCTCTAGTGGTTTCCAGAGCATATAAATCATGATAGGAGTTTGCTCATCATTGTCCTGTGGAGTAACCGGTGAATTTGAATCACATGCCTTTTGAGTTGACAGTAAACTCTTTTGCACTAAGCTACCAGACCTCCTTAGCATAAATATGGTCAAGGAAAAAAACCTCAAAACAACAACATGTGAGAGATGGGATTGGGAAGCAGAATAGTAAAAGTAGAATAGCAGAAATGAGATTCCAGACATACCTTCCAATCACTTTTGGAAGAGGGTCTTCCTAAACTCATGTTGCCATTGCTGTTACATACTGTCGAGATGGTCCATCTTTTTATTGCAGGGCCACTGGTGGATTTTAATCACCTGCCTGTAAATTGGCCATGCAACTCTTGACCACTAAGTCACCAGAGCTCCCTCCCAAGTTAATAGAAACTAAATTTCCACAAACTATTTTTGTCTTCTTTTAAAACTAATGGATTTCCATTTAACTTAAAATGTTTTCTTAAAGAAGTACTCTTTTAACTCGTACTTCATGCCAGAAGCTCTCCTAAGTCCTTTATGAATACTGTTTTAATGCTCACAGAAATTCTCTAAGGACTGCACTTATACATGAGAGAACAAAAACACAGTGAGGTTAAGTAATTTTCCCAATATCACATGGTAAAAGTATAACAAAATCATGATTCACACTATGGCAATATTGCTGTATCTGAGCCTTAAACAAAGAACTAGATTGCTTTGAAAATCAGACAGAAAAATGAACAATTTCTAACTTACTGTGGTATAAATATAAATAGTCCACATGTTATGTTCTTTTTAAAGTCCCGTGTTTTGTGTTCTGTAGGGTTGTTGTTGTTGTTAAGTGCTGCCAAGTCACAGACAACTCATAGTGACCCTATGAATGAAATACCTGAACACTTGTATAACTTTCATCATTTCTCTAAGTTCATAGAGTTACTGGAGACAAGATATTTTAGAAGTGGATGCTACTTTTGCTTCCAAGCTTGTCTTAATTGGGGAGCTCGACCAAACACTGTCCACCATGGGTAACTGTTATCATATTTAACACATCAGTGTCACAGTGTTTAGTATCACAGCAACCACAAGTAACCTCTGTATAGCAAATGGACAGACCAATGTTATAACATTGAGAAGAATGTTTGACCAAAAACAATTAAAATCAGGCCTGAGTGCCACAGATTAAAATTACCCACCTTTGGCTTGGTAACATGGCTTTCTATCCACTAGGCCAACAGAACTCTCTCTATGTTGTTGTTAAGTGCCTGATTCTACAGAGGTTTGAATTCTAGTTCAGGTGAGACTAAGGGTGAAATGTTTACTAGCCACTGGGTGTGAGTTGATTGTATTCAGCCTCTCGTTTAAAAAGACATTTGGTCACCGGTGTGGTGCTGGAATCCATGTGGGGGAGTCATTTGGTATAGCACTCGTCTGTCAATTTGCTGTACAAAGGTAACTCATGGTTGCTGTCATGGTAAATACTGTGAAACTGATGTGTCAAATGTGATAATGGTTATCCATGGTGGATAGTGTTTGATGGAGCTCCCCAATTAAAACAAGCTTGGAATCAGGAGTGGCAAACACTTCTCAAATACCTTGCCTCCAGAAACTCTATGGACTTGGAGAAACCATGAAAGTTATACAAGCGCTCAGGTCTTTCATTCAAAGGGTCACTATGAGTCATCTACGACTCAACAGCACTTAACAAGAACAACAATGAGAGAGTTCTGTTGGCCTAGTGGATAAAAGTTATGCTACCAAGCCAAAGGTGGGTGATTTTAATCTGCAGCCCTCAGGCTTGATTTTAATTGTTTTTGGTGAAACATTCTTCTAAGTGGTATAGTACTTGTCTGTCCATTTGCTGTACAGAGATAACTTGTGGTTGTGGTGACAGTAAACACTATGACACTGAGGTGTCATATGTGATAATGGTTACCCATGGTTGATGGAGGTCCTGATTAAAACAAGTTTGAAGCAGGAGTGGCATCCACTTCAGAAATAGCTTACCTCTGGAAACTCTATGAACTCGGAGAAACAATGGAAAGTATACAAGTGTTCAGGTCTTTCTTTCATATGGTCACTATGAGTCATCTATGCCTCAATGGCACTAAACCACTATAGTTCTGTGGGATAGTGGTAGTTAACTGTTAGAAATGCAGCATTTTAAGCAGCACACCAATGTTCAATTTGCCTTTAATGTGCCAAAAGTGCAGCCATTAATGCTCAAATTCTAGCAGAAATTTCAGACTAAGAATGAAGAAGAAAGATGCAGTAGTCTGTCCCAAAAAGGAATAAATAAATAAAATCTGCCACTGAAAACACTATGGTCCATAAAGATCCATCCTGCTGAGTATGGGATTGCCATGAGCTTAAGATCACTTTGATCCCAGCTAAAAGATTAAAAAAAAAAGAAACAAAAAAACCCAGTAACAACAATTTTGTCTCTAAAAAGGGTCTACTTTTTATCTGCTTTGTTTATGTTATTCTTTCTTTTAATGTAAAAGTAATACTTTAAAGTAATTTCTACTAGGTCAAATTAGTATTTGTCCATAATTTCATACAACTTCTAAAGAATATCTGATTCTGCTTAAGAGGCACAGATAAAAAACTTTCACAAGGATCAACAACAGCTAGTCGAGTTCAGTTCCAGGTTCTTGAAGGTTGTCAGAAACAGCCAGGATAGAGCAAGTTTCAGAGATACTGTGCATAGGGTCACTATCATCATGATTAACTATGACATAGCAACAACATGAATTTATTTTGATAGTTAATGACTTGATACTTAAAACCACTTAAGACACTACTTGTCTGTTCTTACTTTCACATCAGCTCCTTCTGTATAACAGAAGGAAATTCTGCCCAATCTTGTGTTGTTATGTGCCATCGAGTCACTTACAACTCATAGCAACCTTGTGTACAACAGTCCTAAACCCTACTCTATCTTATGCCAACCTCATCATCGCCGACACACCTACTCCCACTACCCCAGTCACCGAATCAACCCATCTCATCAAGAGTCTCCCTACACTCTCCCAAACATGATGTTCTTCTCTAAGGACTGGCCCATCCTTGCAACATGCCGAAAGTATGTCAGATGAAGCTTCAGGATCCTTGACTCCAAGGTGCAGCCTGGTTTCACCCTCTCCAGGACAAACCTGTCCTCCTATAAATCTACGGTATATTCAACACTCTTCTCCAGCACCACAGCTCAAAGGCATCAATTCTCTTTCTATCATCCCTAGTCACTGTCCAGCTCTCCAATACACAGTATATGATTGTGAAGACTATAGCCCTAATTAGGCACACTTTAGTCTCCAGCCTGATGTTGTTTCTCTTCAGTACTCTGTAGAGGTCCCTCACAGCTGACTTTCCCAATGCAATTTGTCTCTTGCTTTCCTGGCTGCTGGTACCAAGAGTGTTGACTATGAAGCCAAGCAAACTAAAACTGTCAACTATCTCAATCTCTTCACCATCCATATTGATGCTGCCATTTGGCCCAGTGGTGAGTATCATTGTTTTCTTGATGCCAAATCTTGTACCATTCTTAAATTTCTGCTGTGCTTAAACCCATTGTTGTAGTCATTGTGTCAATCCACCTCTGTTAGGGTCTTCCTCTCCTTTCCTGACCTGCTTTTACAAAGATGATGTCCATCTATAGGGACTAGCTTCTCCTGATAATATGCTCAAAGAATATGAAATTAAGTCTAACCGTTTCTATTTCTGAGGAGTATTCTAGCTGCACTATCTTCCACAATAGATTTGTTTGGTATTTGGGCAGGCCATGGTATGTTCAATATTCTTCACCAATACAATTCAAAGACATCAGTTCTTCCTCAATCTTCTTTATTCATAGTAAAAATTTGCATACATATAAAACAATCACAAAACACTATGATATGATCTAATGTTAAGCATTCTGTGCTAACAGGCCTTGGCACACAGAAAACATACCATAGTGTTGTCATTGTCAGATGGGTTAGTAGGAAATTGTGCTGCTAACCCAAGTTTCTGACAAGGTTCTGCCTCGTAGGTAGTTCAAATACACCAGTAGCTTCCTTTACAAGTAATTTACAGCCTTAGCAAACTCAAAGAAGGAAAAGCTATAACTAAATTCAGACTCAATAGCAACGTAAAAGAGTGAGTGAGTAATTTTCATTGTTATTAATTTTAATAGTATGACCTTCTAGTTTGGACTAAGGTATGGCATATTAGTGGAATAGATAGGAATGTTATAAGGCACATATACTATGTGACCTAATACATTTTGTTAAATATTAAATTATAAACGAATTATATTAAAAAACATAGTGGAATTCCATTATTTATAAAATAAGTCATAAGATAATTGCTATTATTTCATTAAAAAACCCTATTTTCACATTTTCCTCTGAGCAATATTCTTTAAAAAAATATCTACCTCATTCCTTACCTCCCTGTGCCCATAACTGTCAACATACAATGAATATGTACTGTCTGTCAAAGTGATAATCTATGACAAAGATTTTACGCTGAATTCTTCTAGAAATAGAAGAGGAAAACAGGAAACAATGATAGAAGTTCTAATAGCCTCTTTACTTTCTTTTTTAATGATTCTGCAACATACTAGTAGAGAACTGAGAAATGAGAAATTAAATGTAGGGGGGAAAGGGGCTAATGAAAGGGGGATGACAACAGGTCTTGCTCTGGGAAAATAGAGCTCAGTCCCACTAGAAAACTGTAGAGCCCGTGTAAAGCATACCTCAGATTAAAGGTAATTTAAAAGAGAATATTACTTCTTCTAGTTAAAGATTGTGGCAAGAAGATGCTCATGCATCTTTGGCCCTTCCAGGCAGCCTGGCATGTAGGGCAAAGCTCTAGTCAGGACAACGGCCAAAGGGCCAACAGTTTATGGTGTTGAGAGTTGGAATTCTCCAGGTGAATATGCAGAAGAGACATGATGGGACAAGGAAAGCATCTGACTCCATTATTAAAAAATAATTCCAGACTTCACAGACGCTCCTAGCTCTGTGGAGAAATTAAAAACAGAAAAATAAATTTATCAGGGACCTAATAGCATGTGACATATTATTTTGCATTGTATTTAATAAATCAGTTTGACACTTCCATAAGCTTACACAGAAATAAACCATAAAAAATACTTATTTGTACAATATACTAAGTACTATGATCTAGGACTATGTAGGATGTGTTAGGATAAAAATCACATTGTGAATTTGTAACCATTGTAAATATTAACAGAAGATGAAGGTTTAAGAGACTAAACACTCCCTATTGCATAGAAAACATTCAATATGTCCTTGCAAAATATGTGTAAAATATATGGTAATATTTAAAAAACTAAATACTACATATGGCCTAAAATTATTTATTTTTGTTTTTAATAGAAAGATTAAACTTTAGCTTTGACCATGTGATTGCTTTGTATGATGAAATTTGAGTGGAATACATAAGCAGCACGGAAACAATTTTAAAAGCCATTATTTAATTTTGTCATCATTCTTTTCTTTATACTTCAAGACAAGCAGATCCAATCAACTAGATATTCTTTTTCATTTTTAAGTGCATATATGAAATAATTTAGCGATCATCTAGTTAAACCAGTAGATTGCAATGTTGCTAGAAAAGAAGACACATATAGAGAGTGTGCATGAACTTTGGTAAATGTCGGTAGTTGTAGAGGGCCTTCAGGCCTTTTGTTCATAGGATCACTACGAGTCAGACTGAACTCGAAGGCAATCAACAACGACAACATGTATTTAGGTAACTAAAGACATGAAGGCTTAAAGGAAAAAGTTTCAAAACTGTATCTCCTAATGATCTCTACTTAGAAAAATCACTTAGTTAGTATATTACAAAGAAACCTAAAATTTTTATAACCAAACAATATACATAATTTTAAAATGTCAAGTATTCTACTTGTAAAAAGAAGATAAAAAAGGAAAGTAGTTCATAGTATTGTAGCATCATCATAATAAAAACAATGTATTCTTCAGAGTAAATGCACAGATATGACTCTAAAAGAAGTCTCTGGCATAGTACAAAAGAAGTATGAGAAAATGAAAGGACAACGGTCTAGGAGTCTACTTTAATAGCTATCAGTGATAGGTAGTTTGTTAATATGATGAAAAAATAACATTAATTGGAGTATTGGTAACAAGACAAGATAAATTACCAACTGTCAAAGACAAGAAAATGAAGAAGTATGCTATTTTCTACAAATGAGCCAGGCTCCATTTACAATTCTTATGTCAAAATAATGCACTTTTTTTGACATATGATGAATAGTAACAGAATACTATAAATAATATAATATTGTTTTAATATCCTAACATATAGTAATGCATAGATAAATTTTTAATGTATTAAAAATATCTAGACTTTATACTGGAATACTATTCAGCAATA
>NW_006399872.1:5640758-5641483 GCF_000299155.1 Elephantulus edwardii
CTGGAGCCTTGTTTTTTGCCAATTCCTTCAGAGCAATATGTTAATGTACATAATGAAATTATTGAGATACAGAGATGTGAAATAACTTGCCTCTGGTCAGTCAACCAGCAATGAGCAGAGTTAGCATTCATGTACGATGGCCTGTCACAAACATTTCTATTGTAGACAAAAGGCAACAGTGATCTGACAGCCTTCCTATTGTTTTTGTTAGGTGCCTTTATTCAACTCCAATTCATAGTAACCTTATGAACAACAGATCTGAATCTTGCCCTGCCCTACAATATCCTCACAATTTCTGATACACTCAAACCCATTAAGGGCCTTCTCTTTCTCTGGCCCTCCACTTTTCCAAGAATGATTACACTTTCCAAGGTTAAACCCTTCCTGACATTACGCCCAAAATATGTAAGAGACGAAGTTTCACCATACATACTTCCAAGAAAAACTTTGGCTTTGCTTCCTTTAAGACAGACTTGTTTGTGCTTTTGACAGCCCATGAGACTCAGTATTCTTCTCCAACACAATTCAAAAGCATCGATTCTTCCTTTGGCATCCTTAGTAATTATCCAACTTTCAGAACCATGGGAATCAATTGAAAATAATTGGATCAGCACACTTTAGTATTTAAACTGACATCATTGGTCTTAACCATTATGAAGTTCCTTGACAACAGATTTATCCAATGCAATATATCTTTAGATTTATTTTCTTTACTGCTGCTCTCA
>NW_006399872.1:5641583-5650464 GCF_000299155.1 Elephantulus edwardii
AATAATTTGGTTTTATCTTAATGGTATTTTTCTAGGTAAGAAAAACCACTCTTAAAAATGTTTGTACAAACCAAGAAAAGCATGAGATTTTTAAAAAGAAGGACTGAAAACCCACACCAATGTGCTTTTAAATTCAATTTACATGACATTAAGAAAAAGACCAAAGCACACTGAGGTTTTAGAGGACAAATTACTCATTGCCAGGGGTATGGGGAATGGCAAGTAGGTGAGTGTGGAAGGATAATTGTTGTTATGTGCCACCGAGTAGCCTTCAACTCATAGTGAATCTATGTAAAATAACCCTGAAACCTGCGCTATCCTGAGTCAACCCCACTGACTGCAACACACCTATCCCCATACCCCAGTTACTATGTCAATCTGTCTCACTGGCATCTTCCACTCCTGCACTGTCCCTCCTGGCGACATTCCCAAAGTATGTGAGACAGAGCTTCAATATCTTTGCCTTCAAGGAGAAATTTGGTTTTGCTCTCTCCAAGACAAATTTGTATGTTCTCTTGGTGGTCCATGCTATATTCAAGATTTTTCTCCAACTCCACAACTCAGAGACATAGATTCTTCTGTCATCCTTAGTCTTGTCCAGATCTTTGATGCATAGCAAGTAATTACAAAGGCCATGGCCTGGATCTGGTGTGCATTAGTCTCTACAGTGACATCATTGCTCCTCAGTACTCTGGAGAGTTCCCTGACAGCAAAGTTTCCCAATGCAACTCATCTTTTGATTTCCTGACTGCCAGGATCATGAGTGCTGATTACAGAGCTGAATAAGCTGTAATTTTTAACAACCTCTATCTTGTCCCCATCTATCATAGTGATGCCAATTGACCCAGTGGTAAGACTCTTTGTTTTCTTGATATAGAATTTCAATTCATATTGAAGATCACATTCCTTGACCTTCTGCAGCAAGTGCTCCAGGTGCTCCTCAGTTTCAGCAAGCAAGGTTGTGTCATCTGCATAATGCAGGTTGTTTATGAGTCATCCTCCAATCTTACTGCCGTATTCTCCTCATAAAGCCCTTTCTCCCAAATTATCTGTTCAGCATACAGATTGAAAAGGTATAGAGACATATCCCTGACATAATTCTTTCCTGATTTTGAAACATGCAGTGTTTTCTTACTGTGTTCTGATAACTGCTTCCTGATCCAAATATAGATTTCACATGAGTATAATCAAGTGTTCTGGAATTCTCATTCTCCTCAAGGTTAGCCACAATTTATTGTGATCCACAGTTAAATGACTTTGCATATTCAAGAAAACACAGACATTCCTCTGATACTCTTTGCTTTCTACCAACATCCATCATACATCGGCAATGATGTCCATAGAGCCACAACCTCTTCTAAACTCAGCTTTTATTTCTAGTCGTTCTCTGTCAATGTACTATGCCAGTAATGTTGGGTTTTTGGGGTTTGGTTTCTTTTATAATTTCAATAGGATTTTGCTTACGTGGAATATTAGTTATGTTGTTCTATAATTTCCATATTCAATTGTGTTGGTTTTTATTATTTTTTAGTATTAAAAGTGTTTTATATTCTGATTGTAATAATGCTTTCATAGGCATTTAATCTATTGCTATAGAGTAAATTCTAACTCATAGTGACCCTTTATGTTAAAAAGCACAATTGTTCTGTAGGGACCTTGTAGATGCAATTGTTATGGAAGCAGATGATCATCTAATTTCTCTGAGATACTGGTGATGAATCTGAATCATCAGTCTTTAAGTCAGTTGTTGTTATTAGATTCTATCAAGTATACTATAACTGATAGCAACTTGGAACCCTCCTGCCCTGTTTTGTGCCATCCTCACCATCTCTGACACTCAAGCCCACTGTTTCAGTCACTGTGTCAGTCCATCTCTTTGGAGATCTTCCTCTCCTTTACCGATGCTCCATCTTTCCAAGAATAATGTATGTTTTCCAGGAGCAGCCTCGCCTAGCATAATTTTCAAAGTATATAAGATGAAGCTCCAACATCTTTGGCTCAAAGGAGCACTCTGGCTGCACTATCTCCATGACATATCTATATGTTCTTTGGCAATCTGTGTGGCTATTCAGTACTCTTCTCTAGCGCAATAACACAAAGACATCAACTCTTATTCTGTTATCTTTATTCATTTTCCAGTTCTCTGAAGCATAACAGGTGATTGAGAAGACGATAGACTGAATGAATCAGACACACCTTAGTCTTAAGACTAACATTATTTCTCTTAAGCATTTTGGAGAGGTGTCTAACAATGGACTTGCCCAACTTAATACCACTCCTGATGTCCACCTACTGATACAAAGGGTGTTAATTGCTGATACAAGCCATATAAAATCGTTGATCACTTCATTGTTTTCTCCATCGATTATGATGCTGATTGTATACCCCATTGTGAGGACCTTTACTTTCTTAATGTTGAGAATTAATCCGTATTGAAAGTTGTAGTTCTTGATTTCCTGCAGCAAATGTTTTGAGTCCTCTTCACTTTCAGCGAACAAGGTTGTGTCATTTGCATAATACAGGTGATTGGTGAGGCTTCCTCTAATCTTGATGCCACATTCTCTTCATAGAGTCCAATTTCATGAATTACTTACTTAGCACATACAATTCAAAGACATCAGTTCTTCTTCAATCTTCTTTATTCATAGTAAAACTTTTGCATACATATAAAACAATCACAAAACACTATGATATGATCTAATGTTAAGCATTCTGTGCTAACAGGCTTTGACACACAGAAAACATACAATAGTGTTGTCATTGCTAGATAGGTTAGTAGGAAATTGTGCTGCCAGCCCAAGGTTCTGACAAAGTTCTGCCTCATAGGTGGTTCAAATACACCAGTAGCTTCACTAGAAAAGTATGGGCAATATCTTTACAAGTAATTTACAGCCTTAGCAAACTCACAGAAGGGTAAGCTATAAGTAAATTCAGACTCAAGAGTAACATGAAAGAGTGAGTGAGTAATTTTCATTGTTATTAATTTTAATGGTATGACCTTCTAGTTTGGACTAAGGTATGGCATATTAGTGGAATATATAGGAATGTTATAAGGCACATATACTATGTGACCTAATACATTTTTAAAAATATTAAATTATAAACAAATGATATTAAAAAACATAGTATGGTTCCATTATTTATAAAATGAAAGTCACAAGATAATTGCTATTACTTTATAAAAAACCCTATTTTCACATTTTCCTCCGAGCAATATTCTTTAAAAAAAAATCTACCTCATTCCTTACCTCCATGTGCCCATAACTGTCAACATACAATGAATATGTACTGTCTGTCAAAGTGATTATCTATGACAAAGATTTTACACTGAATTCTTCTAGAAATAGAAGAGGAAACAGGAAACAATGATATAAGTTCTAATAGCTTCTTTACTTTTTTTTTAATGATTCTGCAACATACTAGTAGAAAACTGAGAAATGAGAAAATGAATGTAGGAAAAATTATGTACTAAGAATAAGACCTGGCCACTTACTTCCAAAGAATTAGCCAATGAAGTCTATGGGTAAGATAGGTCATATCCTTGATCTTACCATGATTCAAAGCCTATGTAACAGCAGCTAACAATATTTTTCCTACATTATTATTGGGAAAACAATTATCTTGACTTTTAGTAAAGCCTTACCTCTAACCATAATGCAAAATTTATCATAAATATTCAATTATAAAGGTAATGAGGAAGATATGTAGATACTCACTAAACTTGATTGCAATTTAGTATAAGTAAACATAGGCTTTGTTTAAATATTTTATAGGCTTTTTGGTTGGAGAAATTTCTGTAAGTGACTTTAGTAAATAGGGAAAAGAACTCACTCAACAATTACAGATTTGCTTCATTTATTTGGTTACTTTTAGTTTTCTTACTGTTACTTTATAGTTAACCAATATGGTTATGGTGAGGAGCCTATGAGCTGATTTTTGACTCATAGTGATCTCATATATCATAAATGTCCTTACCCATCTTATAAGCGCTCCTTTGCAAACCAGTAACCCCTGCAAACCCCCATCTCAAGAAGTCGGGGATAGATTAACAATCCAGAAAATATATTGCCTTTGAAATAAAACTGCAGAAGGGCAAACAGAAGGTAAAATGATGAACATTACATTTATCATATCACTCAGTTAATGACAGATAGAAACACATCTACCTCAGTGATGCTGTTCTTATTGCTGTTGATTCTTTTTAAAATTTATTTATAAACTGTTGTTGTTGGAAACTGCCATTGAGTATGACTCATAGCAACCCTGTGAACAACAGATCTGAATCCTGTCCTGTGCCATCTTCACAATCTCTGACACACTTGAGACCATTGTTGCCGTCATTGTGTCAATCCACCTGATTGATGGTCTTCCTCTCCCATCCCTCCACCTTTCCAAACACTAAATTTCCATAAGACATAGTGAATGATTTCCATAGTATTATGAAGAGAGTATAATTAATTATGAACAATCTGAATGGTTTTGCTAAAATTCTAAAGCAAAAAGCTATACTATTTCAGTTATGATTCCAATAATATCATTCATTTTTGGATCATTCAATTAGTGAAGACAGTGGGGTCCATGATTATAAGTCATGTTGTCACTATTTCGGGAGAGAAAGGAAAAACAAAGAAATGTGCTTCTCAATGATTGTTTATCACTTGATAATTACAGAGCCCTAGTAGCTATTCTCTATATTTCAAGAACTCCTATTTTTTCTTCGGGTTCCAGCAGTTCTTTGTTTTAATTTATTTTCCTCTTAAATACCTCCTGCTATTTAAGCAATAATTCCCTCTAAATCAATTGTTAGCAGCAGTTAATGATTGGTTGGTTAATTAATAGCTCAAAGCATAGCTGAGGGTGTTCCCTGTTCTAACAAGCCACCAGACTTTAACTGGGGTATTATTGTTAAAATACCCTGTAATCAGTGGCTTCTCACAGCCTCACTGCTACATATTCTTTTTACTGCAAAGGGATAAGTAGAATGGGAAATAGGTGACTGAGTTACATAATCAATCATAATATTATGCATGCTTTAAAACCATTTGTATGTCCAGATTAATCCATAGGATTTTCCATAGGATGTGCCAGGGGACAGTGGGTGAAATACCATCTCCTGCTGGTGAGAAGGTTCATTTAACACTAGTGGTTTCCTGTCTTCAACTCTCCAGATCTCCAAGCCTGGCATAGCTGCCACAGACTTCTGGCATTCCTAATCTTTTCTCTTGCAAAATTGTAGTCTTATACACTGCACTCACTGACAGTGAAAGGAGAGAAATAATGCTGCACATTTTCTGCCTGATAAACATATGGTTTACTTAGCAACACCAGATATGTCTTTTGTAAAGCTAATAGGAAGAATGTGTGCTTAATAATTCATGCAAGAAATTGAAAACTCAGGGTTCTTCTTATCTTAACATATTCTGCCATGTTCTGTGTGGTCATGGGGAAGTAATTTAACAATGATGTACTTTTTGTGCTAATAATTCATCAACACAAATTAGAAAATGTATTCCTTAAGACCAAAAAATATCCTAAAAAATACTATTTTTCCCTTGTTTTTGTTTTTGGTATGTGCTGTCAAGTCTTTTTAAACTCATGGCGACCCTATGTACAACATCTCTGAACCATACCCTCTCTTGAATCAATTTCATTGTCTCTGATATACCTAGCTCCATTACCCCATTTGCTGTATCAATCCATCTCATCCAGGGTCTTTCTATCTTGCACTGTCCCTCCATCATTCCAAGCATATCCTTCTCCAAGGAGTGGTCCTTGCTGGCAGTATGCCCAAAGTATATCAGACAAAGCTTCAAAATCCTTGCCTTTTAGGAGTAACTCAGTTTCATCCTCTTTAGGACACCCCTGTTTGTTCTCTTAGCTGTCCATAGTATGACCAATACTCTTCCCCAGCACTGCAACTCAAAGGCATCAATTCTTCTATCATGCTTAGTCATTGTCCAGCTCTCTGATGTATAGCTGGTGATTGCAAAGACCATGGCTTGGATTAGACACATCTTAGTTCAGGACTCTGGAGAGTTTCATGACAATAGATTTTCCCAATGCAATTAATCTTTTGATTTCTGGCCTGCTGGTACCAAGAGTATTGAATGTGGAACTACAGCTTTCAACAGTTTCAATCTCTTCTCCATCCATCATGATGCTGCCAATTGGCCCAGTGGTGAGAGTCTTTGTTTTCTTGATGTTGAGTTTCTATCCATATTGAAGGCTACAGTCCTTGATCTTCTGTAGCATACACCATGCTTTCTCTAGAAATACATTTATGAATATGTTCCAATATCAAGAAGATATTTTATTCAATTTTACTAAATTAGTGCTTCTGTTGTTATTCTCTTCTCATCACCAACTCCTTGAGATTATATTGGTTAAATAGCTTTAGTATCATCATCCACTCTTGTCTGTTTTGTTTATGTGGTAAGCATAAACAATATGATGTGGCAATAGGATACCAATATTATTCTTTCTATATTTTAATGCAATAAAGAGTGCACGTGTGAAAATTTGTATAATACTATGAAACCATCAGTTCATGGCCAGTACCATGAACTTTCTTGGATATTGAAGGAGGAGAGAAAGTTATTGAGTTAGAAAGGAAAAGAATCCTCAGGTATAGGTACAAATAAAGGGAGAAGTTAAGGGAAGTTATGTTTACAGTGGAAGAAAAAATATAAAGGCTATCATCAAATATATAACCAAGTGAGATCATAGGAAATTACATTTGCTGAATCACAATGTATATAAGACCTAGACCAAAAGTAAAATAACCTATCATCTCCTGTTGAATGTCAAGATATCAAACTTGACTTTTAGGCTTCTATATGGATGATAAAAAGCCCTAGTGGCACAATATTTAAGTATTAAGCTGCTAACAGAAGATTCAATAGTTCCAACCCACTGGACAAAGATAAGGTAGTCTGCTTTGTTTTTGTTGTTTTCGGGTACTGTTGAGTCAGAACCGACCCATAGTTGACCCCTCAGCAGGTTTTCAGAGGCAGGTAATCACAGGAGAAGATTGTTCATTGTTCTCCCTCAGAGCAGCTGGTGGATTTGAACCAAGTTCCTTCAGGATTGCAGCGAAGTTCCTTACCACTAGGCCACCCTCCCTCTAAGGCAGTCCTACTCTGCCCTGTAGAAGCACTATGAGGTGAAATTCATGGAATTCAACTTGACAAGCATTGGGGGATTGTTGGGTTTGTTTTTGTGTTGTTTTTTTTTTAATTTTTGGTTTGGTTTGATATTGTTTGCATTATAAATGTTACTCATTGTAGAACCTATCAAAATGTGTTTTATTATTTTTTTATATATAAAAACCCATTGTTCCTGAAACAGACTCAGATTCTCTGCATAAGTGAACCATATCCCTTTAAATAACACATCCCAAAGACGTTTTCTATCTATAAAGACGTAAAAAAAAAAAAAGAGAAAGATTAAAATATCCACAGAGATTAATTCCTGGTTAAACTGAAACCTAAACTTGGACCAAAAAGCAGTCCTCAGAACAGATCAAGGAAACAGAAAAAATGCATGGTTCATAATGAAGAAAGGAGTGTGTGGTAAGGATGCATCCTGTCCCTGTACCTTTTAAATCTATATGCAGAACAGATCATTCAGGAAGCAAGGTTTTATGAGGAGGAGTGTGGTGTCAAGATTGAAGGGAGACTCATTAACAACCTACAATACACAGATAACACAACCTTGCTTCTGAAACTGAATAAGACCTGAAGCACTTGCTGCAAAAGGTCAAGGGCTGCTTTAATCTTCAATAGCGATTGAAGCTTAACATCAAGATGACAAAGATTCTCACCAATGAGCCAATTGGCAGCTAGATGGAGAAGAGATTGAGCTTGTTAGGAATCACAGCTTGCTCAGCTCCACACTCAACACTCTTAATACCAGCAGTAAGCAAATCAAAAGATGAATTGTATTGGAAAAATCTGTTGTTGTGGACCTCTCCAGAGTGCTGAAGAACAACGATGTCAGTCTAGATACAAATTGGCACCTAATCCAAGCCATGGTTTTCTCAATTACTTGTTATGCATCAGAAAATTGAACAATGACTAAGAATGACAGAGGAAAAATAGATGCCTTCAAGTTGTGGTTCTGGAGAAGAGTCTTGAAGATACTATGGACTGCCAAGAAAACAAATAGGTCTGTCTTAGAGAAGATAAAACCAAGTCTTTCCTTGGAGGGTAGGATTTTGAAGCTTTGCCTCACTTACTTTGGGCACATGGCCAGGAGATATTGGTCCTTGGATAAGAACATCATTCTCAGAATGGTGGATGGATAGCGCAGGACAAGGAGACTCCGCATGAGATGGATTGGTACAGTAACTGGGGCAATGGGGGTTGGTGTGTCAGAATTAATGAGACTGGCTCAGGACAGGGAAGGGTTTAGAACTGCTGTACCTAGGGTCATCACAAGTACCTTAACTAATAACATTCTATGACAGGTTTGAAGCAAGAGTCGCATCCAGTTCCTAAACAACTTGCCTCCAGAAATTCTATGAACTTTGATAAATGTCAGTAGTTGTAGAGGGGCTTCAGGCCTTTTGTTCATAGGGTCACTATGAATCATGCTCCACTTGAAGGCAATCAACAATAGCAACACCACCACAGTGGATTATCTTTGTATATGACTACTTGTAAGTGGATAAGAATTGAAATATGATGCTCCTCTCAGATGTAGAATACATCTGTTTAAACTAACTTCTCAGATTTAAGAAGATGAGATTTATTTAGATTTTTGTAGAGTTCTCTGTTTATTATTAGTAGTATTGCTTAATATCTAGTATATTCTAGGTGTTGAGCCTTAGTTCATTTTATCTTGAAAATATATCAACCTGCATAAGGTTGCTATACATATA
>NW_006399872.1:5654209-5654946 GCF_000299155.1 Elephantulus edwardii
TGTGTCAAGTGATTTGAGTCCTTTTCACTTTCTGCAAGCAAGATTGTGATATTTTCAGTTTGGTGATATGCCTTCCTAAAATCCTAATGCCACATTCCTCTTAATATGGTCAAGCTTCTCTAATTATTTGCTCAACATACAAACTGAATATGTATCAAGATAGAATAAAACCTTGACATACACTTTTCTTGATTTTAAACCCTATCTTATTCCTTGGACAAGTTCTTCCAAAGTATGCAACATAAGTTTCACATGAGTGCAATTAAGTGTCCAGGGATTCCTAGTCTTCTAAATGCTAGTCATAATTGGTTATGATCCACACCATCAAATGGTAATAAAATATAAGCAAACATTTTTCTGGTATTCTCTGCTTTCAGCCGAGATCTATCTGACATTAGCAAAATATCCCTCATGCCACAGTCTCTTCAGAATTCAGCTTGAAATTTTGGTAGTCCACTGTCCATGCCGTGAACTGTTAAGCCATTTAAAAAAATCTTCAGCAACATATGTTATTAATGATGTTATTGCTATTGTTGTTAAGTGCCATCAATTCATTTGCACAATAGCTTTAAATATGGCCCTATCCCGAGCCAATCTCACTGTTTCTGAGACATCCACCCCTATTAGTCCAGTTACTGTGTCATTCTATCTCCACCAGGGTCTTCCTCTCTTGCACTGCCCCTCAGTGAAAAAGCATTTTGAATTCACACTGATAGTTGTTGGTGAGTCAGGACTAG
>NW_006399872.1:5659169-5659741 GCF_000299155.1 Elephantulus edwardii
CTTAGTCTCCAGCCTGATGTCATTGCTCTTCAGTACTCTTGAGAGGTCCCTCACAGCTGATTTTCCCAGTGCAATTCATATCTTGATTTCCTGGCCACTGTTACCAAGAGTGTTGACTGTGGAGACTAGTGAACTAAAACTGTTAACTATCTTAATCTCTTCACTGATGCTGCCAATTGGCCCAGTGGTGAGAATCTTTGTTTTCTTGTTGTTGAGTTTCAATCCATATAGGAGGCTGTAATCTTTGACCTTCTGCAGCAAGCGCTTCAGGTCATCTTCAGTTTCAGCAAGCAAGGTTGTGCCATCCGCATAACACAGGTTGTTGATGACTTTTCCAGCAATCCTGATGCCACATTCCTCCTTGTACAGCCCAGCATCTTGGATGATCTGTTCTGCATACAGATTGAAAAGGTATGGAGAGAGAAGACATCACTGACGGACCAGACGACTACCTTCTGGTCCAAGTATAGGTGTCACATTGTTGTTGTTGTTGTTATGTGCCGTCGAGTCGTTTCCAACTCATAGCGACCCTATGCACAACAGCCCTAAACCCTGCTCTATCCTGTGCCAAC
>NW_006399872.1:5659841-5670597 GCF_000299155.1 Elephantulus edwardii
CGTTGCCTTCCTGAAGGTGATCCATAGTAAGGTGAACACTGTGCCTGTCATTGCAAAGGCTACCACTCTACTGCTGGAGGAGCCAGAGCGCTTGAAAAAGAGAATTCTGGATGAAATTGAAAAACAGCATCAAAATATATCACTTACCTGATGCAGAGTCAGATGAAGATGAAGATTTTAAAGAGCATACCAGACTCCTCAAGGCCAGCATCTCATTTTCAGTGGTTGGAGCCAACCAGTTGATTGAAGCCAAAGACAAGAAGGTTCGAGGTCAACTCTATCCCTGGGGTGTGGGGTTGGCGGGGTGTGTGTGTGTGTGTGTGTATGTGTGTGTGTGTGCGGTGTGGAAGTGGAGAACCCAGAGCACGACAGCTTCCTTTCTGAAGCTGAGGACCGTGCTCATCACTCACGTGCAGGATCTCCAGGAGATGACCCAGGATCTCCACTATAAGAACTTCCGCTCTGAAAAGCTCAAGAGAGGCGTCAGGAAAATGGAGAATATGGACTTGAATAAAAACCTGATCTTGCTAGAAATGGAAGCTGAATTTCGTCACATGCAAGAGATGATTGCAAAGATGCAGGCATAGATACCAATGCAGATGCAATTTGGGACTGGTGACGGCAAAGCACTTGGGCATCATGTGTGAGAGAACACTTTCTGTGTGGAAGAGGAGACATTCCGGACGAGCGCAGTGTGGTTCTCCAGGCCATCAAGGGAGCGTGTGCCACTCGATACAGCAGCTGCGCCCGAGAATGCAGTTTCTTTTTCAACTTTTCATGTATTTCCTTTTATTTCTTTGGTATGCAGTAATTTTAACATTTATATTTCATTGATATTACATCTTCTTTTATGAAGTGGCATTTTCCTTTTTCATCCCTCTTTCCTAAGCCACGAGCTAGAACTGCTCTCTAGGTCCACAGGCAGTCGGGTTTGGTTTCTGTGGTTTCAGCTGGCCTGACCAACAGATCAAGCATGCCCCATTGACATGTAAAAATGGTCAGGTTGGCCCAGAGAAGTTCTGGTGGCAGACACATTGGCTTAACTCCTAGGGGAGAACTACAGCTGCTTTACCCTTGGGCTTTGTGTATATAAACTGAAGCCAGTTTTGCTGCCACAGTTCAAGGCTCAGTTCATCCACACAGATGCGCCTGTTTACCAGAAACATGCAACAGGATTATCTAATAGGATACGCTGACACTTGAGCGGCTTTTGAATAGAAAGACTTTCCGTGATGGATTCTGGCACTGTGTGGCTCAGAGACGCCATTGCAGAGTGGGTGTCATGGCCCTTTTGGGGAGCCTTTCTCTAGGCTGGTCGCCGTGGACAAGCCCAGTATCGCCATGAACTCAGCTTCCTCTGTGCAATTAAGATTCTCATCTACAGAGTGAGAAGGGGCAAGCTCAATTCACTTTAACGATAACTTTTTAAAGGACATTAACATTCTTACTTGTTGCAAAACCAACCTTTTTTGTATTTTTGTACTGCTTTTTTATTGTTTTTACGTAATGTGTGTGGAAGGTCCTCCTCACCGTGAGCCCAGAACTATCACCAGTACTGAAGCCCAAGTTCCTGCCAGATGTTCCTAGTCTGAGCTGAGTGGTTTCTCAGTGGGTGGCAGTCTCATTCACTTTTAGCCCCTACCATTCCCTTCATTTTATGAAATGCACATCTATCTGTCTTCTGAGAATAAGAGACTTTTCCTGTCTGTGCTGAATGGCTTTGTCAAGTGTGCCCCCTCTAGGACTCCAGGGCTGCCTATTTTCATCCTCCTGGATGCTGAGAAATGTCTTCCCAGAAATGACCACATGGAAGTAGGCTGACTTTTCTCCTGGGACCGGAATGGCAGAATTCTGGTTCAGGATTTTCATCTTCCTTTATTTGGGAGGAGTCAAGAAGACAGTTTGCTGGAGGACAAGGACAGGGCTGTCTTGTTTTGGCCAGACTAGAACTGTGGTGGTGGCCAGGGAACTAGTCATAAAGGTATACAGCTTCAAAACTGACCCGAGGCTTTGGTAGCTCTGTCCCTTTACTTTGAAGAGATGTGGGAAAACGTCAACTGTTTTCCCCAGAAAATGTCCCATCACTGATCTCTAGTTACCATCACTCATTGGGCCATTTAATAGCTGAATAGCTATGCTAAAGAAACTGATGTTCATGTGGTTGCTTGTGGGTCATATTCAATGGCACCTAACAACAGCAACAACAGAGAAACTGAAACTAAAAGGGTGAGAAGGGAAGGGGGGGAAAGCTTTTGCAAATGGTCACTATAAACCTTGTGTGTTTAGGACAAAATATACGGGCAAGCTGTCACCAGAGTGGCTGAGAAGACCTACTTTGACATCTGCCCTAGCTGCCAAAAGCTAGACTTATCCTGGCACATAATTACTATTACTAGAAGTTCTGTCTCTATAGAAACCTATTTTGGCAACAGTTATTTTGCACAGCAATTTTGTATTCATTAAAACTAACCTTTTATCAATAAAGCACTATTGTTTAGATATTTTTTTAAAAAAAGATGATGTAATGATTCTTTTTATCTTCCAAGTTCTATTTTTGGATCATACTTTCCTTAAGTTTTCCTAAATTTAGTTTCAGACTGCAAATTATCTGGAGCCAAAACAAAAAATAAATAAAGGAAGGATCTTTTAGAGGAATAATTAAGCTCATTCTTGCCTATGGGCATCTCTGGTTTAATATGGCTGAAACTCAAGCAGAATTTCCCATGTCAAAGTTTTTTTGTTGATGATGTTGTTAGATACTGTCAAGTTAGGTGCAACTCATAGTCACCCTATGAACAACAGATCTGAACCCTGTCCTATCCTGTGCCATCTTCACTCCCTGACACACACGAGTACACATTATGGCAGTCACTGTGTCAGTGCACCTGGTCGAGGGTCTTCCTTCATGGTTGACTGAAAAGTCAGGCTGTTGATGAGGCTTTCTCCAATCCTGATACCACATTCTTCATGTCTACCACCTAATATAGGCATTTCTGTTTTAAAATAGGCAAGCTACCACGTGATTAATGGCCAACTAAACAAAAAGAATTTATGTCCGAGCCATGAACATAAGCACCATGAGAACACTTTAGGTTTATTTTACCACATTCAACAGCAGACAATTAGGAATCAATCACAGGCAAGTATGCCTTGTCGCTCCCCTTCAAGGGATCCCAGTCTACTGGTGAAGCTTAAGGAGGAATGAACAACTCACCAGTGAGCATAATGCAATAGCGTGAGCATCAACAGCAACCTCTGAGACTTTAAATAATCCCAGCAATTGTAGTTGTGAATCTTATATCAACAACATTGCTTCTACATTTGTCAAAACAAGTGGTGATTAGCCTATGCACATATGACTCATAACAAATGCAGGCTTTTCTTTATTAAATTTGCTTTTGTCTCAGGTCCACCAGCTGAGATTTTTCAGCTGGAAGGCAGGCTAACACAGAAGCCTGTCACAGCTCTTAATAAGCTAGAGACTGAAAAGATAAGAATAATCTCTGATCCTGTGTGTCTAGGACCACCTTGTGGTAGCTCAAACAGCAGTATTTTAGCAGGTCAGGTTATGTTTACCTTCTGTATGAAGGCAGAAAGAAATATGTCATGCACAATACAATTCTTTCTCATACACAGATGAAAGAACATATTTAGCTTTGAAATTTTGCTAATTATTCACACAGTTTGGCAAATACTCAAAATCTTGCCACTGTGGGAATTAATGCAATAAAAATAATTTTCACGCATTATCAATTTCTGTGAAAATTGTTCTTCCAGTTCCCTTTCTAAGTGTTTACTTCACAGTTCATTAAAACTGTTGAATCTCTCCCAAACTGTATTCAAAGCAGTGCATTTCCTGATCCTTCAACTTATATCACTGAAGATAATAACCCAAGAAGGTGCTGTTGAAAGAAAAGGAAATAGTTTGGGAACAGCATTAGGGTTTGTACAATTCTAATTTGCAGAAGAGAAATCTGAGACTATGACTTACTTCAGGGAAGTAATAGAGAAGTCAGGCCCATAAGGTAGGGTTTAGGGAAGACTTCTTACTGGAATGGGCATCTGGCTGTAGTAGTGGTTGATTCTCTTGAGTTTGAGATTTAACCCAGAAAGCTGATGTATTTCAGGTAAGTCATCAAAAAGGGTAAATCTCCTTCTTAGTTAATTCTACATTGATAATCGGTCACCAATAAATAGTGTTGAATGAAAATGGAGGAGGCCAATCATTGGTAAACAGTCTTATAAACATGAGCTGGTAATCATTCACATTCTCTCTAATTAGTTGGCTGAGTATGTAAGAGCTACTTCTTCATTTGTAGGTATAAGTAGGAAGTGGAGGGGAAGTCACTTTGTCCTACTCCTAACTTAAGAGCAAATGTAACTATTTAAGGTTTTTCTTTTATAAAAATCCTCAAAATTTTATTTTAAATGTCTTTTTATTTTAGATTAATATGGATTTTTTTCACTTGACTGAATTGTTCTTGCCAAAACATGCCTTTTCTAATGACCATTTCCCAAGGGCTATGCACCCCGAGACAATAGATATATACAGAGGCAAAGCAATGATAATATTCAAGTGTTTCAGTTACATTTAAATATGTCCATGATAAGGATGGTTTGTCCTATACTAATTTTCAGATTTTTCCACTATTTTTTAAGTTATTTTTTAGTTTGGATAGTTGATAAGGATGGATAATCATATTCATTTTCCCTATGTTTTCTTCAGAACAGTTTATAATGGAAATATAAGCATCAGTGGGCCAGTGCTAGAATTCTTCCTTTATTGGCAAAAACCCTCAGGTGATCCACATCTATTGCACTGAATCTTTAACTGGAGGCTTTTATGGTGCTATGACGCTTAACAGCTTTTAGCAGACTTTTCAGACAAGACCAAATAGGAAGAAAAACGAAAATCACTCATTACAGGAAGCATTGTTTCTCCATCATGCATTAGGTCATTATGAGGAGGGAACCTGCTTTATAACACATAACAATACTTTTCGCAGACCTGGGATAAAGTATAAATAGAACTTGATTATTTTAAAAGAATATTTTTTTAAAAACCCAATAATTTTTAAAACCATACTTTATGTCTTTGAGTTGTTGAACATACCATGGACTGCCAGGAGAACAAGCATATCTGGTCTGGAGAGTGTGAAACAAAGGTGCTCCCTGAAAGCAAAGATATCTTTTTTTACTAATACTTTAATGAAAGTTTATGGAAAACTTGAATTTTCATTCATTCATTATTGCACATTTTCCTCCCTAACTACCGCAGTTCACTTTCTATTTAAAAAAAAAAAAACTTTCGATATTGCACAATTTCCTTCCTTCCCTCCCCAGTCCAATTTGCTATGTACCTCTTATCCTGGACAGTTGTCATGCAAATAATACCTAATCATATAGCCCTTTTAAACAGTCCTTTCCCTCATCTATTTCAATGCAGAGTATATTATGCATCCCCTCTTTTCTTTGTTTTGCCCACAACACCCATGTCAGTCCTGTTTTATAACAGTGGCATTATGCAGTATTTGTCCTTTTGTGGCTGAGATACTTCACTCAGCATAATATCCTCTAGGATCATCCATTTTGTATAGTATTTCATGAGTTCCTTGTTTTTCAATGCAGCGTAGTATTCCATTGTGTGAATATGCCAGAGCTTGTCTAACCATTCATTTAATGGGCACTTGGGTTGTTTCCAGCTCTTTGCTCTTGTGAACAAAGCCGTGATAAACATGAGTGTGCATATATCTGCCTGGGTGACAGTTATGGTTTCTTTAGGGCTTATTCCCACTAGTGGGATTGCTGGGTCAAATGGTATTTCTATTTCCAACTTTTTGAGAAAGCACCATACTGAGGAAAATATTTTGAAGCTCCATCTCACGTACTTCAGGAACATAGTCAGGAGGTACCAGTGTTTTGAGAAGGATATCATGCTTGGAAGGGTGGAGAGACAGAGCAGGAGAAGAAGACCCAGGATGGGATGAATTTACTTGGTGATGGGGCAAATGAGGTCAGGTTTGTCAGAGACAATGAGATTGGCTCAGGTTAGGGCAGGGTTTAGAGTTATTTGTACTAGGGTCACTGGGAATCATAGGTAACTTGATGACACATAACAACAGTAATAGCACCTAGACAAATAATGTACAAAGATACTTGGAAGTCTAGACTTGAATTCCTTGTGTCCCTAAAGTGCATTCTGGGAAGGTAATGAACTTGGGACCTGGATTCTGAGCTGGAAAGCGTGTGGAAAGTTCTTTTCTAAATGTGCTTCAATTTGCCAACATTACTTCAAGAATGTGCTGATCAAATCTGGCCAAAATATGCTCTACTTCAGAAAGAAAGGAGGTGTATACATACTTTGGAAATACAGTCATCCAAAATAGTTTCAACACTTGAAAGAGTAAGTTTTATTTGTCTGAAAGTGCACTTAAAAGATTCAGTTCATGCTTGAAAGTAACCAGATATATGAGAACTAACTGGACTCAAACATGGGTTGGGCTAAGAGTAAGCATAATAGAAAGATGATTTTTTGGCTCTCAAATGTGTTATCACTGCCAAATGCAAGTGTAAGTTACATTTTATGGCACTGTCACAACTTATATGGTTGACTAAAGAGCTTTTTTTTTTCTTCCTTAAATCACTACTGTATGGAAAATTCCAAACCCAAGGCTTTTTTTTTTTTTTCTTCGTGTTAGTTTGATTTTTGCTACTTTTTAAAAAATAATTTACTCTTTAACACATTATATCGGTGTCTATTATTTACCTTGTATGTTGGAGTTGATTAAGCACTGAAATATTAAGACTAGCAGCTCAAACCTCTATAGAGATACCAGGCTGTCTGCTTCCCAAAAGGTCATAGTCTTTAAGACTCTACAGAAGGCAGTTCAAGTCTACGTAATTAAGGTTGCCATGATGGAATCAGCTCAATAGCAACTAAAACAACAACTTTCATGTAAGGGGTCTATGGGACGCTGATATAATTTGACCTGTTGTTCGTTATCATTGAGTCAACTCTTTTGGAGTGTTCTAATCTATCATTCTAGTCATTGTGTATTATGAGTGACTTTCAACATAAGGAGCTCATCTCCTTAATAAAGTATTATTTTGTGAATCATACAGTTTTCACTGACAGATCTTTTTGAAGAAGATTACTAGACTTTTCTTCCTAATCTGACATAATCTGCAAGCTCCAATCAATGTCTATGTTGGATAACTCTGCTGACATTTGAAGTACATGGCACAGTTTTCAGTAACACGGTATGAAGCTCTGATGACCTAAAGTCTGATGACTTGTGCTGCCAACCCAAAAACAAGTGGTTAGAATCTACTAGCTGATTCACAAAAGATGGGTAATCCCCTTCCATGTGATAACTGTTTCCGAAAACCTGTCAGAAGGTCAGCTATAAATCAGTTTCAACTTGACGGCAATTAACAAAACAGAAATAGTTCTATAGTTCACTACACTGCATTGCACTGTTGTTTGACAAGTTGCCAGATGAGTGGTAGTTATCTGGCCTATCCAAGATTACCTATTTATATTTTATCATACTAATAGAGTACTTTTTAAAAAGGCTGAAATTTTTTTAAGAAAAGATAAAACAGCATTTTACTGAGACTTTGTGAAAGGAAGGCACAATAGAAAGAGTTCTACTTTATATATCTGGAAAGGCAACATCACTTGGGTACCAAATACAATTATAGATTATTGTGTTTGTCTTCTATTTGTGTATAACTAATTAGCATTGAGTGCACATTATGAAAACTCTCATTTAAAGTTCATTAACTTATTTATTCCCCATAAAAACGACTAGAATCTGCATTGGATCAGAAGTCTCCAATGTTTCACACACAGGAGATTATGATCTGAGACTAGAGACAATGGAAGAATTCACAGCTCTCTAAATATTACTCCTGGCTAGAGAAAGATCTAATTCTATGTTCTGTAGTGTGTGACTCCATGTTGTTGCTCAATAAATGTTAAATATCAATAATAACTATGGTGGTAATCAGAATTTCTTTTGATATAAACTACTTTGTCTCAGCCTTGTTTTTACCCTGTGTCTCCTAGTAATTGTCTGGCATTTTCCCTGCTGTTCTTGTCTCTTTTAATTACATCCCACTGACATGACTCTTAAAGCATCTTAAACCAAATGGAAGAAAGGCTTAATGCTTTCTACACAAAAGGAGCAGCAGGAAGCAGGTGCCTAGCAGTCAGAATAATAAACTTGAGATTAACAGGCAAGGCCTTGTTTTCATCCCTCATAAAAAGAGAACCGGAGCATGGAAGAGAGTGAATGTTCACAGGAGGAAAAAGAAAATATTTTAACTGACATGCATTTATAAATTATAGCACATCCAACATTTATTTTATTTATTTTCATTTTTGCTTTACTGAGGAGCATTGGAGCCCAGGTGGTGCAGTGATGAAGAACTCAACAGCTAACTGAAAGGTCAGTGGTTTAAAACTACCAGCTGCTCCTCAGGTGAAAGATCGAACAGTCTGCCTCTGAAAAGATTTAGTCTTCAAAACTCCATGGGGGCAATTCTACTTTATCCTGTAAAGTCACTCTAAGACAGAATCAACTGGACATCAATGTTTTCTTCATTTGTTTTGGGGGGTTGTTTGTGCTCTATAGCAATTTACAACTATATCATAGGGCAATTTCTTGGGGTAGGGGAAGAAAGGAGACAGATGTGACCAAGAATGCCACTGATTGACAAATATGGAGCATTGATTTTGCATGAAATATATTTACAGCCTAGTGGAGAAAGTTGATTATATTTTTATGGTGCTTATGGAAAAACAGGACCTGAAGCTGTGGTAGTGGGCTTATCTCAATAATAAATTTGGTTTCAGAAGTAGTAATATTGAGGTTATGTTAGCTTTTAAAGCACCATGGAGATTGCTATTATCCAGGAGATAGCAGTGATAGCTTTGGGACAAGGTAGCCTATCACATGGATTTTTTAGGGTACAAAAGAGTTGACATAATTTTGTAAAGGGAAGCACTAAACTAAGGAACACCTATGTTGCCTGCTGTGTTCACTTTTATGAAGGCAATAGCATCCCACTGACAGAATGAAAATGTATGTGGGGCACGTAGGTTTGATCCCTAGTACACACATCATGAGCAGACATCTCAAAAAAGTCAATCATTCAAAATCCTATAATCATGGTAGTTTGTTTCACAACTGCTAATGGAGCAGACAAAAATACTGGGCAGCATTTTGTTCCATTGGTATGGGGTTACTACGATTTGGGGACCAACTTGACAGCAGCTGAAAACAGCATGTGCAATTTTGCTTATGATGTTTCTTTTTTTTTTAAAGTTACTTGTATTTCTTTAATTTAATCACAAAAGACTTCAATAGGATAAAATTGGAAGAGTTGACAATGAGGACAAGTGCAAAACAATTGTGAATTATTTTGGTTCTAGCTCATCAAAAGATGATTATGATGTTTCTTAAAAACATGAAAACCACTCTGTAAAGAAGTATCAGCATCTTCATTTTCCTGGGAGGAAAATGTTGGCTGCCTTTTGGAAATAAATCAGCCAAGCTTTTCTTCTCAGTCTAGCTTAGTCTGTACGAAGACATACCAAGGTATCAAGGGTGCTAATTATGGATCCAAGGAAGATGAAGTTACTTACAGTTTCAATCTCTTTTCCATCTAAAATGATGTGCTCTCAAATCTATACCATGAAATTTGGAGGGCGTTTTTCAGGTCAACTGATTGGAAGAGATCCATATTTGTTCTCATTCCCAAGAAAGGAGATCCAACAGAATCTGGAAACTATAGAACAATATCATTAATATTACATGCAACCAAAATACTGCTAAATATCATTCGAAAATGGCTATTAAAGTACATAAATATGGAAATACCAGAAGTTCAAGCAGGATTTAAAAGAGGCTATAGCACCAGGGATATTGTTGCTAATGTCAGATGGATTTTGGCTGAAAGTAGAGAATAACAGAAGAATGTCTACTTGTGCTTAATTGACTATGCAAAGGTGTTTGTGTGGATCATTAAAAAGTTGTGGCTACCATTGAGAAGAATGAGAGTCCCAAATGATTGTGCTCATATAAAACCTATACCTGGACAAGAAGACTATTGGGAGAACAGAGCAGAGAAAAACTGTACAGATTAAAATTAAGAATGGAGTGTGTAAAGGTTGTATTCTCTCTCCATACCTATTCAATCTGTGTGCTGAGCAAATTATTTGAGAAGCTGGACTCTATGAAGATGAATGTGCCATCAGAATCAGAGCGAGATTCATCAATAATCTGTGTTATGTAGATTACACAATCATGCTTGCTGAAAGTGAAACACTTGTTCCAGAAGATTAAGGAATGCAGCCTTCAATAAATATTTTCTCTCAATGCCAACAAAACAGATTTTTAACACTAGATTGATAGTCAACATCCTGGTAGATGGAGAAGAGATTGATGAAACTAAGCTTCTGTAAATCACAATAGGGATTTAGGAACAGAAAATGGTGGTTAGAAACATAAAACAAACACACTTAATGTTTGTGAACTATTCATGTACAAATTCTGAAATGGGAAATGTTTTTATTTCTATCTATCTATGAAAGAAGAAGTTCAGGTTGCTTTGAAGGAAATGGCAAAAAAATAAGGCCCCAGGAAGAGATGCTATACCAATTGACATATTTCAGCTAACAGATGCTGCCCTGGATGTGCTCACCAAGTTGTGCCAAGAAATCTGGAGAATAACCACTTGGCCAACTGAC
>NW_006399872.1:5672537-5680023 GCF_000299155.1 Elephantulus edwardii
TACAAATGTTGTTATGTGCTGTCACCTGCAACTTATAATGACCATACATACAATAGCTCTGAAGCCTGCCCTGTCCTGAAGCCACTCTCACTGATTCTGATACACCTTCATCCATTGCCCTAGTTACTGTATTAATCCATCTCATCCACGGTCTTCCTCTCTTGTATTGTCCGTCCACCCTTCTGAGTATGATGTTTTTTTCTCCATAGATCGGTCCCTTCTGGCCATATACCCAGAGTATATAAGATGGACCTTCAAAATCCTAGCCTTCAAGAAGAAACTTGGTTTTACCCTTTCAAAGACAGACCCATTTGTTTTCATAGCAGTCCATGGAATGTCCAAGATTCTTCTCCAGCACCACAACTCAAAGTCATCAATTCTTCTTCTATCCTTTTTAGTCATTATTCAGTTCTCTGATGCATAGCAGATAATTGCAATGACCATGTGGTCAGGAAATGAGAAATATTGCATGGGGAAAGTCTGCTGTCAGGAACCTCACCAAATTATTAAGTAGTAATTATGTCAGTTTGAGGACTAAATTGCATCTGCTTCAGGCCATGGGTTTTCTGATCACTTCCAGGAGTGGCATCCACTTCTGTAAATAGGCTTGCCTCCAGAAAACCTATGAACCTGGAGAAAGGATGCAAGTCGTGCACGCAAGTGTCAAGGACTTTCATTCAAAGGGTCGCTATGAGTTGCCTATGACTTGACGGCACTTAACAACAACAGCAGCTGTGTATCTGAGAGGTGGACAATGACTAGAGATGACAGAAGAATTGATATCTTTGAGCTATAGTGTTGGAGAAGAGCACTGACCACCCCATGGATTACCAAAAGAACAAACAGGTATGTCTTGGAGAGAGTGTAGCCAGAATGCTCTTTGGAGGCAAGAAAGATGAGGCTTTGCCTCACATACTTCAGGCATGTTGCTAGGAGGGGCTATTCCTTAGAGAGGGATATGATGCTTGGGAGGGCAGAGAGTCATTGAAGGAGAGAAAGACCCTCAACCAGGTGGATTGACATGGTAACTGCCTCAATGGGCTCTTGTGTGTCGGGGAGAAGGAAGATGGCACAGGATAGGGATAGGATGGGGTTCAGATTCGCTGATCATAGGGTGGCTAGGAGTCATAACTCGACTTGACAACATCTAACAACAACAACATGCTCCTTCAAAGCAATGAGTCAGTAGGTCTCTACTCTTGTTCTGAACGTTTACAGACTATTTCTCTAGGAATCTCAGTGGCTTTATGAACTGTGTAGTATTATCTAGTAAGTCCTTTTCTATTTTAAGTATCAAGAGTTATTCAACTAAAAATTTTAAAAATTGATTAATATATAAAGATGACTATATTGTTTGAAATACTGGACAAGATCTCTACTTCAAACCTTGAAAATATCACATTGACTTTTTAAGAAAAAAAAAGAATAAGCTAGTAATTTAACTGAGTTCATAAAATGTGAAAGAATGCCACAAAAAAGGGTAATTAACTTGAAAAGCTACAGGAAATAAATACAGAAACTAATCCTAATAAGCCTATTTATAATCAGTGTCTAGGAGACAGAGAAGAAAAATGGAAAGGAAATCTATGTATATAACTCTAACTTAACAGATGGAAAATTGTTGCATAACAAGAACACTCACACTAGGCTTTCAGATTTTCAATTTGCATGAATCCAGGAAGCACCTGCCATAGCAAAGCTCATTATGTGAAGTATATGTAGGGAATTTAATATGCTGCAATCGACATGCATAAATTAACACATTTCCCAATAGGTAAACCTATCTAAAAACAGGAAATCTTGCTCAAATTCTCATTTAAAAAAAAGAAAATGTGCAAAACAAAACATTAAGAACCCTTTAAAATTTAAATAGTCTTATCTCAATATAATTTCTCCTAGCTATGCATAATGCTCATCCAACCAACCCAGCTCTGCTCAATAGCGACATCTTGGTCTGTAAAAATTGGAAAAACTTTACCAAACCAGGAAATGGGGTACAAAATATTGTTTTGCTCTCCTTAAATTTAGGCTCAGATGGTCTTGAAGAAGAATTAGTAATTCAATGCAACCCATATATGTCAGTCCTGCATTAGGTACTTTACCCACAATACCATACAGATGATGAATGCGAAGCTTAGTAAAAATTGAAATACACGTTTTTGTAAGGAAACAAATGTAGATTTGAAACAGCTAATTGTCTTGATCCAAAGCCCTGCTGCCTTCTTTATCTTACACTATCTCTATCAGGATGTGACAGTGTCAGGTTGCAGCCTCCTAATCTTGCCAGCCAATATGCTCTGACCAGATCTTGTCTACCCAAGATTTCACTCTTTCTCTGAAAATATGATACACAGATAAATTTAGTTTTCTAGTCCATTTTCCTACCTTTGGCTTGCCCTTCCTTCATTCTGTTAAGCAGGCTAAGCCTTGTTTTCATTTTTAGTCTTTCAAACTGATTCTCCTGAATCCATCTCAGTGCTCTATTCAACTCTTCAATTACTGCTTCTCTGAATTTCTAGAGTTACATCTCTTACCTGGTCCATCTTGTCTCGATACCATAGAGATACAGCCTCAGACCAAAGACACAGAGTTCACCTGAGTGACTTTTTTCATTTCTTTCAAGTTCTTTCACTTGTGCACTGAATCAAATATTCCCAGAATGCCAAATGCACAATCTGTATTCCTATTAAGAACAAGATAATAAAACAAAACAAAAACACTAAAGGAAATTGCTCCATAGAAAAATTAAATCATTAGCTACAATAGTGTCATTTACATTTTTGTATCTATTGAAAGAATGTTTACATTTATTGTCTATTGTACATTATGATTCACTCAAAATCCATTTTTGTTGAGTAGAAACTTGTTCATAACTGACTCTTCATTGGATTTTCAAGTACATGAAACACACAGAAGGATATCATTCATCTTTCTCCTTGGGGCAACTGGTGAATTCAAACTGCCTTTGGGTTAGCTGAACCGTTCCATAGTGTAACCTATTGTTGTTTTTGTTATGTCCCATCGAGTCGCTTGCGACTCATAGCGACCCCATGTATAAGAGCCTAAAACACCATTCTACCTTTGCCAACCTCACCATCTCCAACACACTTATTCCCACCACCCCACTCACAGAATCAGTCCATCTCATCGAGGGTCTTCACCTCCTGTGCAGTCCCTCCACCCTCCCAAACATGGTGTCCCTCTCCAAAGACCAGTCCCTCCTTGCAACATGCCCAAAGTCTGTCAGACGAAGCTTCAGAATCCTTGACTCCAAGCAGCATTCTGGCTTCACCCTCTCCAGGACAAACCTGTTTGTTCTCCTGGCAGTCCATAGTATATTCAACACTCTTCTCCAGCACCACAGCTCAAAGGCATCAATTCTCTTTCTATCATCTCTAGTCACTGTCCAACTCTCCAATGCATAGCACATAATTGTGAAGACTATAACCTGGATCAGGTACATCTTAGTCTCCAGCCTGACGTTGTTGCTCTTCAGTACTCTTGAGAGGTCCTTCACAGCTGACTTTCCCAATGCTATTCTTCTCCTGATTTCCTGGCTGTTATTACCAAGAGTGTTGACTGTGGAGCCAAGTAAACTACAACTGTTAACTATCTCAATCTCTTCATCATCTAAACTGATGCTGCCAATCGGCCCAGTGGTGAGAATCTTTGTTTACTTGATGTTGCTCTTCAATCCATATTGAAGACTGCAGTCTTTGACCTTCTGTAGCAAGTGCTTCAGGTTCTCCTTAGTTTCAGCAAGCAGGGTTGTGTCATCTGCATAACGCAGGTTGTTAATGACTCTTCCACCAATCCTGATGCCACGTTCCTCCTCATACAGCCCAGTGTCTCGAATGATCTGTTCTGCATACAGATTGAAAAGGTATGGAGACAAAATGCATCCCTGATGGACCCCCTTCTTGATTTTGAACCATGTAGTTTCTCCTTTCTCTGTTCTGATGATTGCCTCTTGGTCCAAGTTTAAGTTTCACATAAGCACAATCAAGTGTTGTGGGATTCCCATTCTTCTCAGAGTCAGCCATAGCTTGTTGTGATCCATACAGTCAAAAGCCTTTGCACAGTCAATGAAGCACCTCTTACCAATGGAAATAATTATAAGGGTCATAAATATTACATCATATACCCAATGTCTCAGAGTTAATTGATAGAGCTGGGACTCAAATCTTGACATTTTCTTCCAAACATTATCTTTCTGCAAATTAACCAGTACTTAAAGCAACTATAACTTCCCAATGAAATCCACTCAAAAAATTATTAATGAGGCATTCAATTCCTGGTAATTTAGCAATAATGTATTTTAAAAGCCATATGTAAAATAAAGAAGCAGGAAAGAATTTTACAGAATGTAAAAAAGTTCATTATTCTGTGAAGTAAAAATCAACAATATCAGTGTTTTGGAAAATTTCTAATCTTTTTTTATACTTTTGGGTTGGTTTGTCAAAATTGGCAATTTTATGTAATCATAACTGAATTACTTACAGACAGAATATTGGCGATGTTTACACAGTTATGCATAGTTCTAGCACATTATATACAATCACTGCCATGCAGGAATTTATTCATCTATTGATTCAACAATACTATCCACAATCTCAAATTAATTCTTGACAGTGTATGATATAAAATGTGCATAATGGTTCAAGAGTTTAAATTTGTGCTAAATAAGTAGTTATAGGAATAGCTCTTAGTGGTTGCTGTGAGGCTGAACACTGTGACACTGATGTGTCAAATGCTTTAATGGCTGGCTACCCAATGCGGACAGAGAGTGGGGTGGAACTCCCTGATTAAAACAAGCTTGGAAGGAGGAGTGGCATCCACTTCTGTAATAGCTTGCCTCTGGAAACCCTATCAACCTGGAGAGAGGATGAAAGGCTCCCAAGTGTCGAAGACTCTCCTTCATAGGGTTGCTATGAGTCACCTGCGACTCGATGGAGCTTAACAACAATAACAACAACATATTTTAGAGAAAGATAGATGTTGTTTGGCAACTGTAATCTTTGGGCAGAATCTGGACCATCATGTTGGGGTTTTTTGTAAATTGTTTTATTGGCATATAGACACTTACTCATTTATGTATTGTCTTTGGCTGCTTTTATAAGTGTTTAGGTGCATAGTTGTAAATTGCTGCACTGCAAACCCAAAGTGATCTTATGATTAACAAGTCTGAACTTTGCCCTATTCTGGGCCTTCCTTGCAATCTATGATACATTTGAACCCATTGATACTGTTACTGTATCAATCCATTGTGTTGAGTGTCTTCCTCTTCTTCTAAGACTGTCCAATTTTTCTAAGCATGATGTCTTTTCCCAAGAAATGGCCTCTTTTAATAACATGCCCGAAGTATAGAGATGAAGTTTCATCACCTGTGCACCCAAGAAGCACTCTGGTTTCACTTTCTCTAAGATTTATGTATTCATTCTTTTGGTAGTCGATGAGATATACAGAACTCTTCAATACAATAGCACAAAGGTATTGATTCTTCTGTCATTCTTATTCATTGTCTAATTTTCAGATGTCATTGTTATTGTTGTTGCTGTTTTTGTTAGGAGCCATGGAGTCAAGTATGACTCATAGTAGTTCTATGAACTATGGATCTGATCCTTCCTTTATCGTGTCCCAGCCTCATCATCTTTGATATACCTGAACCCATTGTTTTTGTCACTATAAATCCAATTCTGTCTTGACTTTTAGGCTGCTGATGCCAAAGCATTAGATTGGGATCTAAGTAAAATGAACTAGTTCATAACTTCAATCTTTTCCCCATCTGTCATAAGTTTCAGATGTATGTCAAGTAATTGAAAAGACCATATCTGTGAGTCAACTATGACTTATAGTGTACTATGAAGGACAGATCTGACTTTTACCCTGTTCTGCACCATACTCAGTATAACTATACTGTTCAAGCCCACTGTATTAGTCAGCACATCTATCCATCTTGTTGGGAGTCAGTAATCAGAAAGACTATGGACTGAATCAGACACATTTTAGTCCTCAAACTGTCATCACTACTCCTTAATAATTTGGAGAGTTTACTAACCACAGATTTTCCAAGGGCAATGTGTTTCTTTATTTCCTGACTGCTGTTACCAAAAGTGCTAATTGTGGATCCAAGCAAGATGAAGCTGTTGACAGTTTCAACCACCTCTCTATCCATCATGATGCTGCCTATCAGTCCAATGGTAAGAATCTTTATTTTCTTGACATTGAGATGCAACCCATAGTGAAAGCTGCATTCTTGATCTTCTGCAACAAGTCCTTCAAGGCCTCTTTACTTTTCACAAGGAAGGTTGTGTTATCTGCATAACATAGGTTATTGATGAGTCTCCCTCCAATCCTTATGTCACTCCCCAGTAATAGGAGCAAAATTTAACATGATAGCAAGCAATAAATTTTGAAAAGAATGTGGAGAGATTGGAATTCTCGTGGACTGCTAGTGGAATTATAAAATGATGCAATCATTCTAGAAGACAGTTAGGAATTTCCTCACGAAGCTGAACAGAGAAATCCCACATGACCCATCTCTTCTACTGCTAGGAAAATTCAGCAAGGATATTTGAACTAAGACATGAAAGGAGATATGTATACCTATGTTCATAGCAGTATGAAAACAATAACAAGAAATGAAAAAAGCTCATGTCCATCAACAAATGAATGGTTTGAGAAATGACAATACTTTCACACAATGGAATATTATGCAGCACAAAGGAACACATTTTTCTTAAAATACTATCTAATGTGGGAAAGAAGCATTGTGCTGATTAAAATAGTCTCATAATGATAAATATTTCATGAGATTATTACTGTAAAAAGAGAAGGATATTTGAGCAAGATATTTATAGATGTTCAAAAGGAGAAAGGGAAAGTTAGAAGAGGGAAGAAAAAGGGAGAATTGGGGAAATTAAAGGACAAGTAAAGGTTAGTGGATAGTTGTGAGGGTTGAAGGAATAAAAAGATTCAATTGTGACTTGAAAAAAACAGGTGATAATAGACATAGTAATTGATTAAATAAAAGACAATGTATATGAATGTATAAAACAGAATGTACATAAGACACAATGTATATGAAGCACAATATATGTGAAACAACGAAAATGTTCTTGCTGTTATGTGCCATCTAGTTGCTTGTGACTCAGAGCAACTCTATTTTCAACAGTCTGAAACCCTGCTCTATTCTGTGCCAATCTTATTGCCTCTGACACACTCTCATTATGTCAATCAGTGAATCAATCCATTCTATTCAGGATCTTCCTCTCTTGCACTGTCCCTCCCCCACAAGACATCCCTTTCCAAAGACTGGTCTGTCCTTGCAATATGTCCAAAGAGTGTCAGAAAAAGCTTCAGAAACTTTGCCTCCGAAGAGCAGCCTGGTTACCCCTCTCTAGGATGAACCTGTTTGTTCTCCTAACAGTCCATGGTATATTCAATACACTTCTCTAGCACCATACCTCAAAGACATCAGTTCTCT
>NW_006399872.1:5680518-5681798 GCF_000299155.1 Elephantulus edwardii
TACACCCTTCCCAATTTTGAACCATGCAGTGTTTCCTTGCTCTCTTCTAACCACAACCTCCTGGTCCAAGTATAGGTTTCACGTAAATCCAAGTGTTCTGGGATTTCTATTCTTCTCAGAGTTAGCCACAGTTTTTTGTGATGCACATAGTCAAATGCCTTTGCAGAGTCAATGAAACACAGATAGACATTCCTCTGGTACTCAATGCTTTTAGACAAAATCCAGCTGATATTAGCTACAATATCCCTAGTACCATGGCCTCTTCTAAACCTAGCCTGCACTTCTGACAATTCTCTGTTTATGTGTTGTTCCAGTCATTTCTGGATATAATTTTCAGCAGAATCTTATTTGTATATGACATTAATAATATTGTTCAATAATTTCTGCACTCTATTGGGTCACCTTTCTTAGGAATGGGAACAAATATAGATGTCTTCTGGTCAGTTGGCCAGATGGCTGTCCTCTAGATTTCTTAGCACAACTTGGTGAGCACATCAAGGTCAATGTCAGCTTGTTGAAATATATCAATTGGTACTCTGTCAAATTCTGGGGCCTTGTTTCTTGCCAGTTCCTTAAGAACAGCTTGAACTTCTTCCATCATCACCAAGGCTCTTGTTAATACATTGTTTTATTAAATTCTTCTGTGTCTGTCAATTCCTTTTGGTACTATGACTCCTAAAATACTTTCCATCTTCTTTTAATGCTTCTTGTATCATTTAATATTCTGCCCAAAGCATCCTTAAGTATTAAAACTTGACACTTGAATTTGTTTTCTTAGTTCTGTCAGCTTAAGAAATGCTGAACAGCAAATGGCAACCAGAAAAAAGCAGGAGGGCAGTATTAATCTCTGATTAAATATATTTCAATTAAAAAAACCATCATAAAGGACAAGGAAGGTCACTACACAGTGATTAAGGGGTCAATAGAACTAGAAAACATAACAATAATAAATATCAACAAATATCTATGCACCAAATGAAAACCATGCAAAATATATAAAACAAACATTAATAAAATTAAAAAATAAAATAGACAACACTACTATAGTAGTTGGAGATTTCAATACACCACTCTGAAGAAAAAGATAGAACTTCCAGAAAGAGATTCAACAAAGATGCTGAAGAATTAAACCATACAATAAACCAATCCAATCTCATAGCTAATTCACTCAAAAATAGCACGGTATACTTTCTTCTCCAATATGCATGAAACATTCTCCAGAATAGATCACATTCTAGGACACAAAGCAAATATCAATAAATTCAATAGCATAGAAAAAA
>NW_006399872.1:5683703-5686062 GCF_000299155.1 Elephantulus edwardii
GAATAAATTGAGAACACAGAAATCAGTCCATCTACCTATGGTCAATTGATTTTTGACAAGGAGATTAAATCAGTTAAGTGAGGTATTGACAGCCTTTTAAACAAATGTTGTTGGCAAAATTGGAAAACCATCAGCACAAAACTCAACAAAGACCCTCACCTCACATCATACACAAAAACCAACTCAAAGCAGATCAGGGACCTAGGACTAAAACCAAGTACAATAAATTTCATTAGAGAAAAGTTTGAAAGAACCCTAGAAGCACCAATCCACAACATGAACAGTCTTTCAAGAATCCTGAAAAACCTACAGCCAGGAGAGGATAAAATAGATGTATGGGACCTTCTAGGAATCAAATTCCTATGCATATCCAAAAACTGCTCCAACAGAGTAAAAAAAGAAGGCACAGACTGGGGGAAAAATTGTTAATGATGTATCTGATAAGGGACATATATATAGAATTTATAGAATACGTGAGCTCCAGAATAAGATAAAGGTAAATAGCCCAATTGCAAAATGAGTACAGGATAAGAAAAAACACTTCTCAAAAGAAGATATTCAGATAGCAAACAAACACATGAAGACTTGTTCAACACCCCTAGTTCTAAGTAAAATGAAAATCAAAACAACTATGAAATATCATTTCACTCCAGTAACAATAGCGAAATTCATCAGAGCAGCAAACAACAAATGTAGACAAGGTTGTAGAGAAACTGGAACCCTTATTCAATGTCGATGGGAGTGTAAAATGGTGCAACCACTCTGAAAGACACTATGGCGCTTTCTCAAAATGTTGAAAATAGAAATACCATTTGATCCAGCAATCCTAATACTGGGAATAGGCCCTCAAGAAACCAGAACTGCCACCCAAGCAGATATATTCACACCCATGTTTATCAAAGCTTTGTTCACAAGAGCAAAGAGCTGGAAACAACCCAAGTGCCCATCAACAAATGAATGGATCTAGAAGCTGTGGGTACATTCACACAATGGAATAGTATGCAGCAGTGAAAAACTCATAAAATATTATACAAATGGGTGGCCATGAGGGACATTATGCTGAGTTAATATCTCAGTCACAAAAATACAAATACTCCATAATGCCACTGTTATAAAACAGGACTGATATGGGGTTTGGGGGGAATCTAAGAAAAGATGGGATAAATAAGGTAAACACCATTGAAATAGACGAGGGGGAAAACTGTATTAAAAGATATGATTAGGTATTATTGGCATGACAAGAGTCCAGAAAAAGAGCTGCATAGTCAAGTGGTCTGGGGGGTGGGACTGTTTAATGATTAAAGAACTTTTTTTCCAAAGAAAGAAGCAAATGGGGGAGAGAGAGCAGGGAGGAAAATGACAACAATGAATGAATGGAAATCCAAGTTCTTTATAAATTTTAATTAAAATCTAAAAAAAAGGAACATTGATAGACAAACGGGAACAATATTTATAGCACAGAAAATTAATATCCATAATACATAAAGAACTGCACAAAGAGACCTTTAGTATTACCAAGAGATAATTTCCCAGAGTGGAGAGCGTATTTTTGGACCTGGACCCCCGTACAAGGAAACTCCTTGACACCAGGGAAGGCAAGAGAACATGAAGGTCTCCAAGGAACATTGGGCCTACAAATGCTGAAGAAAACATAGTCGTGCCTCAATAACCGACAGAGAGAAAAGACCTTCCCTTAGAACTTGTATTGTGCTGCTAACTTAAAGGGCATGCTTCTCTGTTGGTTTGAATCCACAGGCAGTCTTGAGAAAGTTGAGCTATATTATCTTGTGCAGTTTAGTTTCACAAACTCAGTGTCAGCTATAAGTTGGTACTAACTGAATGACAATAAGATTAATGATAAATATGTTAGGGCTGTTCACTGTGGTGTCTCTGTTAAAGCATCATTAAGTAACCTAGAATTTTGTTACCAGGAGTGGGGTGCTGCTCTAACATAACAGATTTAGAAATAGCTTTCTTGGTGCCTATTTTCTTGTGCCCCAATATCCCTAATTTGTAACAGAAATGTCTACTTTGTGCTTGTTTACCAGTTTTTTGTCTCTGTATTATTATATTTCTTGTACTGTTACACTTAAAAAAATTGCTGAGTATGTTCAGCCCCTTTGGTTTTTTTACTCCAGCACTTTGCACATTTCATTATAATACTTTAGTATGTGTTCCTGCTCTTCCCTTTGAAATCCTCTTTTCAGCTCCTTAATATCTTGATTTCTTCTCTTTGTTTTGGTTTCTTGGCTCTCTAGTGCAATATTTAGAGTCTCGTCTGACATCCATCTTGGTCTTTTCTTTCTCCTCTGCCCTTTGATGACCTTTTGTACTCTTCCTGGATTAAATTCTTTTTTTT
>NW_006399872.1:5687512-5705891 GCF_000299155.1 Elephantulus edwardii
GAAGTACAATGGATTAAATTCTTGATATCCTCCACAGCTCATCTGGTCATCACTCATTAGTGTTCAAGACCCCAAGCCAGTTCCTGAGATGGTTTTGAAATTCAGGGGGAATAGACTCATGATCAGATTTTGGTTCCAGTGGATTTTATCTCATTTTCCTTAGCTTCAGCTTGAACTTGCATATGAGTAGTTGGTGGGTCCACAGTCAGCAGCTGGCCTAGTTTTCACAGCTGATATTGAGCTTCTTCATCAATTCTTGGCATAGAGGTACTTGATCTGATTCCTATTAATACCATCAGGTGAAATCTATGTGTATAGCCTGTGTTTATGTTTCTAACAAAAAAATATTTGCATGAATAAATTGTTGATTGTACAAAACTCTGTCATTCTATCTTGAAATTAATTTGTCACCAAGTTCTTGTTTTACAACTACTAATCCTTCTTCTCTGTTCCCACCTTTTGCATTCCAGTCATCTGTTATTATTAATGCATCTTGATTGCATATTCAATCAATCTCTGACTGCAAAAGTTGGTAGAAATCTTCTATTTTTCTCCTCTTTGGCTCTAGTTGTTGGTACATGTATTTGAATGATAGCGGTATTAATTTGACTTCCTATGTGTATGGTTATTATTCTGTCACTCACAACACTGTATTTCAAGATGGATCTAGAAATTATTTTTTTAACTATGAAAGCAACTCCATTTATCTCACCTTTTCATATCCAGCATAGAAGATCATATTATCTTCTGACTAAAATTGTCCCATGCCAGTCCATCTTATTTCACCAATACTCGGAGGGAAAAATATTTAATTAGGGAGCTTTGATGATGAATTCTGTAGAGAGTTGAGCTAATAACCTAGAGATTGCTTGTCTCTGGAAGTTTGAGTCCACCAAGAGCTCCTTCAACAAAAGATGAGCAATCTCTTCCTGTGTATACAGTCTTTGAAAACCTGTTGGAGGTTCAGCTATGAGTTGGTTCCAACTTGAGGGCAATGAGTTGAGTTTGAATTTTATTTAAGTTGTTGTTGTTGTTGTTGTTTATAAGTGCCATCGAGTCATAGACCACTCACTACCCTTAAATCAGAAGTAGACGTAGCTTAATCAGTTTCTAAACAGTACTTGAGTATTTTGTTGGACAAAAAAAAATCATTTCTCAAACTCTGCACTCACTTCCATGCTTCCTCTCTCTCTTTTTGATGCTCTTTCTCTTAAATTTTTTTACAGCTAGGGAAAGTAAAATGTGTGTATTGCAGATGAAATGTTAAATTTGGAATTTCAATTCCCACTCTGTAACTTATTCACTGCATAATTTTAAGTAATTGTTTTAAACATTGGTTGGTTTTTAATCTTTAAAATGAGAAAAACAATAATGTTATTTACTTCACAGGGCTATAGAGAAAACAATTATTCCATGCATGTGAAAACATTGATTAAAGTGCTGAATACGTTGTTGCTACTCAGTATGTGTTGATTGTATTTCAAACTAAAAGCTTACCAGATGCACAAATTAAGAAGTTATCATTTTAAATCATCTTCAAATGAGAGTTGTCCTACATTACTTTTTCTTCTTGGATAATCATTTGTTCGTTGCCCTTGAGAGAAAGCTGTAATTTGGTTCCCCATAAATTTCCTTGATCCTGAGGCAGCACTGAGGCTGTAACACTTGAGCATACAGAGTATTAGAAAGCAGAGTACCTAAATAAGGTATTCTGAAAGAAATTTTATTGCATTGTGTACTCCCATCTTATTCACTTGGTACAAAATAATTACACTCTTTTGAGCTCAAGGTTTCTGTGCACCTATCTAGCATTTCTTAAGTTATACAGTCTCTGGGCAAATAGAACTTGACATTATAAAATATGGTTTCACCTTGTACTTTTGATAACAAAGCAATGGTTAATACAAGGGATTCAATTCCCAAGCAATAATCAGAAATATAACCACAAAGGTAGAAAAACTACAAAATACACTTTAAAATTGCTATTTTTGAAAAGGCTAATAGTGGTCTTTACACTGGCTTTCTTGGAAAAGAGCTGGGTATTCTTTTGCTATCTTGTTAAATGAGGACATACACTTGCACTCAAGACCCTTTTTAGTAAGAACCTAGTCTCACAGCTTAATTCTTTTTTAAAAACTCCTTTTGCATTTTTCCCTGAGAGTAAATACTAGCCTTGCTCCTCTGATGGGCCTGAAACCTTTTCTGAGCTGACCTTGTACATATGTTGGCTTTTTTGCACTTTACTTTAATTGGGCTAAGTGTCTTTCAAATTTTGTAAGTCATGAGCAATTTCAAGTCCATCACTTCAATTGAGCTGAACAGGATTATAAAACTAAAAATTTAATCTAAGATGAAAGAAAAGTTGTGGATTTGTCTTGGTCTTCTCATACCAAGACAAATCAGGCTTCTCTTTTCAGTCCTTTACTGACCAGCTTGAAACACCTGCAAGCCATATCTATTCACATCCCCTCCTTCTTGCTAAAACTACTTCAAATCATGCTCTTTAATATTATCTATTTTCATGCCCCTCTATTCACCATAGTAGATTTTCTTTAAAAAGTGCTCTTGACTAAGGCCTCATGACCAAAATGTTTTATCTGAATTTCAAGAGAATCCTCATGTTCTGTCTGTAGCCCACACACTGACATAGAAACAACACTATTTTTTTCCCTGCTCTCAAAAGTTTGCATAATTGCAAGAACTATGTGTGGGAGCTATGTAACTACACTCCCAGAGGATGAAAAGCAAAGAATTTTTTTTAATTCTGCAACCATTTGGAAACAGTGTTACAAAACTGAAGAACTAGGGTCTTAAAGAACATGTAAGACAGAGGGCATAATTCCAATTGCATTTCAAGTCCTAGTAGGTAAAATGGTTCCTCAACATTAATATAGGCTAGACAAGAGAACACTCATTCCTTTGGTGAATTGACTACAGTTGTTGAAATCAGTTAAATAAATCTATAAATAAGACAGAACCAGCAATAGAATCAGTTCTTCTCTTTAGTACTCACTGAACCATCACAGAAGAATATCTTTTCACCATTATTTTTCAAAGTACTGATATTGCATTAATGTTAAGAAAGTCATCTTTGCTTTACACTCTAATTTCTAGCTCAAAGAAGAGGTCTGCAGCCTTTCTTTGTCCATCTAATATCTACTAGATCTAACCATGTCATTTTTAAAGAGATATTTCGGTAAATATTGTAATTACCTTGCTTATTGGTATACCACAAAACCAACTAACTATGATATCACAACTTCAGTCTATCCTGTACTCAACCTCTGAAACTCTTTTCCTTAAATCTGCATTGTTTTTCTGTCTAAAACGTGTAGGGAACACCATACATTCTTTCTCCCTCTTCCCAATTCTTAATACTGATCACAAAGATCCTTCTTAACAATTCATTTTATTTAAATTTATTCATCCTTTTTCCTGTTTGAATTAATCTCTGGTGTCAACTAAATTTGCTTATAACCCCGGACAGTCAGTTTCCGAATTTGAGAATGCATTTTTTCCTCTTTATTCTCCCAGGAATGATTTTCCCATGCCATTTTCAAAAAAAATGATAACCCTTACTCCCACAAAACATCATCCAATATTTAAAATTTCTAAGAAAAATTTCACAGTCAAAATTCAAAGATGTATGTCACATAAATCATTCAAGCATAATTAAAGCGTTTCCAGGTATGTAAAAAGATGTTTGTAATTCATAATTAAGGAGCTTGATGACCTAGTTGTAAGGAGCTGTGCTGTAATCCTGCAGAGACTTGGTTCAAACCACCAGCTACTCCATACAAGAAGGATGGGGCAATCCCCTCATGTGCGATTTAACTGCCTCTAAAAACCCAATGGAGTGTCAAGTATGGTTCAGTTCTACTCTACAGTACAACAACAAAGTCACAACAGAGTGTGGACAGAATCCAACAATATTACTAATATCACACACAAGCAAGATCCTGCTGAGATTATCCAGAAATGACTGAAGTAGTACATCAACAGAGAACTGCCAGATGTGCAGGCTGGGTTTAGAAAAGGCTGTGGCACTAGGGAGGACATAGCCAATGTTACATGGATCTTGACTGTAAACAGAGAGTACCAGAGGACTGCCAACTGTGTTTCATTGACTATGCAAAGACATTTAACTGTAGGGGTCACAACAAATTGTGGCTAACTTTGAAAAGAATGGGAATCCCAGAACACTTAATTGTGTTCATGTGAAATCTATACTTGGACCAGAAAGCAGTAGTCAGAACAGAGCAGAGAAACACTGCAGAGTTCAGGATCAGGAAAGGTGTGCATCAGGGATGCATTCCATCTCCTTATCTTTTCAATCTATATGCAGAATAGATCATTTGGGAGGCTGGACTTCCTGAGGAGAAATGTGACATCAGGTTTGGAGGAATATTTATCGACAACCTGCATTATGCAGATGAAACAATCTTGCTTGCTGAAACTGAAGAGGACATGAGGTGTTTGCTGCAGAAGGTCAAAGGCTGTAGTATTCAATATGGATTGAGGCTCAACATGAAGAAAACAAAAATTCTCATCACTGGGTCAATTAGCAGCATCATGATTGACATAGAAGAAACTGAGATTGTTGATAACTTCAGCTTGTTTGATTTTACAATCAATACTCTTGACACCAGCCATCAGGAAATCTAAAGATGCTTTGCATTGCAAAAGTCTACTGTCTTGGACTCTCTAGAGTATTGAAGAGCAATGACGTCAGTTTGGAGACTAAGGTATGCCTGATCCAGGACATGGTCTTCACAATTGCTTGCTATGCTTCTGAGAATTGGAAAAGAACTAAGGGTAATAGAAGAAGGATCAAGGTTGGATTTGTGGTGCTGGGGAAGAGTGTTGAACATACCATGGACTATCAGGAGAATAAATAAATAGGTCTGTCCTAGGAAGGATGAAGCCAGGCTGCTCCCCGGAGGCAGTATTTTGAGGCTTCACATCATATACTTTGGGCACATGGCCAGTTCTTGTAGAGGGACATTATGTTTAGAAGGGTGGAGGGACAATGCAGGAGAGGAAGACCCAAGATAAGATGGATTGACTCAGTTGACTGGAGAAATGGAACTAAGTGTGTCACAGATCAAAAGATAGACTCAGGATAGTGCAGGTTTCCAAGCTAATGTTCGTAGGCTTACAATGAGTCACAGACAATTCAATGGCACATAACAACAGGATCACAAAATTTAAGTAATCTGCTAAACTACCAGCTAACCAAAATGTTGATGGATCAAACCCACCCAAAGGCTTCACAAAAGAAAGAACTGGCAATCTGCTATTATAAATATAACTTCACACACACACACACACACACACACAGAAATTAAATCCTAACCTATCACACAACGTCACTCACTATGTGTAAGAATCAATATAATGACACCAAACAATAACAATCTCATCTTTAGCTACGAATATATTTTTCTTGGACTATACAAATACATATATGAACTGTATGGCTCAATATATAAACTGAAATAGCTCAACATATAGGATATGGAGTCCAATATGTTTCATATTACTAATCCTCACTCGCTCTGCTGCCTTGTGGGTAAGGAGTTGCATTTCTAACCACTAGTCAAGGGATTTGATCCACCTGTTGTCCCATGAAAGGAAGATGGGCAAACTCCTGTGAAATTTACTGTCACTGAAATTCTACTGGAAGATCAGCTGTGAGTCAATTTTGACTTTACGGCAATGAGTTTGAGATACAGCGAACGTGAAATTTACTGTCACTGAAATTCTACTGGAAGATCAGCTGTGAGTCAATTTTGACTTTACGGCAATAAGTTTGAGATATAACAAACTAGGGAAGCTTATCTGCAATGCTATAAAGCTGGATGCTATGCATCAATCTCAACTACAAGGAGGGCCCAGTATTTCAAATACCAGCCGGGAGACCCATGGTAGACAGGTATCAGCAGATATTGCAAACTAAAACAAAGAAGCCAACATGGCTCAACAGAAACACTGGAACATTGTTCAATATAGTGCCAGAAGATCAAGTCTTTGGGTTTGAAATCACCTAAAATGCAATTAGGGAAACATGTGCTTCCTCAAAGTTATGGCTACATAAATAGCATAAATAAAGAACTTCACCCAGTGAAGGACCTTAATTTTTCACTAATGAGGATAAACAGCTGCAAACATCTATTTCTATCTGGAATGTTGATGAACAAGATGTGAATCTAAGAAACTTGGTAGTTGACAAGGAGCACAGGATTTGGGAATTGAGACATCTAAAATATTACAAGCATTATCATGAGGTCTTTTTCACCATCATCATCTCACTGGGTTTTGAGACTTTGTCCTTTTTGTTGGAGTAAAAAGTATCTTTGGAGGATGTCCTAATTGCATACTGGGCAAGTCAAATAGTCAAATGGGGATTGAACAAAGCCTTGGCATTTTAGTGTCTTTGATCTCTACTACATGTGGCATCAGGGTCAGAGGAAGACTCACTGACAACTTGTGTTATGTAGATGACACAACCTTGATTTCTGCAAGTGAGCATTTGAAATGCTTGCTTCAGAAAATCAAAGACTACAATAAAAATCCTCACCAATGGACAAATGGGCACCATTATGACAGATGGAGAAAAGACTGAAATTGTCAGTGAATTTCCTCTTACTTGAATCCACAATCAACACCTTTAAGACTAGCAGTCAAGAATTCAAAAGATGTGTTGCACTGGAAAAATATGCTGTCAGGGACCAAATTACTGAGGTGCACAGATTTCAGATTAAAGAATAAGATGTGCCTGATTCAGGCTATGATGTTTCAATCACTAGCAAGGCATCTAAGAGCTCAACAATGACTAAGGATGACAGAATTGATGCTTTTAAGATGTGTTATTGGAGAAGAGAATATCCCATCGATGTCAAAATAACACAGATACACCTTGGAAAAAGTTCAGCTAGAATGTTCTTTAAAGCCAAGTACAGCAAAGCTTTGTTCCATATACTGTGAGCACATTATGAGGAGAAGCTACTCCTTGGAAAGGGCTGTCATGCTTCAGAATGTTGTTGCTGTTGCAGTTAATCACATGGGAGGAGATGGTCCATCCTCCCGTGGAGCAGCTGGTGGTCTCAAACCACGTGCCTTATGGATTGCAATGTTGCTTCTTGCCTGAGCTCCTTTTGGGAGGGTAGAGGGTCAATGAAAGACAGAAAGACTCTCAATGAGATGGATTGACATAGTGACTGCAACAATCGTCTCAAGTTTGTCAGAGATGATGAGGACAGCAACAGATAGGAAAGAGTTCAGATTTGTTGTTCTTCATAGGGTCACAATGAGTTGTACTTAACAAGTAACAATAACATCTAACAATAACAACATGTCACTGGTCAGGGAAAAGTAGACATCAAAGGAGAGTCTTTTGTGTAGACTCTAAAAAAAAGCAAAAGATGCTATTTGCTCACAGGCAACTTCTATGTGATCTTGATTGTCCAAATGACTCCTTCTAGTTTATAACCTTTCCCTTCTAAGTGTGTAGCTTTCCCTTCACTGGAGAACTTGGTAGAAATTTAAAAAAAAAAATCCAGATTCCATGCCAGATGTACTGAAATAGAATCAGAATTTTAACCATTCCTCCAGGACATTAGTAGGCATACTATAACATGAAAAGTCCACTTGGTGTTATTCTGAGCCCAGTTTGGAACAAAAGAAATCTTTATCGGCTTATCTATGGTCTCTCCTCTACAACTGTCAATCTACCTGCCCCTGTGGAGAAATCCCTAAAAACATAACCCAGGGATTCTTTCATTTAAATCTATCAACCCCTCTAGTTAGTGTTTTCATCTACTATCTCTTCTTCTCAAACCGTAGTATCATTTCTTTAGTCCGAACATGCCTTTTTATCTTTCTATAGCTCTAGTGGCCTAGTGGCAAGAAGCTGTGCTGCAGTCCTGAAGGCACATGGTTTGAGAGCCACTAGCTGCTCCATGGGAGAAGGATGGGTAATCTCATTCCATGTGATTAATTGCCTCTGAAAATCCACCAGTGTGAGCTATGGGTCAGTTCCAACTCCATGGTGCACAACAACAACTCTTTATATATTCCTGCAGGTCTACTAAGGGATTAAATGCTTCTGGAGCAGAATATTCAAAGAGATTCGAGAGCTATCATTGCATGCTTTTTTCTCCTCATAACTGACCTGAGGTAGTTACAACTGGCTCTTTGGTTTAGGAAAAAGGAAAGGAATGAATGTAGTAGAGAAAATATCATTGATTCATTCTTCTCAGAGTGTTCTATTGCACTCATATAGTAAATTTTATTTGTTCTCAATTGTGTGACTCTAATCATGTCATTCATATTTGCCTGCAGAATCCTAGATATTAAAGACTATCTGGATCCTACCTGAAATGTGCATAAGTGCTAGTAATATTTCTGGATAACGGTAAATAATAAGAAGCATTTCAGATTGTTGTTGTTGTATACCATTGAGTCGGGACAGACCAAGAGCTGACCCTCCAGCTACACTCCAAAAGCAGCAATCACAAGGGAGGAGATTTCCCATCCTTCTCTCACATGGAGCAGCTCGCAGATTTGAACCATGTATCTTTGGGATTGCAGCACAGACTCATCACTAGGCCACTAGAGTTCCGTATTTCAATTACATAACAATAAAATAAGCTAATTTCCTTCCACTCCTAGCTAGGCAGGAACAGCTCACCCAAATGGTTAACAAGGGAAGCCCTGCTCTCTGGGTGGTTCAGGGCAAGTTACTGAACTTCTCTAATCCTCTTCGTATGAACAAATACATGACAGAAGATTCTTGTGAGTATTAACTGAGAGCAACATATAAATATTAACATGGTGTGTGTTACACTGCATGCCTGATTAAATTGATCTTTTCTTATTTGTGGATGGCCATCAAATGCTGTTATTCAATTAGAAAACTCTTAAAGATCTGACTCTAGATCCTAAGTGATTAAAATTATTATGTAAAACTTTTGGTTGGAACCAAGATGCTAATATTAATAATAAATAAATTGAGCATTAAATGTCACATTTTCACATTATTTTATATCATCCTTACATCTGGGAAATAGTTTATATTTTCATCTTTCTCTTTCACCTAATCATCAACCCTGTTTCCTCTTTTCCTGGGAATATAGTTAGAAACTACACACACAGCTGCCCTTGAATCTAATTGTGGCTATGATTCTCAGTTCTGGTCAGTGAAATGTGTGTGGGGAAAAAAATGATACTGTTTTTCATCTTGTGTTATTCTGCATCCTCTTACTCTTCTCCTGGAATTTTTGAGCTCCATATGTTGAAGATGCAGGAGCTGCAAAATAGAAGGAGTGCCAGTTCTACACTGCCATTGGAGAAATTCTACCAGAAGTTTAAGTAAAACTGATCTCTGCTGTGTTCTATTTCTGTAATGCATTTGTTACAGCAGCTAATCTTAACTAAGTCACTTGAAGGATTTACTAGTAATTTTACTAAAGGCTTAAATTGTAGGTCAATGAGCTACCAAAATCTGTTCTTTCACTCATTAAATCTTACTGGTATCATTCATTGATAGTTATGAAATTATACTGATGAGCAACAAAAATTATCAAATTATTCTTATCAAATTATTCAGAATTTTAAACACTAGAAGGGAATGTAACCAGGGAGAGAGAGAGAAAAAAAACCCAGAAAAAAATTAAAACCATCAAAAAAAAAAACTTCACTGGATTGTTTTAGGGAGCCAGTGCATGAATCAGCCAATTCAAAACCCTGGAAATTCCCACAGCTGCCAGAAGATAGTCTCAACCAGTGTCAATTTATTAGAAAAACAGTTTTGCCTCAAGAACTTCTCATTGATTTTCAGAACTCTGTTGTCAGTTTTACCTGTTTCTCTATAGGGTATTGAACTAGTGGCCTGTATATTTGGAGGCTCTAATGAGGCCAATAATGGTACTCTCTGTAGAGTTCTAGCACCTCTAATTGAGAATCAAACCTGAGAGTCAACAGAGCCTAGAGAATATCCTCAAAGGGCATGCTCATGGTGGCAACTTTACAAGACTTCCTCCCTAGCAGAGAAAGAATTAGGACAGATTTAACTCCACTTGGTTGAACAGAAGCTCTTTTTTTTTATAGGGCATCTATAATTACAATAGTAAACACTTGTATGCTAACTTGCAGATAACAAAGCCCTCTCACATCATGAGTTTCAATGTCCCTGCAATGTAAAGCAGTAAAGTGATCCTTATTTCATTGACAAGATTACAGAGAATCAATGTGGTTAAGTGGCTTGACAGGAGCACAATGAAATGAGATACAGACATTGGGCTCCTAAGTAAATCCACCACACAATGATTCTAGCTCTGTTTATATAAATTCTCAAATACCTTCCTGGGCTCATGTCAATGAAAATCAATGGGTTTGGTCCCATATTTTTCTATTGAGAGAGGCTGACTAATAAAGACAAGAATCATGGATGATGCTTTATGTCCTCTTGTACTCCGCTCAGAAGCAGTGTATGCTGCCTGTATCTGTCAACTCTAGGTCCCTTCATACCTACCAGGAGGCCCCACTTAATTCTGTGGCTTAGTAAATAATGCTCCAGCAATTAATTCTTCTAAATCCAGAGTGTGGAAACAGAACTCCTTTCTCAAGGTCCAAATTTTTTTTTCTACCCAGAGGATCCAAAAAAAAAAAAAAAAAAACAAACCAAAACCAAAAACAAAAAACAAAAAACAAACAAACAAAAAAAAAAACAACAACCCAAAAACCAAACCTATTGTCATGGAGTATATTCCAATCTTGGTTACCCTCTGCGTGACACAATAGAACTGCTTCGTGCAACTTTCTCAACTGGTTTCTTTTCAGAAGCACTTTATTAAGGGGTCGTCTTCTGTGTGTCATGTCTGTGTGGGTTTAAACTGTCAACCTTAAATTTGATATCTAAGAAATTCCAACTCACAGTGACTCTCCATTACATTTCCAATATTTTAATTGCTTTGGGGAAAAACTGTTTATTCTTTTCCCAAGAAGCAGCTAGTGGATTTGCATTATTCACTTTTCAAGTTAACAGTGCAATATATATAACTCACCATGTTGTTGCTAGGTACCATTGAGTCAATCACTAATCAGAGTAATCCTATGGACATCAGACCTGAATATTGCTCTATCCTGCACCATCTTCACCATCCCTGACACCCTTGAACCATTGCTATAGCCATTGTGCCAATCCATTTCATTGAGGTCTTCCACCCTTTCGCTTTCCCTCCACCCTTCCAAGCAGGCTGTCCTTTCCCAAGGATTGATCTCTCCTCCCCCCATGCCAAAAGTATGTGAGAAGAGGTTTCACCTTCCTTGCCTCTAAGGAACACCCTGTATGCATCTTCTCCAAGACAAATCTGTGTGGGTTTTTTGCCATGCATTGGATATTCAGTACAATTCTCCAACACTAAAACTTGAAGGCATTGATTTTTCTTCAATTATCCTAAGTCAAAGTCCAATTTTCAGATGCATGGGAAATTACTGAAAATACTATGACTTGAATCAGGTGCACCTTAGTTTTCAAACTGGTATCACTGCTCATCAGTATCTTGGAGAGATCTTTGATAGCAAGCTTTCTTTTTTTTTGTTTTCATTTTTTAAGTGTCTTTATTTTTTCATTAATGTACATTATGTTTAAATGCAATCATTTATACACCTTGTGTTTTATGTAATTAATTCCTGTTGACCCATGCTTTTTATCACTCTGTCTCATCAGGTCTCTGCTTCACCTTGCCTGTTCCTCCACGCCCCTCACATCCCAATCTGTCCACTAATCTCGCTGTCCCATTGATTCTTCCCCCTCCTAATGTGACACATCTTTTGATTTCTTGACTGCTGTTGCCAAGAGTGTTGATGGTGCATCCACATAAAATGGTATTGTTAACTACTTCATTCTTCTTTCCATCTATCTTCAGGTTGCCAAATGGCCCAGTGCTGAGGATTTTTTAGCAACTGAAGCTGTCTGTACTATGAAGAGATCTAGCTCAGGCCTCAGCTTGCATAAAAGCAAATGAAAGAATCCTGGAAGAAGGCATGGGGGTTTTTATTGCCTTTTAATCCTTCTCCAAGCCCCATCCCAAGAATATTTATACATGCAAAGAGGAGCATCAGGCTTATTATTTTCAAAAGCTCATTACCATCAGCTCCATCTCCACTGAATTGTGAGAATTAAATTGTGAATATGTCTTCCCACCTTTCCACATTATATGGTTAAAGAAACATCTGACGATGGGCTAAAAATATCCAAGACATATCCAGGACTTCTGTAAAAGACTGAACACATTGATATCATGCATGGCAAAAAGCACCAACATTCTAAGCAACAAGTGACACCTTGATGAGTTAATTGCTCCAAATGAACATTAAGTGCAGTGAAGGAAAAAAGTATGCTAATTCTAAGAAGACTTCACTTTTCCATAGATAGAATAAAATAAAAATGCAGATTCAACATCTTATGAAGACTATGCAAAGATAAATTTTAAGGAACAAAAGAACTGTTCAGATTTGCAGATGATGCTATCTTGGGAATGAAAATAATCTTTTTTCTTCAAACCTCCCACATTTTAGCACAATACTAAGGGCTACCTTAATGAAAAAAAAAATATGGGACCTCCAGAGTCAGGCATACTGAATTTTAGTCCCTTTGGCTGAGCAAATTATTCAAGATGCTGGGCTCTATGTAGAAAAATTTGGCAACAGGATTGGACTAAGACTCATAAATAATCTTCATTATGCAGATGACACAACCTTGGCTTACTAATAGGAGGATTTGAAGCATTTGCTGCATAAGGTTTAATACTGCACCTTTCAATATGGATTGCATCTCAATGTCAAAAAATCAAATATCCTCACCATAGGGCCAACAAGCAAAATCATGATACATGGAGAAAAGATTGAGATTGTCAATGACTTCATCTTACTTGGATTCAAAATCAATACAGTTGGTACCAGCAGTGAAATCAGGAGAATTATTGTACTGGGAGGTTCTGTAGTCAGGGACACCTCCAAATTATTGGGGAATAGTAATGGCAGAATAAGGTCTAAGATGTGCCTGACTCAGGACATGGTTTTGGAGGTTTCTTTAGTCACTTGCTATGCATATGGGAGGCTAACAATGACTATGGATGACAGAAGAATAATTGGTGTTTTTAAACTGTAGCGAGCATTGAAGGTCTCATGGACTATCAAAAGAACAAATAGATATATCTTGGAGAAAGTGCAACCAGGGTACTTCTTGCAAGCACGGATAATGAGGCTTTGTCTTACATACTTTGGATATCTTGCACGGAGACGTTATTCATTAGACAAGGACACCATACTTGGGAAGGAGAGGGGCAGAAAAGAAAAGGAAGACCGTCAATGATGCTGGTTGGTATGATGACTGTGGCAATGGGCTTGAGTGTGTCAGAGATTGTGAGGACGGCACAACATAGGATAGAGTTCAAATAGGTTGTTCATAGGGTTGCTGAGTCATATTCAGCTTTAGGCACCTAGCAACAACAACAACAAAAACAACTACAACTACCCTTCTTCATGGTTAAGTAGCACTGGCAATCTTCACTAATTTCTAATTCTCAGTTCACACATGTATCACATTGGAATAATTTTTCTTTTTTCATTTTTTGTGTTGAAAATAAATAAGACGGCATGAACATACACACAGAACATATGTGTTGTTGTTGTTATGTGCCGTCAAGTCACCTTTAACACATAGCAACCCTGTGTACAACAGCCCTAAACCCTGCTCTGTCCTATGCTAATCTCACTGTCTCTGACACCCCCACCCAATTACCACAGTTACTGAATCAAATCACCTCATAGAGGATCTTCCCCTCCTGTGCTGTCCATCCACCCTCCCAAGCATGATGTTCCTCTCCAAGGACCAGTCCCTTCTTGCAACACGTCCGAAGTATGTCGGACGAAGCCTCAGAGTCCTTGCCTCCAAGCAGTCTGGTTTAACCCTCTCCAGGTTGAACCTGTTTGTTTTCTTAGCAGTCCATGGTACATTCAATACTCTTCTCCAGCACCACAGCTCAAAGGTATTAATTCTTCTATCCTCCCTAGTCATTGTCCAACTCTCTGTTGCATATAACAAGTGATTGCAAAGACCATGGCCTGTATCAGGTGCACCTTAGTCTCTAGAGTGACACCATTTCTCTTCAGCACTTTGGAGCAGTCTCTAACAGCAGACTTTCCCATTACAATATGTCTTTTAACTTCCTGTCTACTGGCTCCAAGAGTGTTGACTGTGGAGCCAAGTAAACTAAAGCTGTGAACAATCTCAGTCTCTTCACCATTCATCCTGATGTTGCCAATTGTTCTGGTGGTGAGAATCTTTGTCTTCTTCATATTGAGCCTCAATCCATATTGAAGGCTGCAGTCCTCGACCGTCTGAAGCAAGCGCTTAGGTCCTCCTCAGTTTCAGCAAGCAGGGTTGTGTCATCTGCATAAGTCAGTTTGTAGAATGATTGAATTTTGCACAATAAATGATTTATTCATTGCAAATACATTTTATAAGAAACATAAACACTGGTTATACACATGGATTTCACCAGATGGTATGCATAGGAATCAGATTGATTACATTGGTGGAAAGGACCACTTGAAAAGCTCAATATCAGCTGTGAAAACTGGGCCAGGACCTGATTGTGGAACAGACCACCAACTACTCACATGCAAGTTCAAGCTGAAGCTAAGGAAAATTAAAACAAATCAACAGGAACCAAAATATGAACTTGAGTCTATACCACCTGAATTTCAGAACCATCTCAGGAACAGGTTTGAGGCCTTTAACACTAATGAGCGAAGACCAGACGAGTTGTGGGAGGATATCAAGAGTATCTTCCAGGAACAGTGCAAACGGTCATTACAAAAACAGAAGAGGCAGAAAAGACCAAAATGGATATCAGAAGAAGCTCTGCATATTGCACTGAAGCACCAAGAAGCCAAAACAGAAGGAAGAATTCAAGATACTAAAGAGCTGAACTGAAGATTCCAAAAGGCAGCGCGGGAAGACAGAGTAAAGTATTACAATGAAATGTGCAAGGAGCTGGAGTCAGAAACATAAATAGTATCTGATAATATCTACTACTATGTGCTGGATGTTTAATAAATGTTAGTTAGCATGTCACTCTACATTACAAGGCACTCTAATGAGTAAAATTATGTCGTGGAACATAAAAAAAAGATACAGAATATAGGCTAGAAAAGGATAGTAAAATTAATATTATAGCTCCAAATATTAATATAGACAACAACAAAAAATCCTTACTTCTCAAAACTTTTCAAAATACAATCTTAATGCTACTTTTTATGTCTTTTATTGGTTAAATTATATCAAATCCACCTTAAATATTAAACAAAATTTAAAACTACAATTAGGGGGAGAAAGTATGGCTATGAAGTAAGGGATATTCGTTTTCTTGATTAAATATGTGTTTTAAAAAATAGTAGATAAATGATAGGAGGTAGACAGATCAAAGGTAGATATTTGTTGTTGCTGTTGCTAGGTGCTGCCGAATGTAGTACAACTCATAGTGACTGAATGAACAACAGAACTGCACTCTCTCCTATCTTGTGCCATCGTCACAGTTTTTGGAACACTTGAGACCATGGCTATAGACACTATATCAATCCTCCTCTCTGAGGGTCTTCCCCTCTTTCACAGACCCTCCACCTTTCCAAGCATGATGTTCTTCTTTAAGAATAGCATCTTTTAACAACATGCTCAAAGTATATGGGATGAAGCTTTATCATCTTTGCCTCTTTGGAGCACTCTGGCTGCACCTTTCCCAAGACATACCTGTTCTTTTGGAAGCCCATTAGACCATTGAATATCTTATGGACAGCCAAGAGAACGAACAAAGAGGTCTTGGAGAGGGTTTTGCCTGAGTGCTCTTTGGAAGCAAGAATGATAAGGCTTTGCCTCACATACTTTGGGCATGTTGCTAGGAAGGGCTGGGAAGGGTAGAGGGTCAGCAAAGGAGAGAAATACCCTCAACCAGGTAGACTGACATGGTGATCGCTGCAGTGAGTTCTTTTGTGTTCAGATCTTTTGTTTATAGGGTTGCTGTAAGTCATAGTTGACTTGATGGCACCTAACAACAACAACAACAACAACAACAACTCCAACACCTGACCTCAAAGACATCAATTCATATTAATTATCTAGCTTTCTGATATAGCAAATTACTGAAAAGAACTTTACCTGAATCAGATGCAGCTTACTCATCAAATTGACATGACTGCTTTTCAATAATTTGGAAATGTCCTTAACTGCAGACTTCTCCAGTGCAATACTTCTCCTGATCTCCTTGTTGCTTGTACCAAATGTATTGATTGAGGATCCAAGTAAGATGAAGCTGTTGACAGTTTAAATCTCTTCTTTATCTCTCATTATGTGATCTATTAGTCCAGTGGTTATAATTTTTGTTTCCTTTACATTGAAATGTAATCCATTTTGAATGCTGTGTTCTTTGATCTTCTGCAGAAAATGCTTCAAGTCCTCCCTTCAGCAAGAAAGGTTGTGTCATCTGCGCAATATAGGTTATTTATGAGCCTTCCTCTGATCCTGATGTCACATTTCTTTTCAGAATCCACCTTTTCAAATAATTTGTTCAGTATACAGACTTAATAGGTAGAGAGAGAGGATACAACCCTGTCACACACCTTTCTTAGTTTTAAGCTATGTTGTTTCTCCCCCCACCCCACCCCACAGCTCTGTTTGCACACTAGCTTCTTGGTGTAGGTATCAGAGGTTTTACATGACTAAATCTTGTGTGCTGAAAGTGAGGAAGGCTTAAAGCACCTGCTGCAGAAAATTAAAAAATACAGCCTTAAATATAAATTACATTTCAATGCACAGAAAACTAAAATTCTCAGTAATGAGCCAATAGACAACAGCTGGTAAATGAAGAAAAGATTGTAACTGTCAACTTCTTTGCCTTATTTAGATCCACAATCAACACCCTTGGTACCAGCAGTCAGTTCAAGAAGCATGTTGCACTTGTAAATTCTAGAGTCAGGGACCTTTCCAAATTCTTGAGGAGCAATGATACCAGTTTAATGTGTGTCTAATTCAGATCAAGTTCTTTTCAATCACTTACTATGCATCTGAAAGCTGGACAATGAATACAAATGACAGAAGAAATGATGTCTTTGTGCTGTGGTATTAGAGAAGAGTATTGAATATCCTAGGGACTGCCAAAAGGACAAAACGATACGTCTTAGAGAAGGTGCAGCTAGAGTACTTCTTAGATGCAAAGATTATATCTAATCTCACATACTTTGGATATCTACATCTCACATGCTTTGGAAATGTTGCTAAGAGAGACCATTGTCTGGAGAACATCTTTAAAAAGTAATCAGTGAAAAGAGGAACATCAACCAAGTGGATTGAGACAGTGCTGCAATTGATATATGCAGAAATGGGCCCAAGTATGTCAGATACTGTCAGAATAGGACAGGATTAAGAGAGGTTTCTGGTTTGTTGTTCACAGAGTCACCATGAATGATACTTGATACTTGACTCAACAGCACTTTGTAGCAATCAATACCTGCTCTTCCAGGTTTTGTGATTCTCCCTCTGAAATGTACTTATATTTCCTACAGATGAGCTGATCATATTTTATTAGTAATAGACTATAACAGAAATTATAGCGATAGCTCTACAGCTTTCCCTTGGTTATTGTCATCTTGCTAACACTGAGATAAGAAGTAAGACATGCAGCTACTCTGAAGTCATCTTTCTAGAAAGACCATATGAAAAGATTACACTCATACATGGAGAAAAACCTTGGAAGTTCCACGTCTTTTGACCCTCAGATTTTGATTTGAATTTTCCCAACCCAAATTATGTAAGTGAATGAATCTTTATTACCATGTGCCTTTACGATGAGTATAATTTATAGTGAACCTATGAACAACAGATATGAACCCTTTCCTATCCTGTGCCAACCTCACCATCTCTGACACACTTGAATCTGTTGCTGCAGTCTCTGCATCTTCCATTAAATTGAGGGGCTTCTTCTACATTCACCCTCTCCCTTTCTAAGCATGATGCTCCCCTCAAAGAAATAACATATCTTATCAGCATACTTGAATCATGTGAAGTAAGGCTTTGCCATCCTTGCTTCCACAGTACATTCTAGCTGTATTATTTTCCAAGACATGTCTCTTTGTTCTTTTGGCAGTTCATGAGATATTTAACCAGGTCTCTTTGTTACAGTAATTCTGCATATTCTCCCCACCTTCTTTGTTGCTCCTTGGATCATTCAAGATTTTTCCCATAGCATTACATGAGAAATGTCAAGTAAAAAATTCTCTCAAGCTAATAAGTGGTTGTTGGTGGTGGTGGTTTTAAATG
>NW_006399872.1:5713543-5723703 GCF_000299155.1 Elephantulus edwardii
AACAAGCACCACTCCTATAGGCTCTGAAAATGCTTCCAGGAAGAACCTCTCTGATTTCTTCTCTGTCTTTTCTGCAGGAACTGCTAATTCAGATTTGGGGGGGAAACAGGGGGAAAATGGTGAATTCAAATATGGTTTGAATTGCTGGAAGCAGGAAATGTCTTAGATTGTTGCTATTTTAAGAGTGATTGACATTATAAATTAATATGGAAGGCAAGGAGTTAAAATGACTAAAAATTATTAATTATTTAGGGGAGAAATACCTCTCTTTAGTTACATCTCTCTTTCTATCTCCCCCCCCTTTGGCTTGGTTTGGGTTAGAACAGAGAATTCCCTAGTAACACGGGAGAGTACACACGTGCCAATAAGAAGCTCCAGAAAACAAGCTCATGACATTCAACTTCCCTCCTTACAGAACATAAAGATTTTTCCATTCTATGAAACACTGTGAGTGTTTGAAAGTAGGCATATGGCTAAAGCTCTGGATGTTCTGTGGTCTGGTGAGCTGCTTGCCTTGCATTCCACAACTTCCTAGGTAAAATCCTTGTCATGAGTATGGGAGAGGCTAGGAGTACTGGCACAAGAATGTGAGAGCAGGAGTGAGAAATTCTGAGCCCACATCTGAATTCTTCCTATGGAAGAACAATTTCTGCATATATGCAGCTAGCTATATGGCTGGACTTGAGGCTCCTTGATTCTGGGCAAGGATGTTTTCCTTATGCCCCACCTCTTTTCGTCTGCTTAGGGGATGTTTGCTGTCTTATCTATTCCCAGTTTATTGTTGTTATTTAATCTATTTACTCATTCCTTTGATTTCTAGAAAATACTTATTTGTGTAGAGAATATCTTTCTTCCCTATATTTGCTAATATTGAATATATTGTTGCTTTTGTTGTTAGATGATATCAAGTCAAGTTTGACTCACAACGACCTCATGAACAGCAGACTTGAACCCTGTCCTATTCTGGGCCATCCTCATCAACTCTGACACACTTGAGCCCATTGCTGCAATCACTGTATCAATTGGTCTTGTTGTGGGACTTTCTTTCTTTCACATCTTTCTGAATATGGTGTTTCTTTCCAAGGAATAGCATGTTCTAGTAACATACTCAATGAGTATGAGATATAAAACTTTGCCATCTTTGTTTCCAAAGTTCATTCTGGTTGCATTTTTGTCAGTCTTTGGGATATTAAATACTCTTGTATAAAACCACACCTCAAAGGTATCAATTCTTCTGTCATTCTTATTCATTGTCTAGCTCTCAGGTGCATAGCAACTAATTGAAAAGATCATGGCTTGAATCAGGAATACCTTAGTCTTCAAACTGATATCATTGCTTTTCAGTATTTTGGAGAGATTCTTAGCAGCAAACTTGCCCAATGAAATATTTCTCCTGATCTACTGATTGCTGATATCTAGGGTGCTGATTAATCCAAACAAGATGAAATCATTGACAACTTCAGTCTTTTCTTCATTTGTCATGATGTTGCTTATTGGCTCAGTGTTGAGGATCTTCATTTACTTGATTTTGAGATCTAATCTATACCAATGCCTGTAGTCCTTTATCTTCTGCAGCAAGTATTTCAAGTCCTCCTCACAGCAAAGTTGGATCATATGCATAATGCAGGTTGTTGATGAGTCTTCTGATTCTGATTCTACATTCCACCCTGGTAGCTTAGAGGTAAGAAGCTGCACTGTAATCCCTAAAGGGTGAAGGTTGAATCCACCAGCTACTCCATGGGAGAGGAATGAGCAATCTCCTCCCAAGTAAATAATTGCTTCTAAAAACCTTCTGAAGAATCAGCTATGAGTCAGTTCCTATTTGATGGCCCTCGGCAGCAGAAATCATTTTAACATGAGTGATCCTTTAATTATGTGTATATATATATTGCTTTGGCACTAAGTAAAGATGGTGGTGGCCTATGATTCTAAGATATTGCATACTATTGAATTTTTCCCTTTAAAATTGTTAAGTTAATGGTATATTAATTTCTCTCTATACATCTTTAATTGATGTATTTTTCCAGAATGATTTTCAACTGAGGTCTGCAGTGATTTTTCAGGTACTTAGAGAACTCTGCTTCTATTGGAACCATCTCTAGCTGACTCTCCAGTGGGTTTTCAGAAGCAGTTACTCACAAGTGGGTTGATTGTCCATCTTTCTCCTGGAATGCAAATGGCAGATCCAAACTGTGTGCTTTTGGATTGGCACATAATTTTTTGCCACTAGGACACCAGTGCTCAAGAAAATAAAAATCCTCCCCATTATACAATATGTGACATAATGATAGATGGACAAAACAGTTAAACTGTCAATGACTTCATTTTACTTGGATCCAGTCCGGAGATCAGGACACATATTGCACTGGAAAAGTATGTAGTCAGAGGTCTCTCCACATTACCGAGGAACTATGAGGTTGATTTGAGGACTAAGGTGTGCCTGACTCAAGTTTTTTCAGTCATTTTCTGTGCATCTGAAAGCCGGACAACGACTAAGGAAGACAGAAGAAGAATTGCGCCTTTGAAATGTAACGTTGGAGAAAGTACTCAGTGTTCCATAGAGTGCCTAAAGAACAATCAGATATGTCTTGGAGAAGGTGTGGCCAAAGTGTTCCTCCCTCGTATGCAAGGATGATAAAGATTAAACTCACATTCCCTCAGCATGTTGCTAAGAGAGGTTATTTCTTAAGAAGGACATCATGCTTGGAAAAGTGGAGGGATGGCAAAGGAAAAGAGACCATCAATCAGAGGTGGATTAACACAGTGGCTGCACCAATAGTCTTGAGTATGTCAGAAACTGTGAAGCTAGCACAGGATAGGATAGTGTGCAGTGTGCAGATCTGTTGTTCATTGCATCACTATGAGTCATACCCATGTCATAGGGAATTATTCTGAACCCAAAGACCAAACCTTTATGGCAGTTACCTTCATCAGCTTCTCCTATAGACAATCTTGTCCTATGTGATTTACATCCTCAGAATCCTGGAGAACAGTGAGCTTGGGGACTCAATTCTAATTCAATGGCATTTTAAGTTTGAGAGACACCCTCTATTGATCTTTGAGCTTGGTAAACATCAAAGTGGGTGTCTTTGTGTAGTCCCTATTTGAAGCAGACCTTAGTCCTACTTCAGCAAGTTACTTAACATCTCACAGTTTTCTAGCTCATGCATTTATTTTCAAAATCATATGTGGCAATATCCTTTGACTGTCTCACTGTACTGCTCTGAAAGAATAGCAAAGCAACAAGCAAACTAAACATACCCTAGACATTCACTTGTTTCTCCTTGGAATGACTTAGACAAATGTCAGGTAGGATAATTTGATACGAATAACTGCACCTTATTGTTATGTGAGGATTTTTTTTTTCAGACATGTAGAGGGAGAGAACAAAGTTCTATTAAGTACCTACTATGTACCAGTCAACTCAATGGCATATAAAAACAACAACACATACCCGATGAATCCATTTTAGGGAGGATGTAAATAGCTTTGGGTGAGACTACCTAGCTTTCTCTCAAAGGGCTCAGTCTGCCAGAGAGGCAAGACATTTGAGTTAGCAGTGAAAATCCCTATGGATAACATTTACTAGACCAGAAATATTTCTTAAGAAAAATAAATAGCCTGCTTAATTTTAATCTTAATGGAGTTATTGTCATATTATTTAAATTCCACTTTGAGTAGGCTGTTACAAGGTGAATGATTGGTGAAATTAGAAGAGGGTGTGTAATTTCTGAGTTACCCATCGAACTGGGAAATCAAGACAGTATTAGATACAAGAGTTCACATTCTAGAGAAATACATTTGAAAAAATAAATGTGGAACATTGTAGGAACATTGTAGAGTTCTGAACTGAGTCTTAAAGAAATGGAAATTGTTGTGATTGTTTTTGTTGGTTTGGCAGAAGTTTTAGAGGATGGATTAGAAAATAGACAAAAGTAAAAAAGATCAAATACAAGATTATGAAAATAAACATGGATGGGTATATTAAAAATGTAAGCTAAAGGGAATGCATAAAAATAGAAAGCAAGCAAAGTATAAAAGTTAAAAGACACATAAAGAATGAGCAAGTTTTATTGGTGTGTATGACCTTGAGCTCTCCACCTGGGATAACCAAAATTTATTCACTTGTTAGTATCTACAAGGAAAAGCAAATGTAACTACTAACTAATTTACTCTGAATAAAGTTTGATAACCCAGCAGGTTTTAATAGTGACTAAAACATATAAATAGTTGTTAACAAAATATTTTTGGCTAGTAGGGAGGTCTGGTGGCTTGGTGGTAAGGAGTTATACTACCAACCCAAAGACACATGGTTCCAATCCACCAGCTACTCCTCAGGAGAAAAATAGTTAATCTTCTCCTTTGTGATTAAACCACCTCTGAAAACCCACTGGATGGTCAATTATGAGTAATTTCTGAGTAAATGATACATGACAACAACAGATCTTTTCTTAGACACAGCACTTAATGAGCACAATGTAATATGTTGCTGTTATTAGGCACTGTCAAGTTTGAACAGACTCTCTGCTGATCCTCCAGCAGGTTTTCAGAGGCTTTACTTGCATGGTAGGAGATTGCAAATCTATTTCCTGTGGAGCATCTGTTGGATTCAAACCATATGCCTTTGGGATAACAGCACAGTCAACTCACCATTAGGCCACTATCAAGTATTTAATTTATTTCTATTATGAGAGTGTCTTATATATTTTTTTGCACACGCACACACACACACGCACACACAAACACTCACATATAATCTTTTTTTCTGCATTATAAATGTTAGATAGCAGGAAAACTAAGTCCTTAATGTTGTTAAGTGCCGCCGAGTCATAGGCAACTCATAGTGACCCTATGAACGAAAGCCCTCAATACTTGTGTGACTTTCATCTTTTCTCCAGGTTCAGAGGGTTTCTGGAGGCAAACTATTTATGGAAGTGGGCGACACTCCTGCTTCCAAGCTTGTTTTAATTGGGGAGCTCCTCCAAACACTGTTCACCAAGGGTGACCATTATGGCTTTTGACACATCAGTGTCACGGTGTTCAGCTTCACAGCAACCACAAGTTACCTCTGTATTCAAGTGGACACACCAGGGCTATATGACCTAGAAGAACTTTTGAACAAAAACAATGAAAAATGGGCCTGAGGGTCGCAGATTAAAAGTCAACCACCTTTGGCTTGGTAGCATCACTTTCAGTCCACTAGGCCAACTCCTTAATATGTTAGATACACTAATATATTCTAAGACCTAATATGTTCTATTGTTATAATTGTGTACTGTAGAATTAGAACCATGTGTAGCTGACCCCAGTGTGTTCTCAAAGGCAGTTAATTACGCGAGAAGAGATTGCCCATTTTGCTCCCATGGAGCTGGTGGTGGCCTCGAACCACATGTCTTCAGGATTGCAGCACATCTTCTTGCCACTGGCCTACCAGAGCACATCTTTATCCTACCTGGTGTGTTCAAACAATGTGTCTTTTTACATACACACACACACACACACACACACACACCCCTTCATTTTTTCCCCAAACTATAAATGTTGTTGTTATGTGCCATCGAGTGGCTTGCAACTCCTAACAACCCTATGTACTTTGCTCTATTGTGATCTAATCTTACTGTCTCTGACATACCTAACCCAATACATTACTCCAGGCCCTGAGTCAATACATCTCATCAAAGATCTTCCTCTCTTGCCCTGTTCCTCCACCCTTCCATACACGATGCCCTCTTCAAAGACTGGTCCGTCCCTCCTTGAAACTTGCCCAAAATATGTCAGACAGACCTCAGAATCCTTGCCTCCAAGGAGAGACTTGGTTTCACGCTGTCCAGAATGAACCTGTTTGTTCTCCTAGCAGTCCATGGTATTCAATATTCTTCTCCAGTACCACAGCTAAAAGGCTTTAATTCTTTTTCTGTCATTCCTTCTCATTGTCCAGCTTTCTGATGCATAGCACACAATCTGAAAACTAACCCCTTAATATTTCAGATGTACTAATATATTCTAAGGCCTATCATGTTCTATCACATAACTAAAATATAATTTCACTTTCTAATAAATATATATGTTGTCGTTGTACTGTTGAGTCATAGATGACTCATAATGACACTATGAACAAAATATCTGAAACTTGTATAACTTTCATCATTTTTACAAGTTCATAGTGCTTCTGGAGGCAAGCTATTTCATAAGTGAATGCCACCCCTCCTTCCAAGCTTGTTTTAATTGGGGATCCCCATCAAATACTGTCCACCATGGGTAACCATTATCACATTTGACACATCAGTGTCACAGTGTTTAGCATCACAGCAACCATGAGTTACCTCTATAAAGCAAATGTACACACCAATGCTATACCATGTAGAAGAATGTTAATATTAAAAATATAAAGTAATTTTGGGTTTTTTTCAATAACGTACTTCACAGCGATTTTCTTTTGTGTATAGTGTTCTTATTGTTTGTAGATCCACTGAGTCAGTTTCCAACTAATGGTAAACCCACCCACAGCAGAACTAAATGCTGCTCAGTCCAGCACTTTAACAACAGTGTGTTGAGGATGAAACCACTGTGATCTGGGCTGTTTTACTGTTTGAGCTACAGAAGTATATTGCCAAGCCTTTCTTCCTAATCCATGAGGTCTATTACAAGATCTCACACATGAGATGCTAATAACCATGAACCCATTCACTTTCTTTAGTTCTAAGGAACAAAATTTATTATTAGCTGCTCTGTAAGAGTGTAAACCCACATAAACAATTGGCTTGACTTTACTATGGCAATGCTGCCTCTGCATCAATCACATAGTTAAATCAGTCATTATTAGCAATTGAAGGACTACTTAAATCTTTGTTCATCTTCTCTCTATCACTTCTTTCCCTTGGATTCATTCCATGCAAATAAAACACAGATGACAACTAAAGAGAGCAAAAAAATGATGCATAGAAAAGGTCAGGTCCGACTGAGGATTTTGAGAAATGAAAGGCAGCTGACTTTAAAGATAGCAAACATTTACTCACTGAAATGTAAACATCAGTATTCTGGACATATTTGGAAAGCTGTCACTATGTGAAATGTGACAATGCAATGTAAACCCAAAAGCCATAAAATCACAATTTAATATTACATAACATTCCTAAGTTTGGATGTTACCTTCTAGGGTACAAAGTTCCAAGGTTTTTGCAAAACTTTATTTTTCAGTTAGTTCCCTGTACCTCAGCCTAGGTCTTGCTAAGACTTACTGCAAACTAGGAATGATTTTCTTTTCACTTCAGAGGGAAAAATATGAACAGAAATAACCTTTGAAAAATGCTGATGAAATGTAACTCTTCCCCATAATAATTTTCTGGCATTTATGACAAAGATCCTCTGTTACTTACTACTTCCAGCGAATTTCATTCTTAGCTTAGTTGCAGCCCAAAGAACTGACAAGGAAAGGTTATTAATATATCTCTGAGCAGTAAGGGAGCTGTTTTTCAAGTGAAACTGAAGCAATGAGTGTTTGGAACACCTCATACTTCAATGAAATCCAATTTTCTCTTACAGGTTTCACTCAGTAGCAAGAAGGCACTCATATTGCAAAGCTTAGATTTTAACAACATCTATAAAACAGAAGGAAGCTTTGCAATGATGTTTAGAGGGTTTTTGTTACTTGCAAATGTACTTTCATCTTGTCCAGTTCCAACAAATTCTAATCACTGAGGCAAGACCTTGGATATGTAATGATTTGTAGAAAATTATATTTCCAGTAGTTTTATATTTCCCTCATGTCTGAAACCTATGAGTTTTGTGGAAGTGAACCGGCAGGAGTTTGCAGCCAGATTGCAATTATATTTTACAGCAAGTGATTGATGAGGTGGTGGAGAAAGAAAGTTGAATAGGATGAAATGGCATGTAAAATTGGAAAGAGGGGCATTTTCTGGTTGTTTGTAGATGCCATCAAATAGAATGTGACTCATAGCGACCCAATGAACAGCAGCCCTGAATCCTTCTTGGAGCAGTCCGTGAGATATTCAGCACTCTTGTCCAACACCACATTCTTCTGTCATCCTTACTCATTGCTCAGCTCTCAGATGCATAGAAAGTGATTGAAAAGAACATGGCTTGAATAAGGTGTTCTTTAGTCTTCAAATTAACATGGATGAATGGAAGTTAGAAGGTATAAATTATTTTTCTGAAATCTTTGAGGCACAAGGAAGAGAATAAAACATAAAGAATAATGCTGAAAGCCATAATAGGCATCTCAGGGATCTATGCAGAAACCTGCTACCAACAGCATGAATTTTCAAATTTGAGAGACAGCATATAAAGGCGTCATCAACCCTCTTGTACATATGTGGGAGTTGTTTCTGTTTCTGCTTTTATTGTTTTTTAGCATTTGGCAGAAAGTTTAAAAGTTGCAAGATTTAAAATATGACAAGAGCTTATGAGAATGTAAATCTCCCTTTAAAAAATGCTTTCAGACAGACAGACTTCAGTTGTTAGTAGGGATGTTGTTGTTGTTAGGTGGCATCGAGTCAAGTATGACTCAAACTGATGCTACAACCAACCAATCTGAATCCTCTTCTATCCTGTGCCATCCTCACAATTTCTGACACATTCAAGCTTATTGCTGCAGTCACCATATCAACCCACCCGGTTGAGGGTCTTCCTCTCTTTTGTTGTGTGTCCATCTTTCCAAGCATGATGGCCCTCTCTAAGAAATAACCTTTTCTGGTAACATGTCCAAATTATGTAATACAAAGCTTCATCTTTGCCTCCAAGAATTACTCTGTCTGCACCTTCACCAAGACATATCTTTCTGCAATCACAGTTCAAAGGCATCAGTTCTTCTTCTGCCACCCTTAGTCATTGCTCAGCACTCAGATGCATAAAAAGTGACTCAAAAACCACAGCCTGAATTAGGCACACCTTTGTCCTCAAACTGACATATTTTGACTAGGCATTTGACTGTATGGATCATGTGAGTATAAAGGTTAAGCACTTGGATTTGAACTCCAAGTTCAGTATGGATATGAAAGGAATGATCTATTTTAAAGAGCGTCCACAGTTCATTGTCATTCTGTAGAGTCTATCTTTCACTCTGGCCTTCATAGACATTGAATTTGACTTTCCTAGAGGGATGGGTGGGAACATGCAAATAGGACAAGTTAACCTATCCATTAGTCTAGTTTTACCAATCTACAAGGGTATTGGCTAGTCTCACCATTGAATTGAGCAGTCCCAGTAGCAGAGTCAGATCCTCACTGCCAGAAAAGAAGAAGGAAGAGAATTTAACAAGTCATTCAAGCCCAGAAAGTCTTGCTCTAGCTAAAACTTCAGCAGCAGCAGCCATGGCAAAATCAGAGAAAAACATGAAGTAGAACCACCTTAAGACTGCTAGCTAACCCACATGGAGAGAACCCTAGCTAAGCTAAAAGCCTTTACTCAAGTTTATTGGACAAGTTTGGGGAAGGGGGAGGAAACAGTATTGGAAGGACCGAGAACTTTGGAACACTGGCTAAATTCAGGAGGCTAAAGGCTGAGATGCCTGTGAGCACATTTTGCAAGCTGTTCTGAGTAACTGTATTTGTCTACTAACCTGTATTAGAGCCTTTTTGACTTCTCCATTATGGTTCTCTGTGGTCTGTGAGCTATCATATCAGACTTTGGACCCAGTAAAGCAGTGAGATTGGTGTTGAGATGAGTGGAAAGAGATGCAGGAGCATGGGTGACATATTTGACCTTAGGGGAGTTAATTTTGTGCTACTGATACTCTTAAAAGATACAGTTCCCTTTATGAAGTTCGGAAAGGTCAGATATGGCCATCCCTAAATGGCCCTTGCTCTTTTAATAGTACATGTCAGAAAAATGGCTCATTGTGATGCCTCCAGACTCATGTAAGTAAGGGGCTTTGTAAGCCTAAAAGTTGGGGGCTAGAAAAGTACAACTAAAATGACTACATTTACTGTTATTAAAATGGAAAGAATAGTTAAGCAGGTTTTAACCTGAGACAAGGGCACAGGCCCTAGGCTATATGCACATGAATAAAATATGTTACGAGGAGATAATGAAGTTGAAACCATTAATACCTTGAAAGAATTTAATATTAAAGTTTTTGTTGAATTAACTTTATTAATATTGTTGGAGTTTTGGGTTTTGGTTTTGTTTTTGGTTTTTTTTTT
>NW_006399872.1:5723878-5739823 GCF_000299155.1 Elephantulus edwardii
TATATATAATTCTTTTAGCCAATTATGGGATGCTCAGTGCTCCTCTCCAAAACCATAGCTCAAAAGCATCAATTCTTCTTCTCTCATTCTTATCCATTGTCAAGCTCTCAGGTGCATAACAAATGATCAGAAAGACCATGACCTGAATCAGACATACCTTAGTCCTTTAAAATGACATCATTATATTTCAATAATTTGAGGAGGTCCCTAAATGCAGACTTTCACAGTGCAATGTGTGTCTCAATTTTCTGAATGCTGGTACTAAGGCTGTTAATTGTGGATCCAAATAAATTGAAGTTGTTGACAGTTTCAATTTCTTTTCCATCCATGATGATGTTGTCTGTTGGTACAGTGGTAAGAATGCTTGTTTCCTTGACATTGAGATGCACTTCTGTGTAACAAGTGTTTCATGTCCTCCTGATTTTCAGCAGGAAAAGTTGTGTTATCTGCGTAACACAGGTTATTGGTGAGTTTCCCTCTGATCCTGAACCACAATTTTCTTCATAGAGTCCAGCTTCTGTGATAATTTACTCTGCATACAGTTGAATCTTGCAGTCTGAAACTGACTGAATATAAAATCAATATGTGTTAATTATAATTTATAACTGGAATGCAAAAGTTGCAAATAGTGAAAAAGAACAGTTGTTCAAAAATATGTGCTCAGTGATACAAATGAGGTTGGAGATAGAATGATCAAATCTTGTATTTACGATGACTTATTTATCACAAATGTCTTTTTAAAATAACATAAATGATAACTTTACACATGGATTTCACCTGATGGGCTATATAGAAATCAGATTGACTACATTTGTGAAATAAATATTTGTAAAACCTATTATCAGCAGTCAAAACTAGGCTGGGGCAGACTGTAGGTCAGACCATCAATTAGTCATATGCAAGTTCAAATTGAGGCTGAAGAAAATTAAAATAAGTCCACAGGAACTAGAATATAATCTTAATTCTATTCCATCTGAACTACAAGATCATCTTATGAATAGGTTTGAGGCATTGAACACCAATAATCAATGAGTTATCGGATGATATTGAAGATATCACCGTGAAGAAAGCAAAAGATCATTACAAAAAAGAGGAGAAAGACAAAACTGAAATTGATGTCAGAAGAGACTCTGAAAATTGCACTCGAGTGTTGAGAAGGGGAAACATGCCAAAGTAAAAGAGCTGAACAGAAAATTGCAAAGGGTAGTTGGAGAGGACAAAGAAAGTTATTGTAATGGAATGTGTAAAGAGCTAGAATTGAAGAATAAAAAGGGAAGAACTCAGTCAGAATTTCTCAAGAGATAACTGGAAAACAAATTTAAATATTGAGTTGCAACCTTGAGAGATGTTATGGGCAATATAGTCAATGACCAAAAAAGCATCAAAAGAAGATTGACAGAATACACAGAATGAACGCATCAAAAAGAACTGATTCATACTGAAAAAGTTTAGGAAGTAGCATATGACCAGGAGCCAATGGTAATGAAGGAGGAAGTAGAAGATGCACTGGAGGAATTGGCAAAAAATAAAATTCCAGGAATCGATGAGATACCAATGGACTTGTTTTAATGAACAGATGCAGCCTTAGATGCATTCACTAGACTCTGCCAGAAAATTTAGAGGACACCTGTTTGGCCAACAAATTTCAAGAGGTCCATATTTGTTCTCATTCCCAAGAAAGGTGATCAAACAGAATGTGAAAACTATAGACCCATATCATCAATATCACATGCAAACAAAATACTGCTGAAGATCATTCAAAAACTGCTAGAACAAAGCATAGATAGGAAGCACCCAGAAGTTCAAGGAGGATTTAGAAGAGACCACAGGGATACCAATGTTGATGTCAGATGGATCCTAGCTGAAAGTAAAGTACCAGAAGAATGTCTATTTTTGCTTTATTGACTATGCAAAGACATTTGACAAGTTGTAGCTGACATTGAGCAGGAATGGAAATACCAGAGCACTTACTTTTGTCTATGTGAAACCTATACCTGGACCAGAAGGCTTATATGAATACAGCAAGGAAACACTGCATGGTTTAAAATTAAGAAAGGGGTGTGTAAGGACTATACTATCTCTCTATACCTGTTCAATTTGTATGTGGGGTAAATTATTTGAGAAGCTAGACTCTAAAAAGAGGAATGTGGCATCAGGATCAGAGGGAGACTCATCAATAACCTATGTTATGCGATGACTCAACCTTGCTTGCAGAAAGTCAGAAAGACTTGAAGCAGTTGTTGCTGAAGATCAAGGAATGCAGACTTCAATATGGATTGCATCCCAATGCCAAGAATAGAACTATTCTTACCACTGGACCAATAGGCAACACCATGATGGGTGGAGAAAAGATATGTTTCTAGAAGAGTCTATTTCTTGGAGATGGATATCATGCTTGGAAAGGCAGAGGATCAGCAAAGGTGAAGAAGTCCCTCAAACTGGTGGATAGATACAGTGACTGCTGCAATGGTCTCTCATGTGTCAAGAAGTATGAGAATAGCACGACAGGACAGTGTTCAGATTTGTTGTTAATAGGGTCATAGTTGACTCAATGGCAGCTAACAACAACAACACTCTGAGGAGATTTGAATGGATTTATAGACCTTTCTTTCACTTTTTATTAAAGAGATGTACATTTGAAAGAGAGAGAAGGGAGGAAAAAGCAGTTTGGCTTCTGAAGAAGATAAGGTTGGTACCCATCAGAACTCCATTCTAGGATCTGAAGTTAAAGGAAGCTGCCAAGTATGCTCACTTGAGTTACCACCTGGATCCACTGGAGTGAAATTAGGAGGCAAGTAATAATCTTGGATATGTTCCAAGAGTGCTAGCATGCACAGATATATGTATAAGTGCAAAAGAGTTTCTGGTTTTAAGAAGCAGGGAGACATGAGGATCCCCATTGTGTTAACTTGGTCCTATGTGGGAACAAAGGCTGACTTAAGGTACCAGTCAGTCTGGAAGAAAGAAATAAGTGTGGACTTCTGAGTTTGCTGCTGATGTCTATTTGGACATAGGCGTGGATGGCTTAAGATGAGTTGACTAGCCACTTCAGTAGACAGTGTCACAGACGAGAGCCACAGATAGGCAAGGGAGTAGAGAGGAGGCTCCCACTCTCTTGCTTTAAGTGTGGCTCTGAAGGACACCTGGACAAAGTGGCCCACATCAGGTCCTCATGGCAGACAGGACTGACAGGCCTCAGCTCCCAGCTGGAAACAAAGGAGGACACTTCAACGATTTATACCCTCCCAGAAGAACTGTGGGTGAGCATTAACATTACTGGTAAGTATATTCATTTTCTCCTGGACACAGAGCCTACTAATTGGTCCTAAAAGCCTTCTGAGGTCCCAACTCTTGTCACTATTTCTTAGTTGTTGGAATGGACCGAAAACCTCATAAGCAGTTCCTTACTTCATCTCTACCTTGCATGCGAATTTCCAAGTTGTAAAACAACCCAGTGGTAGATGGAATTTCCTCCAGGACTTAAGAAGCATCAATGACATAGCTGAGCCTCTACATTTTGTGGTTCCTAACCTCTACACTGTAATAGAAAAAGTGCTACTCTATAGGCCTTTTATTGTAAGAACCACCTTCCCTCTGTAACTTGATTTGTGCCACTATTAGAACCTCTACTCAGAATATTGCTTTTTAATTTTTTACTCATGTACTTTTAACTTGTTAGTTAAATTTGTATCTTCTAGGCTGCAACACTTCCATGATACATCTTCAAGGATATAAACATGTATGGCTAAGCACAATTGATAACAGTGAATCTAAATTCCAAAATAAATCTCCATAATAGTCTATGTGTTTCCTACTGCCAAAGGGGCCCTTTAGAGTAGTGAGAGAAGATCTTCACCCTGAAACCTACAGCATCCCTTTTCAGCAGGAAGTAGCTAAGAGAATACGCCATCCCCTTTTCCTTATGAATCAGGGTGAAGTCTCTCTCAGGGAGGAGAGATAGGGAATGGCAAAGGACACTCTGACAAAGCAGATTAATCAGAACTGGCTTTGACAAGCACTGTGGCAATTGGACAATTAAAACAGACATTCGGGGGGGGGGGGTGAAGAAGAACGAACTGGGGAGGAGAGTAAAGAAAGCAGTGCAACAGTGAATGAATGAAAACCCCAAATCTCTGCAAATGTTCACTAAAACTAATAAAATTTAATAATAATTTAAAAAATGAATGAGTTGACTAGAACCCAGGAAGATGTCTCATGTTGTGAGCTAGTGTTAATTGCTGCAAAATGATTGTTTGCTCTTGTCTGGGCTTTGCTTATGAATGTTGTTGTTTTGTTGTTGTTATTGCTGCTATGTGCAGTCAAATTACCTGCAACTCATAGTGGTCCTTTGTCAACAGTCCTAAACACTGCTCTATCTTGGGCCAATCTTATTGTCTCTGACACACCTACCCTCATTAACCCAGTCACTGAATCAATCCATCTCATCAAGTGTCTTCCTCTCTTGCGATGTCCCTCAACCCTCTCAAGCATGATGTCTCTCTCCAAGAACTGGCACCGCCTTGCAACATGTCCAAAGTATGTTGATAAAGCTTCAGAATCCTTGCCTCCAAGGAACAGCCTGGTCTCACCCTCTCTAGGGTACAGATGCTAAATGTTCTAACTGGAACAGAAGATTCTTCAGAGAAACTAACATTCTTGTTTCTTCAGAGTACTAGTTGGGTTTTTATTACTGTTATGAGGCAGCGACTCACAATAGCTCTGAACTTTGTCCACTGTCATCTCTGACACACTTAACCTTATTATCCCAGTAAGTGTGTCACTCCATCTAATCCAGGCTGTTCCCTCTTGTGCTGTCCCTCTACCCTTCCATGAATGATGTCCTTCTCCATGGATTTGTTGCTCCTGAAAACATGGCTGAAACATGTGAAATGGAGCTTCAAAATCCTTGCCTCTAAGGAGCAACTTGATTTCATACTTTCCAGGACAAACCTGTTAATTCTTTTGGCAGTCCTTAGGATCCTCAACACTCTTTCCCAGCACCACAACCCGAAGGCACTAATTCTTCTTCTGTCGTTCTTAGTCATATTCTGTTCTCTGATTTATTGCAAGTAATTGCAAAGACCATGGCCTGGATCAGGAACATCTTAGTCCCCAGGCTGATATTGTTTCTTTTTAGTACTCTGGAGTGATCCTTGACAGCAGATTTTCCCAATGCAATTCATCTTTTGATTTCCTGAGTGCTGGTGTCAAGAGTGTTAATTGTGGAACTGAATAGGCTAAAATTCTTAGCGATCTCAATCTTATTTCCCTTTATCATGGTGCTGCCAAATGGCCCAATGTTGAGAATCTTAGTCTTCTTGATGTTGAGCTTCAATTCATATTGAAGCTTGCAGTCCTTGACATTTTCCAGCAGCAAACATTTCATGCCCTCTTTTAGAAGGCAAGGTGTGTCATCTGCACAATGCAGATTAGTAAGTCTTCTTCCAATTCTGATGCCTTATTCTTCCTCATAAAGCCCAGCCTCCTGGATGATCTGTTCTGCATATAGATTGAGAAGATGTGGAGACAACACACATACCTGCCACACTCCTTTCCCAAGTTTGAACCATGCAGTGCTTCCTTGCTGTGTTCTGATAAATGCTTCCTGAAGAAGCAGAATCAAGTGTTCTGGATTTTCCATTTTTCTCTATGTTAGCCACAATTTGTTGTGATCCATACAGTTAAATGCTTTTGCAAAATAAATGAAACAGAGATTAACATTTTTCTGGCCTGCTCTCAACCAAAATCTGTCTGACATTGGCTATGATATCCCTAGTGCCACGACCTTACCTAAACCCACCTTGTATTTCTGGTAGTTCTGCTGTTCCCATAGTTTTGGGATAATCTTCAGCAGGACTTTTGCTTGCATGTGATATCAGTGAAATTGTTCAATAATTTCCACATTATGTTGGATCACCTTTTAATGGAATGGGAATAAATATGTATCTCTTCCAGTCTGTTGGCCAGGTAGCTGTCCTACAGATTGTTTGGCACAACCTGATGAGCACCTCCAGGACGGCATCTGTTTGTTGAAATATGACAATTACTATTCCATAATTTCCTGGGCATTTTGTTTTGTTTGCCAAGCCCTATAGAGCAGTTTGAACTTCTTCCTTCATCATCATGGCCCCTTGAACATAAGCAGTTTCATTAAATTTTTGTGTCAGCCAGTTCTTTAAGGTACAATAACTGTGTGTACTCCTTCCATTTTCTTTTGATGCTTCCTGTATCATTCAGTATTCTCCCCATAGTATCTTTAAGTATTGCCACTCAAGGCTTGGATTTGTTCTTCAGTTCTTTAAGCTTAAAGAATGCCAAGTAAGATCATCTCTTTTGATTTTATGACTCCAGTTCTTTGTACGTTTCCTTATAATACTTTGCTTTGTCTTCCAGAATTGCCCTTTGAAATCTTCTGTTCGATTCCTTAACTTCCTTGCTTTCTTCCCCTTACTTTGGCTTTTTGGTGCTCTAGTGTAATATTCAGCGTCTCTTCTGACATCCATCTCAGTCTTTTCTTGCTCCTCTGTCTTTGTAATGACTTTTCGATTCTTCATGAATGATATTCTTGGTATCTTCTCAGATTTTGTCTGGTCTTTGTTCCTTAGTTCTCAAGGCCTCACACCTGTTTCTGAGATGGTTTTGAAATTCAGGTGACCTAGACTCAAGGTCAAATTTTGTTTCTTGTTGTTTCAATTTCATTTTCTTTAGCTGCAGTTTGAACTTACCTATGAATAGTTGAAGGTCCATTCCACAATCTGTACCTGACCTAGTTTTCACAGCTAATGCTAAGCTTCTCCGGTGATTTCTTCTCACAGATGTAATCAATCTGACTCCTGTGTACAAACAGGTGAGTTCCATATGTATAGCTGTCATTTGTGTTTCATATAAAAAGTATTTGCTGTTAATCATTAGCTTTGCAAAATTCTATCATTCTATTTCCAGCCTCATTTGTGTCACCATGTCCATGTTTTATGAATACTGACCATTCTTCTTTGTTCTCAAATTTTGCATTATAGTCACCATTTATCATGTTCAAGTGAGTTCCCCCTGCAAAACTTGGTAGAAGTAGTCTGTTTAAGCCTCTTTGGCTCTACTTGTTGATGTCTGTATTTGAATGATGGGGGTATTAGTAAGTCTTCTTTGTATGTGTATAGGTATTATCCTGTCACTCATAATATCATATTTCAATATGGATCTAAAAATGATCTTTTTTTTTTTTTACTATGAATGCAACTTCATTTTTCCTCACCTTTTTATATTGCAAGTTGTCCTGATTCTCTGTGATCTGTGAGCCATCACATCAGATTTTGTACTCAGTAAAGTTGTAAGATTGGTAGTAGAAAAGGGTGCAATAGTGTGGGGGACATGTCTGACCTCATGGAATTGGTTTTGTGCTATTGATGGGAACAGTTTTCCTTGGTGAAGTTGGTAAAGGTCAGATATGGCCAACCCCACATGGTCATTGATTCATTGATTTTTACACATTAATTAAATATCTATTGGAGATTTTAACCTTAGTGAAGGAGCTTGGGTAGAGTGTCCTATTGCTAACTAAAAAGCAATTAATTCAAATTCACTAGCAACTCCATGGGAGAAAGATAGACAGATTCCTACCATTAATATTTACAGTCTGTGATACACAAAGGAAGATTGTTATGAAATGGAGTCTACTCAATGGTAGTGAGTGTTGATTTCAAGTGTTAACCAAATCTGTGTCTATGTAAATCCAATGTGAAGTCCCAACTATATTCTATATCGTATCCAAAACCTATTTATTTTGATTGAGAGTAAACTTCAATTTATTTAGTTGGTATTTAATCTATGTCACACACTACTTAATCTCTTTACATAACCTCCTTTTGTCCTCACAATAACCATACTTATGAATATTCCTGTTTTAAAGATATGGAATTATAACAAAAAAGGTTTTGCTACCTGACAGTGGTCTTACAATTTGTTGCAGGGCTGATATTTGAACCTACCAATAATCTCTTCACAGTTCATTTTCCTGCAGCTAATCCTGGACACAATGATGCTTTACTGCTAGTAGAATATATTGGAAAGATAATTTACACAAAGGAGAGAAATGATGGAAGTGGGGAAGACAGTGTTATAGTGTTTATACATATAATATCAATGACATCGAGTCCAGGAAAATAAAAGCCATTGAGTCATGCTGAGTCAAAAGAAGCTTTCCCAGGAATTTGTGAATAATTTCATGTCAATAGATAAGAATTGTCCATAAAGCACAATCTTTCCTTAGTAGGACTCTTGTTGCAAAGCACATGATAAAGTAACCGTCTGTCTTCTTGACTACTGGCCACTGACAACGGTAAAATATTGAAGTGCTATTCCAGTTTATAAATCTACTCAAAGTAATACATTTCTCAAAGTGTTATCAGAAAAAATGAGACATTTGTCGTTTGGTCTATTTTGTTTGTTGGCTTTATTTGTATTGATTTTGCTCAAGAGAAGTCTTGTTGACAGTGGTAGAGAAAATTAGCAAAAGTTTGACATTTAATCAATAGTAAGATGTGCAGCTCTGTGTAGGATGTGAGTTTTCCTTTCTGGTCTATCAGCATTTTTGTCAGAGGGAATTAAAAAGGATTTTCTTTTTCCTACATTCTTTCACTTCACTAGCTCCTCTCCCCGCCCACCATGAAATTGCTAGAGGGGATGACTGACCCACTGGATCTAAATAGACTCAGCTTTGATCATAGTGAACCAGATATTGCTCCTAAAATTGAGCTGTAACACATTAGAAATATACAGAGGTTTGACTATCAAGGAAACAATGTTTTCTCTCCTGTAAGTCTCAAGATGCCTGCAGGAGAACAAAAGAAAACATGCCAACCCAGAGACCTAACTAATGCTTGGTAGAAATTATGATACTTTTCTTTTCCTCCCCCCCCCCCCGCTTTCCTAATATAAAGAGGGGGGGGAGATCATGGTGATATTTTCTCCTGCAGAACAGAATGGTATGGGATTCAGATTGTTCACTCCTTTTTCTTGACTTCATCAAGAGTATTGTATCCTCACTAAAGTGTGTTGCATAAAGCCAGGTCAATGACCTGCCTGTTGTGGCCACAGTAATTTGTGTTTTAATTTTTTTTAATCAATGTGTGCACTGAGCTGAGGATTAACAAAAGCTGCTAGCTTTATTAGCATAGAAGTTCAGCTTTTTTTCATCCACTAGGGAAAATAGCAAATCAATCCTCATAAAGATGCTCTGATCCCCATCTCCACCTCCACTCACTTGCAACCCTACAGTTACAGTCAACGGAGAAATGCATAGTATTTTTGGAAATCTCTCTCTTTCTCCCTGTCACATCTCTTTCTCTCTCTCTCTTTTCTCTCTCCCTCTTCCTCCCTCTATGTCTCCATCTTTCTCTCTCTCTCCCTTTCTGTGGTATTAAAAGTTTATCATTCTTACTACATAAATATCTCTCTTAGACAAAGATTAACTTTATTTTGTGCTGAAGTATTTATTGTATTAATGAACGACAACTAGTGTGAAATATAAGCATCACTCTTATAAAGCCTTATATTAGCTCCTGGGACCTCAATGTTAGCTCTTCTTTTGTAATGCTCTCTTTTCAGCTACATCACAACTAATACTCTACCACTCTCACCAGTTTCTACAAAATTGGCCTCCATATCTACAGTCAAATGAGTCATTTCCCTGATGGGTCTGAGTCTCTGGGAGTCCTTCCAGCAAATCACCAAAACCAAGGAACATAGATGAGGGAACTGAGCAAAGAAGGAACTGTTATTGTTGGAAATCAGGGAGATAAACAACAAATCAAGTATTTGGGACATTGACTCAAAACTTCCTATAACTGGTCCACTTCTAATCTTAGCAGAACCCATTATGAATACATCCCCCACTTATGAAAGCAATATTTCTTTTGCTTTCATTCTCTGTCCCCCCCCTCTTTTTTTCTTGCCCACTGTGTCTCATTCTTTGGTGGTCCCTTTTACTGACACACACTTCTACACTTTTCCCATTCTGTAAACCATGAAGAGCTACTATAACCAACCATTGATTAGAGCCATTTAGAAAAATTTACACAAGAAATATTTTTGTTGGTTATCAGGGATGAGAATGGAAAGGAAAATCACTAGATAATAACACAAAAGTTACTGCTCTGAGCCAATTCCAACTCACAATAACCCTCCATTGGGTTTCTATGGTTTTAAATCATTTCAGGAAGAGGCTTCCCATCTTTCTCCCTTGGAGCAACTGAGTAAATTCAGTCTCTGAGTAAATGTCCATCCCTACCATTACTAGGCAATGCTGTTGTACACCATCGAGTTAGAACCAACACATAGCGGACCCTCTGACAGATTTTCCTGTCAAAGGCAATTAACCCCCCAGGAGGAGATTGCTCATGCTTTTCCTGTGGAGCAGCTGATGGATTCAAACCACATGTTTTCAGGATTGCAGCACAGCTTCTTGCCACTAGGCAATAGAAATTTACAAAATTTGGTAAAGGGAAAGGCAATATGCAATAAAGAGGTGATGAGTACAATCATTAAATAAAAATAAGGCATGTTCACAGGAATTATAGAAAACTAAAGTCATTAATATTGCATACACCATCTCGCACTATTGGTAACAATAGACACTAATCTGTAAATTGATAAGTAGAGACACAGACAAGGTAATAGATAAGCGAAAGGGTTTTACACTTATTATCTTATCTATGTTTAGTAGACAACATTTCCATGTGCTTATTTTATGTGCTGTGTGTATATAATAGGGAGCTCTGGTCCCTAGAGGTCAGATGCTTCACTCCAATTCCAAAGGCTGCTCTGTAGAAGAAGAATGGGCCGTCTCTTCTCATGCAATTAACTGCCTCTGAAAACCTACTGGAGAGTCAGTTACGGGTCAGTTCTGACTAGACACTGCACAACAGCAACATTGTATAAAATAGAGCCAACATGGTTATGTAAATTAAATAAATATCTTAGCCATAACCAAATCTTGAAGGAATGAGTCATTAGGTCCGGGAAAATGGGAGGTTAGTACCTTAGTCAAGGACATGGAATAGTCATTATTTGGCATACAATAGTCCACAAAAATAATAGTGTACATTCTGGTGGCTTTATGGCAGTAATTTTGTTATCAACATGAAGATACACCATGCAAATCTGCCAGCTGCTTCATGGAAAAAATGATGAGCAGTCTCTTTCCATGAGTTTTACTGCCTGGAGGGTGAGCTATGGGTCAGTTCTGACTTCTGACTCAATGACAACCACAACAACTTTGGAAAGTAGTAACTGTAATCGTAAAAGCTTGTGATCAGCCATCTAAAGTGAAACTGTTGATTTTTCTCTCTGTGGAGCAAAGAAGAGTGAATAAAATAAAAAACTCATGGGAAAAATTAATCCAAGAGACTAAGGGACCCCCCAAACATCTTCCAAGATTCTGACATTAGAAGAACTGGCTGATACCCAGATAATACTAACAACTCTTTAAGGGATTACATAGCATAGGAGAAAAAAGTGGAGAAAAACCCTCAAAAGTATTTAAAATAATACCAGATTTGAAATTCTGATAGAAACTAGGAGATTATATGAGATTATGTTTTTCAGTCAGTTGTTCTTCAAACCTAGAACTGAATTAACTCCCCTTGGTCAACTTTCAGCCAAAAAATAAATATACACATATGGTGCACAATAACAACAGAGAGATACACATTTCTTATAAAAATCAACTATGTGAGATTTACAAGGGTTTGTGGGGAGACAGGACTGAAAGGTCCCTGTGAACAATTCCCTCCACTTGGGGATCCTTGCCTCCTCCACAGTGGAGCCACCCAGGGGCCAAACAGGACAAGAGAGTTTAGGACACAGAACTAAAAGCAGGGAAAAGACTTTCTCAACTTTCTGCAAGAAAGAGGACTGACTTGAGAACCCTCCTACACACACACACACACACACACACACACCCCACCACATATGCTGCTTGAGTTGGCAGCCCTGATCTTGTACCATTCCAGAGACAAAGGAAGACATCAAGCTTTAAGAAAGAAGACCATCAGGTGAGGCATTGCCTCCCAGAGTAAGCACTTTTGGTTGCTTGCAGGGAGATCAGGAACTGATAGGTTTCTCCATTTTAGGATCCTTGCCTTTGTAGCTGTGGGACCATGCCAGGGACCAAACAGGACAAGAAAGTTTGGGACACAGAGCCACAGGCAGGGGAGAGACCTTTTCAGCTTTCTCTGCTAGCACATTGAGCTACAAGAAAGAGAGCTGACTTAAACTCCCTGGACAGAATCTACTTGAGTGGAGGACCTGATCTCACATCACTCGGCTACTTCATACACAAAAGAGGACAGTAGAGTGTGAGACATGGGACTATTATAAGGTGATATTTTTGCAGAGTTTCAGTGAGAAGAGATAGAGCCTGAAGGACTTTAGAAAAGGTAAATTTTGGGGGAGCTCTGGTGGCCTAGTGGCAAGAAGCTGCACTGCAATCCCAGAGGTGCCTGGTTCAACTCCACAAGATGCTCTGCTGGAGAAAGAGGAACAATCTCCTCCTGTACCAGGCAGATCTGATTCGACAGTACACACAAAAAATAATAAAATAAAATTAAAAAAATTAAAAAGAAGAAAAGGTAAATTTTCCCAGAAAGGACTTACAGTAGAGTGACTGGCTCACCTCATAGATTGAACATTTTAACCACAAAACAATAAAAACATAAAGATAAAAACTACTGGAAACTCACAGGAACTGAAGCAGAAAAATGGAGATGAAGAGAGAGAATTAGAAGTTACTAAGATGAAAGAACCTTCAGCTTCCTCAGCAGAAAGAACTCAAGGAGGGCATTCAATCTGAGACCATTAATAAACCAGAGCTTTTGATGAAAGATAAAAAAAAAAAAAAAACTACTGGAAACTTACACAGACACAATAGAAACAGCCTAATAATTTCGAGGAAAAGCTTCATCTAACATTGAGAAAGCAGCAGGTAGTTTGACACACTATGAGAAAACAAATTAAGGTTTATAAAAAAAAAGATAGAATATTGCAGATCCAATAAATATCCCAGAGTTAAGAAAGCATTTGACATATGTTGATATGCAGACATTCAAACATCTACCAAAAAAAGTACAAATAAATGATGGAAGAAACAATGAAAGCCACAAATAAAAGGAATACCCTAGAGGTAGAGAACCAGAAAAATATATTGATGAGGAGTTATTTGAACAGTTATGGAAGAAGATAAAAAATAGAAACCATGAAGAAAACAAACATTCCAGAGACACAGAGCCAGCCAGAAGAAATATATTGATGAGGATGTACTTGAACAACTATGGAAGAAAATGCAAAATATGTAATAAAGAATTGTTAGTATAACTAAAGAGGTATAAGAACTTAAAAAATCATAACAAGATAGGAAATATCCAAGGAAGTACTAGAAATAGCAGAAATGCATGACAATGTAATTCAGAATATTAAGAATGAATTGGTAGATGTAGCCAACCTGCTGGAAGGACAATAAAGTAGAACTGAGGAGATGGAGCAAAGTCAGTGAGCTGGGAGACAAGAAACGCAACAGAAACATACTAGAAGAAAAATCAGATATGAGACCTAAAGAAAATATTAAAATAATGTAGGATGATATTAAAAGGAACAATATACATACGACTGGAATTCCAGAATACGAGAGAGACAAGGAACTCCTAAGAAAATTGTCGAAGAGGTTCTAGAAGAAACCTTCCCAGGTATTATGAAGAACAAGGAAATTAACATTCAAGAAGATCAGCAAACATCGAGAGACTAGACACAAAAAGAAAAATATCATGACATATCATACTTAAATTCCCAAATTAAAAAATAAGAATAGAATACAAAGAGCAGCAAGAAAAAAAATCAAATAGTCCTACAAAGAAAAAGGAATAGGTTAAGTTCTGATGTTTCAACAGAAAACATGTGAGCAAAAATAAAATGGGGTGTCATATACAGGAAGTCGGAAGAAAACAATTGCCAACAAAAGATCCTATAATTAGCAAAGTTCTCCATCAAAAATTAAGGAGAAATTAGATCTTTTGCAGAAAAGAAGTAACTTAAGGAATTTGTGAAAAGACCAAATCTACAAGAATTTCTAAAGGAAGTCCTACGCACAGAGGCATCAATGAAAAATGGATGGGCCATAGTAACAAGAAATAATTTTAAAAAAAACACAAAAAACATAAAGACAATAATAAAACATAGCCTGTTAATAATCACACTTAATGTGAATTGACTAAATACACCAATAACTAGAAAAAGAGTAGCAGAATGGATAAAAAAAAAAAAAAAACCCAAAGTCCATCAATATGCTGTCTGCAAGAGACACATGTAAGGAATGAAGAGAAAGATAGACTCAAAATCAAAGGCTGATAAACCATATACCAGAAAATGGTATCCACAAAAAAGCAGAGGTGACAATACTGATCTCTGATAAAATAGACTTCAGAATTAAAACCACCATAAAAGGTAAGGAAGGGCACTATATAATGATTAAAGACATAAACGATCAAGAAGACATACATTGGTCAACATCTATGGTCCAAATGACAGACCTGCTAAATATATTAAAAAAACTGTTAAAAGAATTGAAACAAATAGACAACAATTCAATAATTGTAGGAGACTTTAACACACCACTCTTACCAAAGGATAAGCCAACTCAAAAGAAACTGAATAAAGGTGCAGAATATCTAAAGTATACATTCAGTCAACTCTACCTTCAGGATGTATTCTGAGTATTGGGCCCAATTAAAACATAATTCACTTTCTTCTCAAATGCACATGGGACATTTTTCTGAGCTGATCAAATATTACAAAGCAAGCCAAATTTAAAAAAAAAAACCAACAACAAAAACCCATTGAAATAATACCAAGTATCTTCTCAGACCACAATGCCTTAAAACTAAAATTAATCACAAGAGGATAAACTTTATAAAACCAACAATGTGGAAGCCAAATAACACCTCATTAAGGTAATACAAGAAATAAAGAATGAAATAAAAAAAGTTCCTCGAAACAAATTATATTGTTGTTATTATGTGCCCTCAAGTCGCTTGTGATTCATAGTGAAACTATGTACATCTGCCCTAAACCCTGCTCTATCCTGTGCCAATCACACTGTCTCTGATACACTCATCCCGATTACCCCAGTCACTGAATCAATCCACCTCATAGAAGGCCTTCTCCTCCTGCGCTATCCGTCCACCCTCCCAAGCATGATATCCCTCTCTAAGGACTAGTCCCTCCTTACAACATGTCCAAAGTATGTCAGACGAAGCCCCAGAATCCTTGCCTCCAAGGAATAGCCCAGTTTAACCCTCGCCAGGATGAAAATGTTTGCTTTCTTAGCAATCCATGGTACACTCAATACTCTTCTCCAACACCACAGCTCAAAGGCATCAATTTTCCTTCTATCCTCCCTAGTTATTGTCCAACTCTCTGGTGCACAACAAGTGATTGCAAAAACCCTAGCCTGTATCAGATGCACCTTCATCTCCAGAATGACACCATTGCTCTTCAGTACCCTGGTCCTTAATAGCAGATTTTCCCATCGCAATAGGTCTTTTAATTTCCCAGCTGCTGATACCAAGAGTGTTTATTGTGGAACCAAGCAGAGTAAAGGTGTTAACAATCTCAATCTCTTCACCATTCATCGAGATGCTGCCAATTGGTCCAGTGGTGAAAATCTTTGTCTTCTTGATATTGAGCCTCACGTCATATTGAAGGCTGCAGTCCTTGACCCTCTGCATCAAGTGCTTCAAGTCCTCCTCAGTTTCAGCAGACAGGGTTGTATAATCTGCATAATGGAGATTGTTGATGGATCTTCCACCAATCCTGACGTCACATTTCTCCTCATAGAGCCCAGCCTCCCAGATAATCTGTTCTGCATACAGGTTGAAAGGGTATGGAGATAGGACACATCCC
>NW_006399872.1:5741018-5742047 GCF_000299155.1 Elephantulus edwardii
ACTATGAAAAGCAATACTCTGATGAATCTGAAAACCAAAAGAAAATGAAAAAAACTCCTTGAAACTCAAACTCTTCCCAGATTGACACAGACTGAGTACAACACTTGAACAGACCCATCACAAAAAAAGAAGTTGAACCAGTCATATAGAGACTTCCCTTAAAAAATAAAAATTTTTAAAAAAGTATGTATCAGATGTCAGATGGCTTCAGGGCCAAATTCTACCAAATATTCAGGGAATATTCATCACCAATTCTAATTAAATTATTTCAATAAATAGAAAAAGAAGCATTAAGTATAATAACAAAATCGGGCAAAGATATTAACAAGAGAGAAAACTACACACCAGTATCTCTCACTAACATAGATACAAAAATCCGTAACAAAATTCTAGCCAATAGAATATAAAAGCACATTAAAAAATTATTTATCATCACTCACTGGGATTTATAACAACTGTGCAAGATGGTTCCACGTAAGAAAAACAATCAACGTGATTCACATTAACAAAGCAAGTACCTAGAACTATATGATTTTAGCAATTGATACAGAAAAGGCACTTGACAAAATCCAACAAGTCTTCCTGATAAAGACACTCAGCAAAACTGGAAGAGAAGGGAATTTTCTCCAAGTAGTGAAAAGTATGTATAGAAAACCAAGAGCCAATATTGTTCTCTATGGAGAAAGACAAAAAACATTTTCCTTATGTACAGAGAACAGACAAGAATGTCCACTGTCATAACATCTGTTCAATATTATATTGTAAGTACTTGCTGGGGCAATACAACAAGAGAAGGAAATAAAAGGCAACCCCAGATTGGCAAAGAGATAGTTAAACTGTCACTATATGCAGCTGGTATGATAGTATACACAGAAAATCCCAAGGACTCAATTAAAAATCTTTTAGAACTAGTTGACCAATTTAGTAGGGTAGCAGGATACATGATCCATATTTAAAATCAATGTGACACCTCTACAGTAGCAAAGATAACTCAGAGAAGGAAACCAAGAAAGCAGTACCATTTAAAAT
>NW_006399872.1:5752752-5758477 GCF_000299155.1 Elephantulus edwardii
TTCATCATCATTGCCTCTTGAATATAAGCTCTTTCATGAAATTCTTCTGTGTCAGCCAGTTCTTTTTTAAAGAGTGACTCTATATACTCTTTCCTTCTTTTGATGCTTCCTGGATTATGCAATATTCATAGCATCCTTTAGCATTGCCACTCATGGCTTGAATTTGATCTTCAGTTCTTTCACTTTAAAAAATGCTGAGCAAGTTGAACTCTTGATTTTCTAGTTCTATCTCTTTGCACATTTCATTATAACACATTGTCTTCTTTAGCTGCCCTTTGAAATATTCTGTTTTGCTCCTCAATTTCCTGATTTCTTCCCTTTGTTTTGACTTTCCAGCACTCTAGTGCAATATTCAGAGTCTCTTCTGACATCCATAGATTTTATCTTCCTCCTTTGTCTTTGTAATAATCTTTTGCATCCTTCATAGATAATATTCTTGTTATTCTAGCACAGCTCATCTGGTCATCACTCATTAGAGTTCAAGGCCTCAGATCTGTTGCTGAGATGGTTTTTAATTCAGGTGAATAGGCTTAAGGTCAAATTCTGGTTCTAGAGGATTTGGTTTCATTTTCTTCATCTTCTATTTGAACTTGAACATGAATAGTTGACAGTTTGTTCCACAATCAGTCCCGGTCCTAGTTTTCACAGCTGATACTGAGCTTTGCCAGTGATTCTTTCCACAGATGTAGCCAATCTGACTCTTGTGCAGACCATCAGGTGAGCTCTATGTATCAAAGGATATCCAATGGCTTAAAACTATTCAAATATTCTTTTGTAGAGAGGAGCTCATCATATCCTGCTCACTTACATTGAGTCCATTCCAACTCATAGATTTCCACTTATAGGATTTCCACCTATAATTCTTTATAGGTAAGACTACTGGCTTTCTCATGTTTAACAGATGGTAGATTTAAAACATTCAGTTCAACACATACTGCCCTATGTTACCAGGGCTCCTTTATCAAATATCTTTCTTTCTCTCTCCTTCTGGCTAATTTTCCCCAAGGATGAATTAGGCTCTACTTCTGATAAGCCAACTTTAATCCCAAACCTATTTGTAAATTGCAAGTTGCCTGGCAATGAAATCAATATGCAATCTTGACTCTTACTTTCAATCAGTAGTGTCTGCTTTTTTCACTAAGTAAGATTTTATGCTAGAATGCCCATGAGAAAACTGAAATATTATTAACATAATTGTGCAGCCCAAGGGATTAAAAGCAGAACAGATCTGGGCTGAAGTCCAGTTCTGTCAGTAACTAGCTGCATGACCTTGAACAAGTTACTTCATCTATGTGAAACTTAGGTAGTAGCTTAATCATGTGGCTTTTATAAGAATTAAATAATTCAAGACATGAAAAAATTATTGGTATAGCATTAATTCTCAAGAAATATTGACTAACGTTATCATTTCATCCTAAAACTTTCAAATAAATTAAGCATACATTAATCTCAGAGGAAACAACCCCAAAACTGACAGATTTCTCATCAGAGTGGTTGTAGGTAGTAAAGCAATAAAACAGGGAAATTGTCAACCTAGAATTCTGTATCCAGTCAAATTCTATAAGAATTACAGAAACGTCAATCAGCCAAGAATCGCAAAGGACACCATAGTTAACAAGAGTGTGTATATTCATACTTGCTGCAGCAAAGAAGGTTTATTCCAAGAGGAATGACAGGAAACTCATTAGGTAGGTGTTTGGAAAATTTTGTTAGAGGATTAATACTTATGTTAAACTACATTTCTGAGAGATTTTGAGAATGTGTTGATGTTGTTGTTGTTGTATGCTTTCAAATCTAATACGACTCATAGCCACCCTAGGAACAAAAGATCTGAAACATGTTATATCCTGTGCCATCGTCACACTGCCTGACACACAAGAGCCCATTGTGGCAGTCACCATGTCAATTCACCTAGATGATGGTCTTCCTCTCCTTCACCAACCCTCCATCCTTCCCCACGTCATGTTGCTCTCCCCAAGGAATAACCTCTCCTAGCAACATGCTCAAAGTATGTGAAGCAAAGTCTCATCATTCTTGCCTCCAAAGATCACTCCAACTGTACCCTCTCAAAGACATATCTGTTTGCTCTTTTGGCAATCCATGGGATTTTCAGTACTCTTCTGCAACACCATAGCTGAAAGAAATCAATTCTTTTTCTGTCATCATCATTCAGCTCTCAGATACATAGTAAGTAATCAGAAAGACCATGGACTGAGTCAGACACACCTTAGTCTTCAAACTGACATCATTACTCCTCACTAATTTGGAGAGGTCCTTAACTGCAAATTTCACCATGTAGGGATATCTTTTGAATTGTGTGCTTTAAGGATGTGAGATAGTTCTACTACTACCAATATGAATCACCTTCATCTAAGTTAAGAGGAATGGAACAGGGATAATTTGTTACTAGTGTAAACACATAATCACTCAGATTACTGAGAAAGGGGCTGTTTATGGTTTGTGCTCTAGCAGTTATCTATGCTCAGATAAGGTTATGTTATATGACAAAACCAGCTGAAATTAAATTGATAATAACATTATGAAAAGCTATACTCAAATAATTTGAAAACCTAGAAGAAAGCAATAAATTCCTAGAAACCTATTTTCTATGTAAATTGACCCAGACAGATGTAGGACACTTGAACAGAACCATCACAAAAGAGGAAATTGAGCAGGTCATAAAAAAAGCTTCCCCAAAAAAAGTCCTGGCCCAGACAATTTCAAGGGTGAATTCTACTACTAAATATTCAGAACCAAACTATCACCAATTCTACTTAAATTATTTTTTTAAGACGTGAAAAAGAACTCTCCCAGTTTCATTCTATGAAGCAAGCATAACCCTAACAACAAAACTAGACAAAAACATCATCAAAAAACAAACCTATTAACCAGTACTTCTCAGGACATTGTTGTTAGGTGCCGTCAAGTTGATTGCGACTCATAGCAACCCTATGTACAACAGCCCTAAACTCTGCTCTATCTTGTGCCACTCTTACTGTCTGACACACCCATCCTGATTACCCCAATCACTGAATCAATCCACCTCATAGAGGGCCTTCCCCTTTTGTGCTGTCCTTCCACCCTCCCAAGCATGATGTCCCTCTCAAAGGACTTGTCCCTTCTTGCAACATGTCCAAGGTATGTTAGGCGGAGCCTTAGAATGCTTGCCTCCAAGGAGCAGCCTGGTTTGACCCTTTCCAGGTGAATCTGTTTGTTTTCCTAGCAGTCCGTGGTACCCTCAATACTCGTCTCCAGCACCAAAGCTCAAAGGCTCAATTCTCCTTCTATCCTCCTTAGTGATTGTCCAACTCTCTGATGCATAACAAGCGATAGCAAAGACCATGGCTTGTATCAGACATGCATTGGTCTCCAAAGAGACACCATTGCTCTGCAGTACTTTGGAGAGGTCACTAACAACAGACTTTCCCATGGCAATATATGCTGGTGCCAAGAGTGTTGACTGTGGAGCCAAGCAAACTGAAGCTGTGAACAATCTCAATCTCTTCACCATCCAACCTGATGCTGCCAGTTGGCCCAGTGGTGAGAATCTTTGTCTTCTTGACATTGATTCTCAATCCATATTGGAGGCTGCAGTCCTTGAAACTTGCCAGTTTCAGCAAGCAGGGTTGTATCATCTGCAAAATGCAGATTGTTGACAGATCTTCCACCAATCCTGATGCCACACTTCTCCTCATAAAGCCCAGCCTCTCGGATAATCTTATGTAAATAAAAAAAGTTTTTCCCAATAAGGTAAAAAAAGGCTTGCAGACTAGAATAAACTTCATAATGACATTTCAAATAAGCATCTCATAACTAAATTTTATAAAATAGTACAAGGTCTCCACGAGGAAAATATTGATGACCCAATAGCAAAATGGACAAAAAGATGATAGACTTCACAAATTAAGATATTCAGAAGCCCAGCAAACATGTGAAGAAATGTTTAAAATCATTGGCAATCAGAGAGAAGCAAGTCAAAACAACGAGATATCATCTCACCACAGTAGTAGCAGCAAAATTTAAAAGGACAACAAGCAATAAATGTTGGAGATAGTGCAGAGAGATTGGAACTCCCATGCACTGTTGGTGGAATTGTAAAATAGTACAACCACTCTGGAAGGTAGTTTGATGTTTCTTCTTCCAGAATTTGAACATAGATATCCCATATGTCCCAGCTATTCCACTGCTAGAAATATATCCCAAGAAAATTAAAACTGAGACAGAAATGGAAATGTGTACAATAGCAAGGAAATGGAAACAGACCAAACGTCCATTAGGAAATGAATATGCTGAGAAGTTCACATGCTGGAATACTATGCAGCATCAAAGAATAACCATTTCATAAAATAGTATATAACATGGGAGTGTGTGGAGAACATTGTGCTGAGTGAACTAACTCAGTCATGACAGCAAATAATATATAAAAGCATTATTATAAAAAGAAAAAAAACTGAGCAAGATGTGTAAAGTTTCAGAAGGAGAAAGGGGCAGAAAAAGAGGAAGTATGGAAATCACTGGGATAGCAGAGATTAGCGGAGAGATGGAGGGGATGAAATAGGAAAAATTCAACTGGGACGTGAAAATATGGGTAATATTAGCACAGATGAAAAGTAACAAATTATATAAAACTTAATGTAAATGAAAGATTATATAACACACAGTTTGGGCTCAGACAATCTTTCTTGGCTCAGGACAATTCCCAGTGCTGGACTGGAGGCTGCGAGCCACAGTAAAGATGGTTGGGGCCTGCAGGAAGTCATGGGTGTTCTTAGCTCTCTTCAGAAGAGCACCTCGGCTGTGATAGGGTGTCGGTCCCTCTGCAGGTAAACTGCCACCCTCTCAGCAGTTTTACTTACCCAGATCCTTCTAAAACAGGCTTGGTGGGGACAGTTACCTTCACATTCTGAGTTCATGTGTTTGCCCATTTTTGTGTCTACCTTAGTGGTCACCTACATCAGGGACAACATACAGCTATGTTTCTGGACTTTTGAGTTCATACTTAGTTGCTCTCTAAAGAGATCTTGTCCCAGTGACATTCTGTGACATGGAGACGGTGGTTAAAAAGGCATTCAATTGATGAGCAGTAGACAAAGAGAAGCTTTCCAACCCCCCACCCTCCAGTCTCCTCACCTTGCAGGATGCCTGGACCTCACATGATTCCAATTAGGAATTGACCCTCAGACCAGAGTTTCACTAACACCCCTTCCTAATGAGCTGGTGCATAAGAAAGAGCAGTTGTTAAGTATTTTGAAAACCTTCCCTTTGTTCTCCAAGTCGAGTTTATTCAATAAGCATTCTTTGAGGATAAAGAAAAAAAATTAAACTAGATGTTGCTATTAGGTGCTGTCAAGTCAAGTCTACTCATAGCAATGCAAAGAACAATAGTAGTATATCTAACTGAAATTATTAGGATAACAGCAAACATCTCAAGAAATGTCTCAAAACAAAGCAACGTAATAAAAGCACACTAACAGCTCTACTCTAAAATAGACAAATAATGTAGTTACTTTGATAATGTTACTATAAATAATTTATACACAACAATCAGATACTTTTACTATAAATTACAGACTGTAAGTGATGTATTTTAACCTTGATAGTATAAAAATAAAAAGCATTTTCCTTGCGAACGGGGACCAGGCAAGATGACCACTGTCACTAATTCAGTATTGTTTGTGAATTCTTGCTAGAGCAATATGACAAGAGAAAGAAATAAAAGGTCTCA
>NW_006399872.1:5763632-5769355 GCF_000299155.1 Elephantulus edwardii
ATCCACATCTATCACCAAACACAAAAGTCAACTCAAGGTTGATCAGAGACCTGGGAGTAAAGTCCAAAACCATAAAGTTCATAAAAGATAAACTGGGATCAAATGTATACAACCTAGTCAAACAGAGCCAGAAATGCACAATCTGAAGAAGACAAAATTGATAAATGAGACCTTCTAAAGATTAAATTCCTGTGCACATCACAAACTTTTTCCAACAGGGTGTAAAAAAAATGTGCAGAGTAGAAGCAAACATTTGTCAGTATCATCTCAGACAAGAGTTTCATAATCAAAATTTACAGAATACTCCTGGACCTCTGCAAGAAAAATACCCAATTATAAAATGGGCAAAATACAATGGAAAATATTTTCACAGAAGGAAGATATTTGAAGGGCCAGCAGACACGTGAAAAAAATGTTCCAAATCACTGGCAATAAGAAAGATGCAAATCAAAACCACAATGAGATACTATCTCACTACAGTTGCAGTGGCAAAGTTTAGAAGGACAGTAAGTAATCTATGGAGAAAGATGTGGTGAGATAGGGACTCTTTTTATTGTTTTTATGCACCATTGAGTCACCTGTGATTCATAGCAATCCTATGTACAACAGCCCTAACCCCTGCTCTATCCTAAGCCAATCTTATTGTCTCTGATATACCTACCCCCATAACCCCAGTAACTGAATAAATTCATCTCATCTAGGATCTTCCTCTCTTATGATGTCCCTCCACGATGTCCTTCTCCAAGGACTGGTACCTCCTTGCAATATGTCCAAAGTATGTCAGACAAAGCCTGCAAGGAGCAGCCTGGTCTCACCCTATCTAGGACAAACTTGTTTGTTCTCCTAGAAGTCCATGGTATTTCAATACTCTTTCCCTGCACCAGAGCTCAAAGGCATCAATTTTCCTTCTATCATCCTTAGTTATTGTCCATTTCTCTGATGCATAGCAAGTAATTACAAAGACTATGGCCTGCATCAGACACACCTTAGTCTCCAGAACGACTTTGTTGCTTTTCTGTACTTTGGAGAGGTCTCTAACATCAGACTTTCCCAATGTAATTTGTCTTTTAATTTCTTACCTACTGGTACCAAGAGTGTTGATTGTGGAACCGAACAAACTAAAGTTGTTAATAATTTCAATCTCTTCACCATCTATCATGTTGCTACCAATCAGCCCAGAGATGAGAATATTTGTTTTCTTGGTGCTGAGCTTCAATTAATATATAAGGCTCTAGTTCTTGACCTTTTGCAGCAAGCACTTCAGGTCCTCCTCAGTTCCAGTAAGCAGGGTTGTATCATCAGCATAACACAGATTGTTGGTGAGTCTTCCTCCAGTCTTGATGCCACATTCTTCCTCATATAGCCCAGCCTCCTGGATACTCTGTTCTTCGTATAAATTGAAAAATTATGGAGGAAGGACACATTCCTGGTGTACACCTGTCTCAATTTTGAACCATGCAGTGTTTTCTTGCTCTGTTCAGATGATTGCTTTCTGGTCCAAGTATAGGTTTTGCATAAACACAATCAAGTGTTCTGGGATTCATATCCTTCTCAGAGTCAGCCACAGTTTTTTGTGATCCACACAGTCAAATACCTTTGCATAGTCAGTGAGAGACAGATAGACGTTCTTCTGTTACTCTCTGCTTTCAGCCAAGATCCATCTAACATTACCTATAATATCCCTAGTACCACGGCCTCTTCCAAATCCAACCTGAACTTCAGGCAGTCCTCTACTGATATGCTGCTCCAGGCATTTTTGGATACTCTTTAGCAGAATCTTATTTGCATGTGATATCAATGATATTGTTTACATTCTATTGGGTCACCTTTCTTTGGAATGGGAACAAATAGAGATCTCTTCCAGTCAGTTGGCTACATGATTGTTCTCCAGATTTCTTGGCACAACTTGGTGAGCACATCCAGTGCCTGTTTGTTGAAATATGTCAATAAGTATACCATCCATTCCTAGAGGCTTGATTTTTTGCCAATTCTATCAGAGCAGCTTGAGTTTCTTCCCTTGTCACCACAGGTTCTTGCTCATATATTGTTTCATTAAATTATTCTTTGTCAATTACTTTTGGTACAATGATTTTGTATATTCTTTCCAGCTTCTTTTAATTCTTCCTGGATCATTTAATATTCCGCCAAAAGCATCCTTAAAAACTGCAACTTGAGGCTTGAACTTGTTTTTCAGTTCTTTCAGCTTAAGAACTCATATGCAAGTTCAAGCTGAAGCTAAGGAAAATTAAATAAATCCATGGGAACCAAAATTTGACCTTACGTCTATCCCACCTGAATTTCAAAACCATCTCAAGAACAGGTTTGAAAAATAAAAAAAAATTTAAAAAAAATTTAAAAAAGAACAGGTTTGAGGCCTTGAACACTAATGAGCAAAGACAAGATGAACTTTGAGATGATATCAACAATATCATCATAAGAAAGAAAGAGGAAGAAGAAAAGACCAAGATAGATGGCAGCAGAAACTCTAAATATTGCACTAGAGTGCCAAGAAGCCAGAGCAAAGGGAAGAAATCAAAATATTAAGGTGCTGAACAGATTCCAAAGGGCATTGTGGGAAGACAAACTAAAGTGTTATAATGAAATATGCGAAGAGCTGGAGTCAGAAAATCAAAGAGACTGAACTCACTCGGCATTTCTTAAGCTGAAGGAACTAAAGAACATACATTGGTGGTGGTGGTGCTGGTGGTGGTTGTGCATGTTGTTGTTGTTGCTGCTGTTGTTAAGTGTTGTCAAGTTGTAGGTACCCTATGAATGAAAGATCTGAATGCTTGCATAACTTTTGTCCTATCTCCAAGTTCATAGGGTTTCCGGAGAATGAAGGTGAGGGAAAGTGTGTTGTGAGTCTCAGTCCCAGCTGGACCTTTGGAGGGAATTTAGAGTACCTCTCGCATCTTGAAAAGGGATACACATGTGTATGGAATGTTTGGGGATTTTGTGGCTTGCTTGCTTTCCTTCTTTTAGTTGCAAGTGGGTGTGAGCAGAGAGGACTTGCCCAATGAATTGTAGGCGCAAAGTCTGGAATTGTAAAATACTGAAATATTTGTCCATACCTGTAGGCTGAGGGCCAGTGTATTGTGAGTCTTGGTCCCAGCTGGACCTTTGGAGGGCCTTTGGAGGGCCTCTCCTGTCTTGAAGAGAGACACAAGTTGTTGGTAAGATTGTAAAATGGTAAACTTTAGTGGGTAGTTTGGTGCTTCCTCAAAAAGTTGAATATAGAAATTCCATATGACACAGCTAATTCACTGCTTGGGATATACACCCAGAAAATGAGAGCTGAGACACAATCAGAGACCCCAATGTTCATAGTAGCATTATTCCTAATTGCAAGAATATGGAAAAAAACCCTGACGTCTGACCACAATCACATGGATTAAGAAATTGTGGTACATTCACACAATAGAATACTACACAGCATACAGAAGCAATGATTTTGTAAATTATTACCTAACTTGGGAGACATTGGAGAGCATTATGCTGAGTGAACTAACTCAATCCCATAAAGACAAATACTATTTAAAGCCATTACTGTAGAATGAGTATGAGGATTCAAGGGTAGTGAAGGGTGGAAGTAGGTGGGGGAAGTCATCATAAGATCACACAATATGATGGATGGGGGTGGTGAAGAAAATAGGAAAGATTGGGTGTGAAAAATAATGTATTTGAACTTTGTAAATAAACCAGTATAATTTTTTAAAAGAATTAAAGAAAAAAAATAGCAGATGGCAGTAGTTTGCAGATGGAAGAGAGAACTGAAGTTTATAACTGGGGACATAACATCATTTTTATAGATGTAATTATGTCCCCAAGAGAATGTTGAAGTCAGAACTCCTAGGACTGTTAATTTGGCCTTATTTGAATAAATAAACCTAATTAACAAAGCAAAACAGAGTAGGTTGGGTTTTAACCCTAATCCTGTTTGAGTGGAGGGTTACAGAAGAGAAAATCAAACACACAAATAGAATCACACAGGAAATGGGAGAGGAAGAGGAACAACAGTGTCTGAGAAACACCAAGAATTACCAGCAACTACCAGAACCTTGGCGAGAAGTATGGAACAATCTGTATTTCTGAGAGCCTGATTTAGATATCTAGACTTAGAATAGTATAAACGATACATTTCTGGTCTTTAAAGACCCACACTTTGCTGTATTTTGTTGTTATAATCGAAGGCATTGATAAAGTAAATCGTCAGTCTCTGATGTGTATCATCGTGTGAGGCAAAGTGAAAAAGAGTATAAGATAACTTAATGAAAGAAACAATAGTTATGTTATTAAACATGGAGTTCTAGTAGTTTAGTAGAGAACTCTTGTGGACTAGTGGATAAGGAGTTGCACTGCCAACATCAAGGTAGACAGTTTTAATTCACCAGCTGCTCCACCATAGAAAAATGGGCAATAGTCTCCCAAACGATGCCTTTCAAACACCACGAGAGTGTCATCTATGAGTTGGTTCTAATTGAAGGGCACATAACAACAACAACAGTCAGCCTACTGAATAGAGAGCTGAACTGTTGACCCAAAGGTGGGTAGTTCAATTCATTAGTTGTTCTGTGAAAGAAAGGTGAGCAATCACTTCCCATATAATTTATAGAATCTGGAAACCTTCAGGAGGGTCAGCTCTGCATTGTTTCTGATGTGCTGGCAATGAATTTTAAATTAGTTAAGATACAAACAAAATTAAAATTAATTAAAAAAAACCAGAAGTATAACCACAGAAGATGCATAATGTTGGTTCTATATCCCAAACATATTCTTCATTATTGATTTTTATGATTGGAATGCATCCATGTAAGGCTTTGTGTTCCGATGTTTTAAAGAATTTTTCTGTGTTTCTTGTTAAATATGAGGCAAACTCCCAAATCAATCTTGATAAAGGCCAGATGAGGCCAAGTCCCTCAAACCAATACCAACAGTGGTTGACTATAGGATAGTGGGCTGTAAGATTATGCACCAATCACTTGAAAGCTACTTATGTGGAAGGTACACTTCCAAGATTGAAAAGGATTTGTTAAAGAAAATCATCAAAACCAGAATTCATTAGTAAGCTTTCACCTTTTTATTCACATGAAAATATTTTCAAATTCAACAATTTCTAACTAATAAGTAAATAAAATATTCATAACAGCCAACAGAGAGAAACAATCTAAATACACATCAACAGATGTTGTTGTTGTTGCTTGTTTCAATGGAATTGAATATGACCCAATGAACAACTGACCTATATCCTGTTCTATCATCTGCCATCATCATCATCTGTTACACTTGAAGCTATTTCTATATTCACTGTGTCATTCTACCTCATTAAGGCTCTTACTCTTTCACCCACCCTCCACCTTTTCAAGCATGATATCCCTTTTCCAAGGAATGGCCTCTCCTAACAATGTACTAAAAATATATGAGACAAAACATTACCACCAAGGAGTACTCTGACTGAATGTTTTCCAAAACATATCTGGTCGTATTTTTTTTTATAATCCATGGAATAAATATTCAGTGCTCTTCACCAAAACCACAGTTCAAAGGCATCGATTCCTCTGTAATCCTTATTCATTGTCCAGCTCTCAGATACAATGCAAGTGATTTAAAAGACCTAGGTCTGGATCAGGTATACATGAATCTTCAAACTGCCTTAATTGCTCTTGGGTGAGTATTTTGGAGAGGTCCCTGACAACTGACTTTCTCAGTGTCACATATCTCCTAAT
>NW_006399872.1:5770695-5795617 GCF_000299155.1 Elephantulus edwardii
ATACAGGTTGAAAATGTATGGCGATAGGACACATCCCTGGTGTATACCCTTCCCAATTTTGAACCATTCAGTGTTTGCCTGCTCTGTTCTGATGACAGCCTCTTGATCCAAGTATAGGTTTCGCATTAGCACGATTAAATGTTCTGAGACCCCCATATAGAACTCTGAAAAATCAGCCAATTAGAAGACATGGAAAACATTTTCACAGAGGAAGATATTCACTTGGCCAACAGATACATGAACAAATGCTCAAAATCACTGACAATAAGAGAGATGCAAATCAAAACCACAATGAGATACCATCTAACTCAAGTAACAGTGGCAAAGTTAAACAGGACAGCAAGTAATAAATGTTGGAGAAGGTGTGGTAAGGTAGAGATTCATATATTGTTGGTGGGATTAAAAAATGGTACAACCACTCTGGAAGGCAGTTTGGCACTTCCTCAAAAAGGTGAACATAGAAATTCCATATGATCCAGCTATTCCACTACTTGGAATATACCCCCAGAAATGAGAACTGAGGCTTAGATAGAGACTTGTCCACTAATGTTCATAGCAGCATTATTCACCATCACAAGACTATAGAAACAACCTAGATGTTCAACCACAATTAAATGGATTGAGAAGTCATGATACAATCAGACAATTGAGTACTACGCAGAATGAAGAAGCAGTGATTTTATAATGTATTACCTAACTTGGGAGGGACTGGAGATTATTATTTTGAGTGAACTAACTCTATCCCAGTAAATATTATTGTAGAATGAGTATGAAGATCCAAAAGGGAAGGGAGGTTGGAAGCAGAGGGATGAGGATGTGTGTGTAGAGAGGACTAATCATAGGGTTGTACAATTTGATGAGGGAGGAGATGAAGGAAATTGGAAGAATCTTGTGTGAAAAACAATGCATTCAATTTTTGTAAATAATCCAGTATAATTAAAAAAATGAAAAAAAATCCAAGAGAATCCAAATGAGAACTAAGGAGGAAGTGGAAGAAGTATGATTTTATTGTTACTACTGTAATTAACATTATGAAACAACCATGTTATGTATATAAAAAGCCAACTTGTTTTGTAAACGTTCCCTTAAATTATAATTTAAAAATAAAGCCAACAAAAAAATCAGTCCATGAAAACTCTATTGATTTCTAGGGGTTCACCTGACAGTAGTTAAAAATAACAGTAGTAAATGAAGAGTTAAGTGTTATTCCTGGAGAAAACCAATAAGAAGTATTAATTGTATTACATATTAAAACAGGTTTTACATAGAATTATCTAATATGCAACTGCTTAGGATAAAAAAAATATTATTTTCATAGTAAAAAACAAGTAAGTAAAACAGACAAATGCAGACAAGTTTCCAGAACAAACCGAGAATGTGGAACATGAAGAGAAAGAACATTTAAAATATATAATAAGGGATAGATGATTGAAGATTGTAATAATGTGTGAAGAACAAGCAAAGGAACTGTTAAAGCTTCTACAAATCTGTCCCTCCCAAGGAAATACAATTTAATTCCACTGTAGGGAAACAGAACAAAAATAGGAGAAGTAATTAACATAAATGTTGTTGTTGTTATGTGCCGTCGAGTCACCTGCGACTCATAGCGACTCTATGTACAAAGGCCCTAAACTCTGCTCTGTCCTGTGCCAATCGCACTGTCTCTAACACTCCCATCCCGATGATCCCAGTCACTGAATCAATCCACCTCATAGGGGGTCTTCCCCTCCTGCGCTGTCCCTCCATCCTCCCAAGCATGATGTCCTTCTCCAAGGACCAGTCTCTCCTCACAACATGTCCAAAGTATGTTGGACGGAGCCTCCAAGGAGCCACCCAGTTTAACTCCTTCCAGGATGAATCTGTTTGTTTTCCTAACAGTCCATGGTACTCTCAATATTCTTCTCCAGCACCACAGCTCAAAGGCATCTATTCTCCTTCTATACTCCTTGGTCATTGTCCAACTCTCTGATGCATAACAAGTGATTGCAAAGACCATGGCCTGTATCAAACTGTATTAGTCTCCCGAGAGACACCATTGCTCTTCAGTACTTTGGAGAGGTCCCTAACAGCAGACTTTCCCATGGCAATATGTCTTTTAATTTCCTGGCTACTGGTGCCAAGAGTCTTGACTGTGGGAAAAATTTAAAACATCTTCGTTGGGGCATAAAGAGGAAGAAGGCAAATAATAAAATACTTTTAAAGTATTACAGAAAGTATAGTATTGTAGAAAGGTGACCTGGTGGCAAGAAGCAGCACTGCAATTTTAAAGGCACATAGTTCAAATTCACCAACTGTTCTGCACGAAAAGGTTGGCAGTCTCCTCCCATGTGATTTACTGCCTCTGAAAAGCTACTAGAGGGTCAGCTATGGGTTGAATCCAACTCACTGGCACACAATCCGACCAACAAAGTGTTAATATTCAAAATTATTTCTATTTCTAGAGTTTTCTTTATTAAAAAAAACCAAAAGAGTTAGCTGTAATATTAAATGTTAAAAATTTTGAAAAGAACCATTAAAATCAGGGGAATGATGTAATTCATGAAAAATATGTAAAAATTTTGGTTTTCTGAGTAACAAATTCAACTAAAATAAATTATCTTCTCATAAAATACAGATTTAATATAGAGTACAAAATTAAAACATTGTCACTTTGTCACTTTCACCATATTCTAAGCATTAGAAAAAGTTCCAGGGATTTGTGAATAAAGATTTGTGATTGATATTTTATAAAAACTGCAAAGCTATAAGATGAAGTCTGGATTTGATGTCCAGATGACAGCCTTGTAAAATAACAGTTTAAGACTTCATCCAGTTTATCTGAATTAGTTTTAAAAAATGGCTGGCAGGCTATAAATGGCCACAAATAGTGACATTGTGAGTGCCACAAAACAAATATTAATTTAATCTCACTGAATTTACAAAGTATTGGCTTTCCATCAGCATTAACTGAACACACAGTACATTTTCAAACTTTTCTAGAATTTTAGCCAAAACATTATTTCTCATTGAATAATGTACATCTTGTTTACTATAGATTTATCTTTTAGGATACCTTCTCCCTCAAAAAAACTTTAAAAATCCAACTCAACAATGACAGTAACAAAAGAAACCCAACAAAACCCAACTGCAAAAATCCCTAACAACAAAATTCCTAAGAAAAAGAAAAAGACTCAGTTTATTTCAACAAGTTTCTCTATGAGTTATAGTTGAATTAGCAGAACTTAACAACAACTTCAACAAGAGGACTCCCTGCAAAAAATAGCTCATTTTAATAAATGAGACTTCTCCTGTTTGTTTCTATGCATAGGCTGGAATACAAGTGGAAATAAGAGAAGGCAAGCTGATGCTCCCTGATTCAAGAAAGAAATTCCGAGGAAGGACTTTGTTGCTTACCAAAATTGCTAGAGTTTCTGGAGGTTTGGGTTCACCAGTGGTTTCTCTGGAGAAAGATGAATAATCTCCTCTGTTTGAGATAAAGACCTCAAAGGATCACTATAAGTCAGAATTAACTCCACAGCAGTGAATTTGAGTTGGGTGTAGGGAGTGAGGAGAGCAATGAAAGGTGGCATCGCAAAGGCAAATTCACATGACATAAGCTACTGCCTTCTTTCTGTGCTGCAAAATGAGAGGGAACTTGAAAATTCCCTATATTCCTATGAATTATATAACCAATTAAATGTGAGGATTTTCCACACCTGTTCATGTCTTTGAAGTAATGGGATTCAATATGAATGAGTATAATCTAAGTCCTAACGATATTAAATATTTTTTTCAGATGTGTGTTTTGATGAAGTCAGATCCTGAATTACTCAACATCTAACCTGTCCCATCTTCAAACATTTAAAAATACTCTACAAAACAAAAACCAACAAACCTAACCTACCTTAAATTTCTGCAATGGGATGACAAAGAAGTGAAAAGTCTGTAGTGTGCTTTCTTTGGGAAAAAGAATTGTTATAACCTGAAGTTTTGGAAACTTATTTATTTACTTCTTTCACCAAATTATATGGGAATATTATGATCTTCCAACACATAAGTCTGAATGCCAAATGAAATATGATAATATCATCAATTCTGAAATTATTTAAGTGAAAGAGATCTGACAATTCCTTTCAACAACATTCTTAACTGTGACGACAAAAGAAAATGGAAAGCTGGGAGTACGCTTGGCTAATTGTGAAGAGAAATAATTAGCTAGTTTATATTACTCACATGAGAGTGTGAAAAAGAAAGGAATGCATAACAGAAACTTCCATTTCAAATGAATAATGTTAACCTCATAAGGCCATATTTGCTTTGTCTTATTATTATAGTGCATACTTATTTTTGGATTCAAGCATAATGAGGACTTTCCTGTGTTCATGTTTCTACATCAAGGGAAATAATTTTTATACTAGCCACCTTCTCTCTATCCTGGCTTGTCTTCTAACAGAGCATTTACCCATTATAATTCTGAACAATGAGAGATGACACGAACACACACACACACACACACACACACACACACACACACACACATATACCCCCTGTAAGCCTCCCAATATGTCCAAAGAGAACAGCAAAGAGGTTAAGTGAAAATTAATGTGAACTTACATGCAGCACAGAGCCACCGGGTGGTATAAACAGTTATCATCTCTAGTCTATAACTTAAATCTTGAAGGTTCCAGTCCACCCAGAGATGAATTGGAAGAAAGGTCTGGCAATCTAATTCTAAAACATCAACCACTAAAAAAATGTATGGAACCCAGTTTTCTGATGTACATGAGGCCACTGCATTTTGGATAAGACTCTATATTGCATGGTTGTTTTCAAGTTGATAAGCTTCCAGATAAATATTAAATTCCTCTTTTCTCAAATCTTAACTAAACCCTGGATGTATTAAACATTCCTAAGAATTATAGCCAGAGTACTCCTTAAAAGAAAGAATACTGAGTGAGACTTATCTCATATGTGTTATCAGAAGGGACCAGTCTCTGGAGAAGGACATTATATTTGGAAAAAGTAGAGGGTCAGCAAAAGAAGAGAAGACCCTCAACAAGATAGATTGACACAGTGATTGCAGCAATGGGCTTAAGTACAGGTAGGGTTTCGCTCACTGTATATAACATCTCTATGAGTGGGAGCCCACTCAATAGCATCTAACAACACTTTCAAAATCTTCTCACATCAGCCTACTTTCCGTAACTTTGACTGAGACTTCTCTAATATCTAAACAAACGAAAAAGAGCCAAGTATCTGATCTTGTTGATATCTTTTTCTTTCCTGAAAGGCACCATATTAACCATCATTATCATATTCATTAGCATAAAATCATTTGTTATATTTACATAACCCATAAACTTCTTTGCCTGGCATGTTAAAAAGAAAACCAACCCCAAATAAGCAAATTTTCTCATTTCTTAGGTTAAAAAAGAAAAAAAAGGAACCACTTCACTGCTCTCTCATCAGAACCGATTCATACTTGTCCCTCCACTGAGTTTCCTAGGCTGTAAATCACACGGGAGAAGATTGCCCATAATTCTTCGGCAGAGTCACTGGCCAGAGGTGGAGACCTTTGTTTTAGCAGTGAAACTCCCTACAGAGCAGACCAACAGAGCTTCTATCTACAGAAATTCTTTTTTTAATATTTTATTGCCTCACATGCATTTAGCCTTACTTTCTAGCGAAATCAATGTTTCAAGATGAACAAATAAGATTTTTTAAATAAAATATTGTCCTTTCCCTCTACAGAGTAAATACATTAAAAATCTACTAATCACATATGTTGAGCATGTGGCCAGGAGGGACCACTCCTGCTTGGAAAGGTTGGAGGGACAGTGCAGGAGAGGAAGACTCTGGATGAGATTGATTGAATAAATTACTAGGGCAATGGGGATATGTGTGTCAGAGACAGTAATACTGGCTCAGGATAGAGCAGGGTTCAGATTTGTTGTACATGGGTCACAGGTGACTCAATGGCTCATAACAACAACAATTCTTTAAGGCTTTTTCCAGGAGTCATTTTCTGGAAAAAAAAAAGCCAGTCGCTACAAATGGAAATTCTCATTATCTATTTTACTGTCTTGTTACTCTCTCTAATTATAGATGGAGTCCTTGGCTAATTCTAAGTTCATGCTATATCAGACTCATTATAACTATCTTCAAAATTTTTGAAAACATAATAATTTTCTGAATTTTGATTTTTCTAAAATCTATCAAAACGTACACCCATAGTACATACCTTTTTGTGGTTGTTGTTGTTGTTGTTGTGTACTCTTGAGTCAGAATAGACCTATAGACCCTCTGGAGTGTTTTCAGATGTAGTAAATTGCACAGGAGAAGAATGCCCATCTTTATGCCATGGAACAGCTGGGAGATTTGAGATACATTCCTTCAAGTTAGCAACACAGCCAGTCAGTAAACAAATATTTATCCTGTGCCTAGGATGCAGGAAAACTGCAAGTCCTTGGGTATTCAAAGGTGAAGAACCAAACAAACTGTGCTTCCCTCATGGAACTTACACTTTTAATAATGAACAGATCCCGCACAAATAAATAACTAAAAATGAGCACAGTGTTACATACAGATTTCACATCACAATGGTTGCAAGCAATCCTGTTTATGTATGTGCCAAGTAACATGGGCATAGTCAAGAACTTTGAGTACATATAGTACTTGATGAATACACCAAGCACTTATTTGTCCTATCACATTAAAAGTCCTTGGCATTATGCTGAGTAAAATATCTCAGACACAAAAGGACACATATTGCGTAGGTCTGCTGTTGTAAACAGGACTGACATCAGGGTTGAGGGAAGACAGAGAAGGAGGGGAGGAATGATGTATGCATTGAAACAGATGAAGGAGAGAACTGTTTAAAAGGAACATATGAATGAATTCTTGTCATTACAGAAGTCCAGAGTGAAGGCTTAATAATAGAGTGGACTTGGGGGAGAGGCATTGCATAACAATGAAGGAGTTTTTACTTTTATTTTCAAGGCGGAAAGTGAATTGGTGGGAGGGGTGTGTAGGGAGAAAAGTGCAACAACGAATGACCAGAAACCCTAAGTCTTTGTAAACTTTTATTAAAATTAATTTAAAAAAAAACCTTCTTGGCATAAAGTTAGTACATACTAAGCAAACAGATAAACCAAAGCCTGTTACTTCAACTCATGGCAAACCAGCGTATGTCAGAGTACAACTTCATGGGAATTAAAGCTGGATCACAAAACATTTTTCTGAGGCATTGAAGGAAGACTCATTAACAACCTGCATTAAGCAGATGACACAATCTTGCTTACAGAAAGTGAGAAAGACTTGAAATACTTGCTCCAAAAGATCAAAGACTATAGCTTTCAATATGGATTACATCTCAACATCAAGAAAACAAAAATCCTCACCGCTGGACCAACAGATAATATCATAATGTTGTTGTTGTTGTTGTTGTTGTAACGTGCTGTCAAGTCACCTGTGACTCATAGTGACCCAATGCATGACAGCCCAAAAACCTTCTCTATCCTGTTCCAATCTTAACTGTCTCCAACACATCTAACCCCATTACCCAAGTCACTGAATCAATCCATCTCATCATGGTCTTCCTATCCTGGACTGTTCCTCCACCCTCCTAAGCATGATGTCCCTATCCAATGACTGGTCCCTCCTTCCAACATGTTCAAAGTATGTCAGACAAAGCTTCATAATCTTTGCCTCCAAGGATCAACCTGGTTTAACCCTCTCTAGGATGAACCTGTTTGTTTTCTTAGCAGTCCATGGTATATTCAATACTCTTCTCCAACACCACAGCTCAAAGGCATCAATTCTCCTTCTGTTTTCCCTAGCCATTATCCAACTCTATGATGCATAGTAAATGAGCAAAGACCATGGCCCATATCAGGTGCACCTTAGTTTCCAGACTGACATAACTGCTCTTCAGTACTTTGGAGAGGTCTCTGACAGGAGACCTTCCCAAAGCAATTCATCTTTTAATTTCCTGGCTGCTGATGCCATGAGTATGATTGTGGAGCCAAGCAAACTAAAGCTGCTAACAATCTCAATGTGTTCACAGTCTATCATGATGGTACCAATTGGCCCAGTGGTGAGAAAGAATCTTTGTTTTCTTAACAAAACTTCAATCCAAATTGAAGACTGCAGTCCTTGACCTTCCACACCAAGCACTTCAGGTCCTCTTCAGTTTCAGTAAGTAGGGTTGTTTCATCTGCATAATGCTGATTGTTGATGAGCCTTCCTCCAATCCTGATGTCACCTTTCTCAATATAAAGGTAGATGGAGAAAAGATTGAACTTGCAATTTGGTCCCACAATGAACTCTAAGGATAACAGGATTTCAAGAAATCAAAAAAGTGCTGCATAGGAAAAAATCTATTGTCAAGAAGTGCTACAAATTACAGTTTCAGAAACTTAGTGCAGGTTTGCCATTGGTCTGATTAGGCTGGAAGGCAGTGTATTGAGTTTCATTTTAATTTAGACTTAGGTTTAAGTTATGCTTCATCAGTGATTAGCTGTAGCAAACTTACCAGTGAAGTGAAAGCACAAATTTTACTGCATACATACATGTTCAATGAACTTGAAACTCTATACAAAGCGTCCTAAATCATATTAGACAGAGAAGACAGAGTTGCCTGAAATGTTCTAGTATAACCAAGGTTCACTCTTGTACTCTAAATAAATGCCAAGGCAGCTATGCATTGCTAGCTTTTAAGGATAATGTAGTTGTCTTTGTCTTAAGCACATGCTAAGCACGGCCGAAGACCAGTGATTAACTTTCTACTAGAAAAGAGGCTCAATGAAGAGAACTTACTGTCTGCTATCCAACCTGTCAAATTGCCCAAATGCCTTGGCACTTGGAATTCAAGTCAACACAAAGGCGCCTCAAGAGTTGATCAACCGTCTTTATTACCCTGATGGCTAAGTGACAGATCTTATTGTTGCCTTACTTACAATCTATTTCAAACCCTCAACTGTCGCTTTCTTTATTACACCCTGCAGTTTTGCAATTGCTATGCAGGATTTTCTGAGGGCTTGTCTGTGAGAACATCGTGGGCTGCTCGATGTGCGCATGCACTTGCAAAATAAGTAATGGAGAGTCGGAAAGCTGGTGGAGGCAAGAAGAATCTTTTCTTCTTTCCTTTTCTTTTTTCCCCCACTTTCAAATGACATATTTGAGCATTAAAAGCAGCGTAGTCTGTTATCCTGCTAGCAAGGAATAATGAAACCAGAGTGTTGCTTCCACGGCAGCTCTTGCCTTTGAATTTTGCAAAGCAGAAATGATCCTCCGTTTGTAGGCAGCAACAGCCTCCAGAAGCTATAGGAGCATTGCCAAGAGCCCTGAAAAACCTCCACAGCTAATTGGGGATTGGCTTATTAGTGACACTTTTGAGAGTCAGGTTGTCACTGAAGAGAAATGAAGGAGAACACGGTGGGCGCTGTAGCCTGGAATTAGGCGGTGGGAGGGAGGCCTGCTTTCTGCTCTGTGTAGGAACATTGCTCTGTAATTTTCTCCAGCGCTGTGCTCAGCTGCCATGCAAAAGCACTGGATCTTAGAAGGCCGCAGACAACGCTGTCAGCCTCCCTCCTTCAGCACTGCCACCACCAGGAACATTCGAGGAGCTCAGCAGCCATTACAAAGGTAGCCTGACTTAGTTAACACAACCAAGAAAAATGTACCATGCCCTTAATGTTTTGAGTTCGTGCTCCTTTAGCCTGTTGACACAAATAGAAATGTTTTGTTTTACAATTGGCTGCATCTTTGCAGTAGTAAGTAACTCTTGGGATTTTGCATCAACATTGGAAATCCGATAAAAGGAAGAAATTTTTTTTGGAAAAAAAATTATTTTCATGAATTAACTTATACGTCCAAACACCAGTCAGGACATAATTAAGAAACACTACAAGAAATGAATATGACTAGTGCTTTCAACTGGAAAATCCGATTTGGGGGGAAGTTTAATGACACTGAGATAACCAGCATTAGAAACCAGTCTAAATCAAGTGGAAGGCTGACTACATCCCATGTCCGGATTAAGTTGCTGTTGAGATTTTGTCCTTGTCTGTCAACATACTGGATTTCTTCATTCCTTTCCTACTGGGACAATGGTATGCAATGATAGAGGATAACCAGTAATGACTTCTATTTTCTGTTCCATGCTAAGAAATAAACTTACCACAAAAAAAGGAAGGAAAAAATAATATATTTGCCATTCTGCATTAGTTATGAGGGCTATGTTAGCATAAATCACTTCCATGTTCCCTGCTGATTGATAGAATTTTGTTGCTGCCCTAGTAGACTCTGTAATTAACATCTGTAGTTCAATATTGGGTAGAAAGCAATAATGGCAGCATAAAGTTATCTAAGCATGGAGGGACTGAAATATGAAAAGGTTCTTTTATCACCACCAGGTTGCTGTCTTGATTCATTAATGTATTTCCTTATCTCTGTAAGAAAATTCATTCTTCTCATAATAATTAACTTACGAACAGTCCATAAATCAACTTGATTCATGATTTGATAGACTCCCTGAATCTCAAAGTAGCTCACTTTACTTTCTGAACTCTTGCTATTAACATCATATTTATATACACACACCTGTATATATACATTAGTGGAAGACAATTTTTAGTAAGTTGCCTACTCAATAGTTGGCAATTTTTTCTCTCATTTTTTTCTGAGAGTTTCTGCTTCACATAAGAGAAACTAAAATGCTAGTTACTCACTCTCATCTTTTATGTAGGGTAGCCAGGTGATGCAGTTCTGGGGTGGAAATGCAGTCTAGTTGTAATGATTATGTGACAGAGTCAGGGTTGGTGATACGACACAGTTATGGATGATAATATGGAATCATATATGTGACACATTTATCTGGTGATGGTGTGACACAATTCTGGGGTGATAATGTGATATATTCTGAAATGGTCATATGAGATTATTCTGAAATAGCAATCTAACACTGTGGTCTGGTAACAGTGTGACATAGTCTTGGGATGACCATGTGACATATTCCTCACCATTAAAGCCTAAAATGTCCCTCGCCTGTGCCCTTGTTCCATTCTTTGCTGGGTTGCTTTGGTTTGTTTGGTGGTGAGGGCCAGCCCACCACCAAAACAGGTTTATTTTTACAGTCAGGAGAAGGGACTCCTGTCATGTTGATTTCTAGTGTGTGAGATTCTGTCTGCTGTGTTCTGTATTTTTTTATACCTTGACTAACTGTATGAAAAGTTGTCAGTAAAGCCTTTGGCAGAGGATGGATTTTAAAAAAATGCCTAAAATTCAAGTAAATAAGAAAAAGAAATCCTGGATAATAATCTCTGTCCATATATAGAGAACCATGGAGACTGGCTCTACTTTCATCTTTGAATACATACATGAGCTTGGGACACTGCAGCAGCCAGTCTAGCACTCGATCCAGGCCATAGCCTTCTCATTGCTTACTATACGTCTGAGAACTGGACAATGAATAAAGATGACAGAATAAGAATCAATGCCTTTGAGTTGTGGTGTTTGAGAAGAGTAGCGAACATACCATAGCCTGCCAAGAGAACAAATAGGTCTATCCTGGAGAGGGGCAATATCAAGGATATCGCAGCTGCATCTCACATTCTTAGGGTATGTTACCATGAGGGACCAGTCCCAGAGAAAGACATCATGCTTGGGAGGATGGAGGGACAGTGCAAGAGAGTAAGATCTAGGGGGAGACAGAGTGACACAGTAACTGGGATAATGGGGCTAGATGCAACAGAAACAATGAGATTTGCTCAGGATAGGATAGGATTCAGAGCTATTGCGCATAAGTCACTTAGTTGCAGGCAACTTGACACCACATTACAACAACAACAAATTAATCTAGCATAGCTTTTGTTAGGTGTAGTAAGCCTAAGAGGCTTATGTGATGTCATATTTTTGCAAGTTATCTCATTTTGCTCAATTGCATCACATGGACAAGGTACCATCAGAGAGCAAAGGGATGCAAGAATTTTGACCTTGCTTCAAAATTATCACTTCAAAGATTCTGTCACATGACAAGGTCACCAATATTAAAGGAAGCCTCACCTGTAAATAGAATTTCCTTAAAAAGACATTGTGGATCTCTTTATTCTTGTTATCCTATCATGCCATTTAATTATTTGATCAAAATATCGAGCCATAAAAAGTTTAAAAAAAAATCTTTCACTTTCTGTCTCCTCAATTACCAAATAAGGAAGAGCAATTTGTTTGCATCTAAGTTGTTGTGTTATTGTTCTTATGCTGAGTCAATTGCAACTCAGAGCATCCTGATGAAAATAGATCTGAAACCTACTCTATCCTGTGCCTTCCTCATCATGTCTGACACACTTAAGCACATTATTACACTGTGTCAGTCTGTCTTGCTGAGACTCTTCCTTTCTCATTCTGGACCCTCATCTTCCCAAGCATGATTTTTTTTCTTTTTCAAAGACTAGCCCCTTCTAACAACAGACCTAAAGTATATAAGGCAAAGTTTCACAATCCTTGCTTCCAAGAAGCATCATGGTTTTACTTCCTCCAAGACTGACCTGTATGTTCTGAAAGTCAGTGGGATATTTAGTACTCTTGTCTAACACCACACCTCAAAGACTCTTATTCTGTCATACTTAGCCATTGTCCAACTTTTAGATGTATAGCAATTTCTTGGGAAGAACATGGCTTGGGCCAAGAGCACATTAGTCTTTAAACTGATATCATTATGCTTTAGTGTCATAGAGGTCCCCAGCAGCAGATTTTTCCAAAGAGATTCTTTGGATTTCTTGACTGCTTGTACCAAGGGTGTGGAGTATATATCCAAATAAGATGAAATATTTCCTAACTTCATCTTTTCTCCATCTAGTATGATGTTGCCTATTGGCTAATGATGATAATTTTTGTTTTCTTCATCTTGACATGTAATTCATGTTAAAGGCTGTAGTCTTTGCTCTTCTGCATCAAGCAGTCCAAGTCATAGTCACTTAAAGCTAGTAAGGTTGTTCACCTCTGTATCACAGGTTGTTGATAATTCTTCCTCTGATCCTGATGTCATATTCTTCTTCATAATGTACAGCTTCTCAAATGATTTGTTCAGTATACAGATTTAATAGATATAGAGAAAGGATAAAGCCTTGACACACACCTTCCTTTATTTTTAAACCATTCAGTATTCCCTTGCTCTTTTTTGGACAACCACATAATGGTCCCGGTATAGGTTTCAAATGAGCACAGTTAGTCACTCTAGGATTTCTATTTTTCTCAACGTTAGCCAAAATTTGTTGTGATCCACACAGTCAAATGTCTATTCATAGTTAATAGATAAACATACAGACATTCTTCTGGTATCATCTGCTTTCCTCCAAAGTCCAAGTGACATTATGTAGATGTTGTTGTTATGTGCCATTGTAGTGACTCAACATGACCCTGTGAACAACCTTTGGCTCTGAATCTTGGCCTATATTGAGCCAACCATACTGTCTCTGACATACTTCACCCCATTACTATGGTCACTGTATCAATCCATCTCATCCAGAGTCATCTTTTCCTCTATTGCCTCTCCACCATTCCAAGTATGACCTCATTCTCCAAAAATTAGCATCTCCTGACAACATGCCCAAATTATATGGCAAAGAGCTTCAAAACCCTTGCCTCCAAGAAGAAGAAACCTGGTTTCACTCTCTCCAGGACAGATATATTTGTTCACTTGGTAGTCTGCTGCATGTTCAATACTCTTCTCTAGCACCACACTCACGTGAATCAATTTTTCTTCTGTCATCCGTATTCACTGCCTAGATTTCATAAACACTTGCAGTGAAACTACTTTGACCAAGATAAGATTGGCCTAGTGATTAAAGCTTGATCCAAAAATTTATGATGAAAGCTACATGGAGCTCATATCAATGAATATTAGGGGGAAAATAACTAAACCTGGAATGAAAAATTCTTAACGTAAAAGTGAGGAAATAGAAACAAATAAAAGCATTCAAGGACTAATAGATAGATAATTTTTGTCAAAGTATTTTAGTACATGGAGTAATGACAACCGTAGGATCATCATATAATAATTCCTGCTTGGTTTTTGTGAATATAAGCTGATCTATTTCCTATTGATTCTCATATGAACAAATTAAAAAGTAGGTAATTGGACAAATTTATATTGGGGAGAGATGTTGTTGACTCAAGTACAACTATAAAAAGAGCAAGGGTCATGTGGGAAAGGCCATATCTCACCTTTAATAGTTTCATAAATGAGACTTGTCCCCATCCATAGCATCAGTAACACAAAACCAATTCCAGTGAGCAGACATGTCCCCCACACTTATTTCTTTCTACTCATCTTCCACCAATTCTACTGTTTCTCTGGGTCCAAAATTCAACGTGATAGCTCACAGACCACACAGAGTCATACTCTGGATGTCAGAAGCTTATATTCCAGATTAACAACAGAATACAATCAATACAGCTCCTGAAATGTGCACGCAGACACATCAGATTTGAGTCTCATGGCTTTAGGCCAGGTTCCCAAGTTGTCAGTACTACTAATACTGATTTCCTACCCCAAGTTGTCCAACAAAGTTCTCAGTCCTTCCAATGGTGTCTCTCTCCATCAAGGTCCCATGTCATGTCAGATCTCCAGCTTGGCCATAGGTGTTACTGTTGTAGGTGTAGCTGGAAAAGAAGAATGTCCTACATTCTCTTGGGTTTTGTTCAGTGTCGCCAGAATATCTACCTGTCTGTCACTGCTGGCTTGTTTAAACCAATAGCAAGAATAGCCAATCTCTTTGTAGATTGCTGAAACTGGTCAATTCCCTTTTGGAATGGTAGTCAATCCCCTTGAGGCTATGCTAGCACACCCCATTCACATTTTCTTGTCCATCTCCAAAGTAAAGCCAAGTAATGGCTAGAAAATTATATTGAAAGATAAACTCCACAATAACTCATAGAATAATGAATCTTAATATATATGAATAATGGATGTTAAGCCTGTCGTGTCATATTCCATCCTCACAGTCTTTGACAGAGTCAAGCCCATTGTTTCAGCCACTCTGTCAAAACACCTAGTTGAAGCTCTTCCTCTGCTTCACCTACCTTCAACCTGCCCATACTTATTGTTCTTCTTCAAGGAATCATAGCAATATGGTCAAAATATATGAGACAAAACTTCATAATTTTGCCTCCTAGAAGCACTCTGGCTGCATCTTCTCTATTTCTGTCTGTTTTTGGTAGTCCATGGAATATTCACTAATCTCCAACACCACAGCTCAAAGGCATCAATTCTTCTTTTGTAATCTTTATTCATTCTCTAGCTCTCAAATTTACAGCAAGTGACTAAAAAGATTATGGTCTGAATTAGACCACTGCTCCTCAATACTTTAGAGACTTCTCTGACTACATATTTTTTCAGGGCAATATGTGTCTAGATCTCCTGACTACTAGTACCAAGGGTATTGATTATGGACCCAAGTAAGGTGAATTCATTGACAGTTTTTTTAAAAAATAAAATTTTACCCATTCATTTGTTGATGGGCATTTGGATTGTTTCCAGCTCTTTACTATTATGAACAAAGCTGCAATAATGGATAGAGAACATCAGGTATATTCACACAATGGAATATTATGCAGCATTGAAAAACAAGGAACTCATGAATTTTATACAAAATGGGTGACCCAGGAGGACATTATGCTGAGGGAAATATCTCAGTCACAAAAGAACAAATATTGCATAGGACCACTGTTGTAAAACAGGACTGACTTCAGATTTGAGGGAAGACGGAGAAAGAGAGGATAAATAATGTATACTGCACTGAAACAGATGAGGGAGAGAACTGTTTAAAATGGATATATGATTAGGTATTATTGTCATGACAGGAGTCCAGAATGAAGGCTGCACAGTGGAGTGAACATGAGGGGAGGGATTGTATAACAATGAAAAACTTTTTCTTTTACTTTTCAAAGAGAAGAGTAAATTGGGAAGAAGGGTGGACAGGGAGAAAAGTGCAACAATGAATGAATGGAAACTCTAAGTCTCTGTAAACATTCATTAAAATTAATTTTAAAAAATTTTGCTTTAATTGTGATTTAAATGAACATTTACAGAGAAGTTAGATTTTAATTCATTCATTGTTGTACATTTTAACCCCTTACCCTTCACTTTTTTAAAAAAAATATTCGTTTATTGTTGTACAACTCCCTCACCTCAGTCCTCTTTACAATGATGTATCTTTTTTTCTGGGCTGTTGTCATACATATAATTCTTAGTCATATATTCATTTCAGACAATTTTTTTCTATCATCTGTTCCAATGCAATGGTCTCTATTTTTCCACTCTTTTCCTATTCTCCTCCCAATCCCCCATGTCAGATCTCCTTTATAAAAGTGCATCACTGTTATAGTTTTATAGTTGTTATAAGCCACCTTCAAGTATACTATAACTTATCATGACCCTATCATATGAAATGTTCACAATCTCTATCATATTCAAGGCCATTGTTGTTTCACTAGGGGAGATCTTAAAAGGATCTTATAAAATTCTCACTTATAGAATTATATATTGTTCTTATGACCCTTCAAGTCAGAACCAAGGCATACCTCACTTTCAAATAGGTTTTCAGAGACAGTAAATTGCACATGTGGATATTCCCCCATCTATCTCTCAGGGAATAGAGGATTCAAACTACATATCTATGGGTTGGCAGCACATCCCCTTATAACTAGGTAAAAAAAGATCAGTCAAAGTATATGAGAAACTTAAAATGTTAACTACAAATAAAAATTAATAAGCTAAAATATTGATATGCTGAACCTACAATCCAAGAAATTAACTATGAAGAAACAACAAGAATTGAGTAGATTTTTGTAACAATATGCAGATGGCATAATGGTATATATGTAAATTGAAGACCAGTAGCCAGGAAATTAAAAGACATATTGCCATGGGAAAGTCTGCTGTTAGGGACCTCTCCAAAGTACTGAAGAGCAATGGTGTCTCTCTGGAGACTAAGGTATGTCTGATACAGGCCATGGTCTTTGCAATCACTTGTTATGCATCAGAAAGTTGGACAATGACCAAGGAGGACAGAAGGAGAATTGATGCCTTTGAGCTGTGGTGCTGAAGAAGAGTATTGAGAATACCATGGACTGCTAGGAAAGCAAACAGATTCATCCTGGAAAGGGTTAAACTGGGTGGCTCTTTGGAGGCAAGGATTCTGAGGCTCCATCTAACATACTTTGAACATATTGTAAGAAGAGACCGGTTCTTGGAGAAGGACATCATGCTGGGGAGGGTGGAGGGACAGTGCAGGAGGGGAAGGCCCTCTGTGAGGTGGATTGATTCATTGACTGGGGTAATCGGGATGGGAGTGTCAGAGACAGTGTGATTGGCACAAGACAGAGCAGAGTTTAGGGCTGTTGTACATAGGGTCGCTATGAGTCGCAAGCGACTCGACGGCACAGAACAACAACAACAACAACATATTAAGTGTTGCACTGCTAATAGAAAATCAATAGTTTGTACCCACTATCTCCTCTTCACAAAGAAGTGGGCAAATCTTCTCTCATTATGAATTACCTCCTTGGGAACCTGATGGAATGATACCAGATACCATGAGTTCAAATAAACTCGGTGATGGGGAAGAGAAGTCAATATAACTGATTAAACTTATGTTTGCAAGATAAAATTACTCAGTATCGGAAATTTATGTCAGATTATCTTAAACTATGTTAATCTCTCTGGAAACTAGGAGGTAAGATGATTATCTTCTTCATTGATAATTACATTTCAAGAGATTGTCCCCAGGTCCTTTAGGAAACCTTGAATTGCATAATTTTCAAAGAAAATAGATGAAATGTTTTACATGTTTACTCAAGTGAATTCTGAAAGAAAGTATGGTTAGAGAGTCTCATTTTTACTTATAATTTCTATGTTTACTTGTTGTACCTATTTATAATTTACTTTAAAAGAGTCTCTGGTGATTTAAATGTGTTAAGGGCTATGCTGTTAACAAAAATAAATAAATAAAGATATAAAGGTTATATAATCTCTTCCCTTCAAGACTTGCAGAGTCTGGAACATAATAGAGCATTACCAGAAACCAAGACCAACTACCGGGCAGTGGGTTTGGGTTTTATTTTTTATATACATAATATATAAGGAGTTTTAGTGGTTCAGTAGTTAAGTGTTTATCTAATTAAATGTTTGGCATTTTAAACCCATCAGTGCCCTCAGGTAGTTTGCCTTTCTAGAGATTTATAGCCTTAGAATCCTAAAAGAAAAATTCTGCTCTATTTTACAGTAACATTATGTTAAATAAAACTAGGTAGGATCAGGTCTTTGTTACTATTGTTAGATGCCATAGAGTCATAGTGACTCAAAGTGTAACAAAGTTGTTGTGTGTAACAGTCACGGGAACTGAAAGTAAGCAGCAAATCTTTTACTGAGGGCTTTTAGGTGAAGTTTGCTGTCCCAGACCAGAGAGGGGCAGGAGGGGTCAGAGAACTTGCTCCTGACTTAAAAGTGAACTGGCATTTAGAGACTCAGTGGCCATCTCTTGGCAGAAGTGGTTGTGTAACTATCTGATTGGCTGCAGCTGCTGGCTCTCACTGCTCATGCTGTGAGGCAGGAACCAGCTGTTGTGAGCCAGGTAGATTGTGGCATCAGTTGGAGAAGTAGATTGGAACATAAGATGGCTTGGGAAATCTTCTACGCATCTTCCAGTTCCTTGAGGCCATGTCAAGATTCGTGAGTTGGCCCTGCAGGCCTATCATCCCAGGCTTTTTGGTTATATAGGGGCAATGCATTCTCTCTGGCTGCTTCCTGCTGAGAGGGGTCTGTTGTAGGGGTCGGGGAGAAAGATTGGGAGGATGCTCGTTGGGCAGCTGGGCATAAAGATGGAGTAGAACTGGTTAACTGTGACACGAGACATTTCACAGAAAAGAGATTGCAAAAATTTTAGTAGGGAGAAGAGTATTGAATATATCATGGACTACTAAGAAAATGAGCAGGTTCATCTGAGAGAGGGTTAAACCAGGCTGCTCCTTGGAGGCAAGGATTCTAAAGCTTTGTCTGACATATTTTGGACATGTTGCAAGAAGGGGCCATCCCTTAGAGAAGGACATCATGCATGGGAGGGTGGAGGGACAGTGCAGGAGAGGAAGACACTCTATGAGGTGGATTGATTCAGTGACTGGGGTAATCAGGATAGGTGTGTTGGAGACAGTGAGATTGGCACAGGATAGAGCAGGCTTTAGGGCTGTTGTACATAGGGTCGCTATGAGTTGCAGGCAATTCAACAGCGCATAACAACAACATGGTACTACTAATAGAAATAAACAGAATATTAGTAACAGACTTATGATTTGGGCTAGCCAAGTCATTACCCTGGTTGGATCCTGATGACTGTTCAGGTTAGTTGTTGTGCTGTCTGGGTGTTGGGGTCAGACCAGGTGAAGGCAAACAAGAAGTAGGAGTCAGAATGTTAAGGAATGGTAAAGAAGACGTTCTTAAGATCAAGGATAGTGAAATGTGTAGTTGCAGGATGTAAACAAGAAAGCAAGGTGTAGGTGTTAGGGACTATAGGGTGAATGGGGAGGACAGCCTCATTAATGAGCTGTAGGTCCTGGTCAAGCCTGTAAGCACCTGAGGGTTTGTGTACCAGCAAGATGGGAGTGTCACCTGGGGAATTGGTAGGTATTAGATGGCCTTGGCTGAGAATCTTGGTAGTAGTAGGGCAGATTCCACAATGATGAGATTCTGAAATAAAGAACTGGGGGTGTGATGGAAATTTAGTAGGATCTTTAAGAGAGATATGAACAAGTGGGTGGTGGGAGGCCACTACAGGCTTTGAGGTATCCCAGACTACAGGATTAACGGAGGTAAAGGGTAGTCAGAAGGGAAGGATGTTGATAGGTGAGAAATTAGGGGAAGAAAAAGGGGGAGGGAAGGCATTGGAGAGATAGAAATAGTGGAATGGAGATTTTGGAAAATATCTCTACTTACGGCATAACTAAAAAAGGAGTGTGAGAAAGGGATTTTATCTGACAGTTATGGCAAGGGAGGAGTCTTGAGTGGGTAAGTAGGCTTTCCTTCTATTTCCATGAGCATGACCCGGGAAGAAGTTGTGGCACCTGAGAAGGTGGGGAGGACAGAGAAGGTAGCCCACATGTCTTTTACTTTTCAAAGAGAAGAGTGAAATTGGGGCAGGGGGGGATTGAGAGGGGTGGGCAGGGAGAGAAATGCAATAATGAATGAATAGAAATCCAAAATCTCTATAAATGTTCATTAAAAGTAATAAAATAAATTAAAAAAAGAAACAGACTTACCCACTACCATTATAGTCATCCTGGGAGAGTAATAGGGGTCCTCAAGTCCGAACAGCCTCAGTCCTCATCCACTAGGCCGAGGAGCTCAGAAGGCAGGACAGCTAGTGGCCATCAGCTTGTCCTCTGCGTTGTGGCACAGAGGACGAGCTTGGCACCAGGGAACAGTCTCTTCGCCAGTGGCCTGGTTGCTTGCAAGCTGGGCAAGGCTTTGTTGGCCGCCAGGGGTGTGGGTATTGCCATGCCCAATGATGTTCTAGGCCACATTTGAGGCTCTCGGTGGAGTAGATTTTGAAAGGAGGTCCCGCTGAGACAGACTCCTTTTTACCTTGTGGTGCCGCCTGAAGAGTGACTTTAATGGCCTGGGTCTGCAGAGCTACATTTTTATTTATCCAAGCCTGTTTTATCGCTTCATCTCGCTCCTCCCTGGAATTAAAAACTTTAAAAGTCGTATTTATCAAATCATGAGTGGATATTTGTGGTCTGTCCTCAGATTTCCGAGGTTTTTTCCTTATGTCATGTGCAGATTTTGTTATTAAATAGGTGGCTAAAACTGTAAACCCTGGTGCAGTCGAAGGGTCTAGGCAGGTGTACTGGGCTATAGCTTCAGTTAGTATATTCAAGAAGACTGCTGGGTTCTCATCTGGTCCTTGTGTGATTTCTTGGAGTTTGTTAAAATTAATGACTTTCTGTGTGGTGCCTTGTATGCCTGCTAAGAGACACTGAATCATATGGTCATGTCTATGCCTACCTTCTTGGCCATATTGGTAGTCCCAGTTGGGCTCTGCATCTGGGATGGCTACCGCACCTACAGGCATTGTCTGGTCTGTGAGGTGTGTCTGGTCTACGTATGTGTGAGCAGGTGCTTAAATGCAGTCTTTTTCTTCATGTGTGAGGGTTGAGGTGAGGATAACATGGAGATCATGCCAGGTAAGATCATAAGCTTGCATTAGGCAGTGGAATTCTTTATGGTAAAGAGTGGAGTTAGAAGAAAAGGAACAGAGGCATTATTCAATTGTGGACAAATGAGACAGAGAGTAGGGATCATGGATGGACACACACAAATCCTTCAGTGCCTGCAACTTCCTGTAGGGGGCAGAGTAACTAAGGAAATGAGGAAAATGAAGAGCACTTAGATGGTGGGTTTTGAGAACGTGTGAGAGCTAACAGGAGAAGACAGAGAGGGTACTGCAGTGGAAGGAGATTTGGGGGCTGGACAAGGGTTTGGGATGAAATGACTTGCAGTGGGTGTAATTGATTGTACGGGGGTGTGGAATGGCTAAATCTTAGGAAAAGATCCGTGTCATAGAGGGTAGGGCCAGAGGTCAGAGCAGCAACAGGGGGTGAAGAAAGTTTTGGATTTTTCCAAGCAAGAAAAATGTGAGCAATTGAATAGAGTGAATAGAGATCTGGAGGAGAGTGGAGGCAAATGGTTGGATATAGGGGACCTCCAAGTCTTTGTCTAACCTCTGACAATAGTTGTCTAAAGCCATCAAGATAGCAAAGTCTAAAGAGCCATCACGTAGCCAATGGAAATAGTTATCTAGTGGGTGCTGAGGCCAAGAGACAGAGCAGAAAAGAAAAAAAAGAATTCTTTTTCTTTATGTCTAAGCGATTTTGTACTTCACATCAATTAGAAAGTGAATAGCCTCGCTGTGATTTAGGGTCAAATTTAGATACTTGTGATCCCATCATCTGTCCTGTCGCTGAGCAGTGTGTGGAGGGATGTTGGTGTCCCAACGATCAGCCTACAAAAAGAAGAGGCAGGGAGGTGACTTTGGCGTCCCCACAGACACTGAGGCCCAAGTCTAGGCCTGGTCTAGTGGAAATGGGAATCCCTGATGTGGCCATGTTTGCAGACAGGACCCTGGAGATGGAGCAGGGAGGGAGGGATGAGTCGACTATGTGGACTTACTGCTGACAGAAGAAGGCTAGACTCTGGAGGGTCCAGTCTGAGGCAAAGGAATGGTCCAGGAAGCACACACTCCTCCCGGGTTCAGTGCCAGATGTTTTGCAAAACAGGTGCAGGAACTGAAAGAAAGAAAAGAAGCTTTTACTGGGGGCTCTTGTGTGAGCTTCATTGTCCCAGGCCAGAGAGCAACAGGACAGGCCAGAGAAGTTGCATGTGACATGAAGGTGAAATAGCTTTTAAAGACTCAGTGGGAGGGGGTGTCCCTTGGCAGAGGAAGTGGTCATGTAGGTTGCTGATTGTGGCTGCTGGCACTTGCAGCCAATGTTGTGGGGTGGGAACTGGCTATTGTGAGAGAGGTAGATTGTGGCATCAGACAGCAAGGTAGGTTGGAGCATCAGACAGCTTGGGAAATCTTCTTTGCAGCTTCCATTTCCTTTCCATTTATGAGTTGGCCCTGTAGACCTATCAAAAACAATCCCTAAATGTTCCTGTGCTATTTTCATAATTTCTGATGTACTTAAAGTCCTTATTCCTTTAGTGTTCACAGGGTTTTCAAAGGCCTATTATTTAAGAAGTAGATGGCCAATCCTGCTTCCTAGTCTGTTTTAATCAGGAAGCTCCACCAAAACCTGTCTACTATGGGTAACCTTTATGGCATTTGTTACACCAGTGGCACAGCTTTCAGCATGACAGCAACCCCAAGTTATCTCAGAACAGCAAACTTACAGACAAACTGTTGTTGGTCTTAGAACAATGTTCTCCCCAAACACAATTAACACTAAGCATGAGGGCCCAACCAACTTTTAAATACAAAGCAGATCCTGATTGATTGAACAAGAGGCTTTGAACAGTGAATAAGAATAACAGAAGAATTGATGTCTTTGATCTGGGATATTGGAGGAGAGCCCTGAACATCCCATGTACAGCCAAAAGAACAAATAGATATGGCTTGGAGATAGTGTAGCTGAAGTGCTCTTTGGAGACAAGAATAATGTCTTTGGGTATGTTGCTAGAAGGGGCTATTCCGGGGAGAGGGACAAGATATTAGGAAGGGTGGAAGGTTGGCAAAAGAGAGGAAGGCCCTCAACCAGGTGGATTGACATGGTGACTGCCACAAATGGGCTCTTGTGTTACAGGAAGTGTGAGGATGGAACAGATCTTTTATTCATAGGATCACTATGAGTCTTACTCTACTCGATGACACCGAACCACAAAAACGTAAAGTCATAATGAATGTTAACAGGAGAATCTCAAGATTTATCCTGAAGTACAAAGCTTTAATGATAGTTTAATATCCATATGCAAACAAAGATGACCTGTCAACATGGCTATTATACGCAAAAATCACAAAAACGAAAAGTGAAGAAATTAGAGATTTTTACTAACTTCCGATATGAAATTCATCAAACTTGCAACCAAGATGTATTAATGATGATTGGTGACTAAATTCCAAATGTTGGAAATAAAACATGATTGGTATTAAGTGCCATTGTCTAATCATTCTTACTCATTATCCAACATTCACGTGCACATGACTGGTTGAAAATACTATGGTTAGGATAAGATGCATCTTAATGTTTGACTGATATCCAAGCTCTTTAACACTTTAAAGAGATTCCTTGATGCAGAATTGCCCAACACAACATGTCTTTTGATCTCTTGATACTTGTTACTGGAGGTTTTGATTGTGAAAGTAAATAAAATTAAGTCATTGATTGGCAAGTTAAAATTTTTCTCCATAGTGGTAGATGGAAAAAAGATTAAAACTGTCAAAAACTTCATCTTACTTGAATCCAAAACCAACATCCTTGGTACCAACAGTCAGGAAATCAGGAGACATATTGCAATAGGAAAGTCTACAGTCAGATATTTTATAAAATTAAGTCTTTATAAAATTAATACTTCATAAACTTAAGTCATTGACATGTTCAAATTTTTCTCCATCATGATAGATAAAGATTGAAACTGTCAACAACTTCACCTTGTTGTTGTTGTTATGCGCCAGTTGCTTGCGACTCACAGCAACCCTATGTACAAGAGCCCTAAACACCATTCTATCCTGTGCCAACATCGCTGTCTCGAACACACTTATTCCCACCACCCCAATCACAGAATCGATCCATCTCATCAATGGTCTTCCTCTCCTGTGCTGTCCCTCCACTCTACCAAACATGATGTCCCACTCCAAGTACCAATCTCTTCACCTCCTTGCAACATGCGCCAAGTTTGTCAGTCAAAACTTCAGAATCCTTGACTCCAAGCATCATTCCAGCTTTACCCTCTGTGGGACAAAACTGTTTGTCCTCCTAGCAGTCCATGGTATATTCAACACTCTTCTCCAGCACCACAACTCAAAGGCATCAATTCTCTTTCTGTCATCCCTAGTCACTGTCCAACTCTCCGATGCATAGCACACCTTAGTCTCCATCCTGACGTTGTTGCTCTTCAGTACTCTTGAGAGGTCCTTCACAGCTGACTTTCCCAGTGCAATTCTTCTCTTGATTTCCTGGCTCCTGGTACCAAGAGTGTTGTTGACTGTTGAGCCAAGCAAACTAAAACTGTTAACTGCCTCAATCTCTTCACCATCCATACTGATGTTCCAATTGGCCCAGTGGTGAGAATATTTGTTTTCTTGATGTTGAGCTTCAATCAGTATTGAAGGCTATAGTCCTTGACCTTCTTCAGCAAGTGCTTCAGGTCCACCTCAGTTTCAGTAAGCAGGGT
>NW_006399872.1:5796687-5798457 GCF_000299155.1 Elephantulus edwardii
AGTATCTTTCTTAGTTGTCCCTAGCTGCCTTTTGAAATTTTCTGTTCAGCTCCTTGATTTCTTCCTTTAGCTTTGGCTTCTCAGCGCTCTAATGCAGTACTCAGAGTCTCATCTGATATCTATTTTGATCTTTTTTTTCTTCAGCCTTTGTAATGATCTCTTGCATCCTTCATGGATGATATTCTTCCTATCTTCCCAGAGCTCATTTGGTCTATGCTTATTGGTGCTCAAGGCCTCAAATGCATTCCTGAGAAATCAACACTCTTGGTACTAGCAGTCAGTAGATCAGGAGATGTATTGAAATGGGAAAGTCTACAGTCAAAGAAGTCTCCAATTTATTGAGGAGCAATGATGTAACTTTGAGGACTTTGGTGCCTCTGATTGGTGCCAAAATGTTTTCAGTCACTCTGCATCTGAAAACTGTATAATAAAAGAGAATGACAGGAGAAGAATTGTCTTTAAGTTGTGGTCATGGAGAAGAGCATTGAATATGCCATGGACTGCCAAAAGAACAAACAGATAGGTCTTGTAAAAAATGCAGCCAGAGGGCTTTTTGGAGAAAAAACAACAAAGGTCTAACTCACTTACTTTGGGAATGTTGTTAGGAGAGGCTATTCCTTGTAGAAGGACATCATACTTGGAAGAGTGGAGGGTCTGTTAAGGAGATAAAGGCCTTCAACCAAATTAGTGGACACAGTGACTACAGAATTGCATGCAATTCTGTCAGAGATTAAGAGGATGGCATGGGATTGAACAAGATTTAAAGGTGTTACTCATAGGATCACTAGGCGTCATGCTTGATCCAATGTCACCTAACAACAATATTATGTTGCCTTTTGGTCCAGTGGTTAGGATTTTCATTTTCTTGGTGAGGAAATGTAATCCATACTAAAGGCTATTGGGCTATTGTTGTTAGGTGCCATTGAGTCAAGTACTACTCATAGCAACTCCATGAAAACAGATCTGAACTTTCTTCTATCCTGTGCCATTGTCACAGTCTTCAACCCCCTCAAGCATACTTTTTCTCTGTGTCAATCCACCTGGTTGAGGGTCTTCCTCTCCTTTGCCATCCCTCCACGTTTTCAAGCATCTTGTCCCTCTCTAAGGAATGATATTTCCTAGTAACATGGCTTTTGGGCACGTGTCCAGGAGAGACCAGTCCTTGGAGAAGGACATCATGCTCAGAAGGGTAGATGAACAGTGCAGGAGAAGACCCCAGATGAGATGGATTGATAACATTATCTGGGGCAATGGGGGTTGGTGTGTCAGAATTAGTGAGACTAGCTCAGGACAGAGAAAGGTTCATGGCTACAGTACATAGGGCATTCATGGGTAATAGGTATAGAGAGGCTTCAGGTCTTTGGTTCATAGGGTTGCTATGAGTCATGCTCGACCTGATGGCAATCAACAACAACAGCAACATGGCAAAGTATAGGAGACAAAGCATCATCTTCTTTGCCGCCATGAAGCACTCTACATGCACCTTCTCCAAGACATGGCTGTCTATATTTTGGCAATACATGCATGGGATATACTCTTTTCCACCACCGTAATTCAAAGGGATCAATTCTTCTATCATCCTTAGTCATTGTCCAGCTCTCAGATGCATACTAAGTGACTGAAAAGAACATGGTCTGAATAAGGTACACCTTAGTCCTCAAACTAACATCATTGCTCTTCTGTAATTGGAAAGGTCCCTGACTACAGACATACCCAGTGTAATATGTCTTCTGAGCTCCTGACTACTAATACCTAAAATATTGAATGAGG
>NW_006399872.1:5801142-5802663 GCF_000299155.1 Elephantulus edwardii
AACAACAACAATTGATTGAGGATCCAAGTAAGATAAAGTCACTGACAGTCTCAATCTTTGCTCCTTCTATCATGATATTGCCTATTGGTCCAGTGGTTAAGATTTTTGCTTTCTTGATTTTGAGATGCAATCCCTATTGAAGGTAGGAGTCTTTGATCTTCTGCAGCAAGTGCTTTGTGTCTTCTTCACTTTTAGCAAGCAAGATTGTGTTGGTCTTTGATTTTCTCCTGTAAGTGCTTCTTTCCACAGATGTAACTGATCTGATTGCTATGCATACCATCAGGTGAAATCTGTGTGTATAACCTGTTTTTCTGTTTCTTATAAAATATATTTACAATGAATAAGTCATTGATTGTTCAAAACTCTATCACTCTAGTCTTCCTTACTTTCATCAAACAAGGTTGTGTCATCTACATAAGCAGATTATTGATGAGTTGTTGACTTAGAGTTGGTAGTTGAAAAATATGACTTTGTGAGAGAAATTACAATGAATAGCACTTAACGTAATTTTGTACAGTTACTTATTCTTTGCAAATATTTCTTAATATAAAATGTGACTATATGTATGATTATCAATGGAGGGAATACAGAGTCACTGTACCAAAAAGAATTGGTTGATACTGAACTATTTGAGGAAGTAATATATAAGGAAGAAGTTCAGGCTGCATTGAAGGCAGAAGTTCAAGCTGTACTTAAGGTATTGGCAAAAATTAAGGCCCCAACTGATACATTTTCATTAACAGATGCGGCCCTGGATGTTCTCATCAGTGTGCCAGGAAATATGGAAGACAGTTACCTGGCTGACTGACTGAAAGAGATCTACAGTTGTTTCCATTCCCAAGAAAGGTGATTCAACTTGTTGTTGTTGTTGTTGTTATGTGCCATCGAGTCACCTGTGACCCATAGCAACCCTATGTACAACAGCTTGTATGAAGCTTGCCCTGTCCTGAGTCAGTCTCAATGACTCTGACACACCTACCCCAATATTCCCAGTTATTGTATCAATCCATCTCATCTGGGGTCTTCCTTTCCTGTGCTGTCCATCCACCCTTCCGAGCATGATGTTCTTCGCCAAAGATGGGTCCCTTTTGGCCATGTGCTCATTGTATGTGAGATGTTGTTGTTGTTGTTATGTGCCGTCAAGTTGCTTGCAACTCATAGCAACGCTATGTACAACAGCTCTAAACTCTGCTCTGTCTTGTGCCAATCACACTGTCTTTGAGACTCCCATCCCGATTACCCCAGTCACCAAATCAATCCACTTCATAGAGGGCCTTCCCCTCCTGCGCCGTCCCTCCACCCTCCCAAGCATGATGTCCTTCTCCAAGGACCGGTCTCTTCTTACAACATGTCCAAAGTATGTGAGACGGAGCCTCAGAATCCTTGCCTCCAAAGAGCCACCCGGTTTAACCCTTTCCAGGATGAATCTGTTTGTTTTCCTTGCAGTCCATAGTACTCTCAATACTCTTCTCCAGCACCACAGCTCAAAGGCATCAATTCTCCTCTTTCCTCCTTGGTCAT
>NW_006399872.1:5802923-5820205 GCF_000299155.1 Elephantulus edwardii
AATTGGCCCAGTGGTGAGAATCTTTGTCTTCTTGATATTGAGCCTCAATCCATATTGGAGGCTACAGTCCTTGACCCTCTGCAGCAGGTGCTTCAGGACCTCCTCAGTTTCAGCAAGGATGGTGTGGCCTCCAAGGAGAAACATTGTTTTACCATCTCCAAGGCAGAGCAATTTTTTTTTCTTGGTGGTCCATGGTATGTTCAAAACTCTTCTCCAGCACTGCAACTCTAAGACATCAATTCTTCTTCTGTCATCATTAATAATTATCCAGCTATCTGATGCATAACAAGTAATTGTGAAGACCATGGCCTGGATTAGGCATACTTTAGTCTCTAGACTCTGGCAAGGCCATCTGAATATCTGAAAGCAGATATTCCCAGTGCATTTTGCCTATTGATTTTTTGACTGCTGATTCCAAGAGTATTGTGGAGCTGAACAAGCTGAAACTGTTAACAACCTCAATCTCTTCTCCATCTATTATGGTGCTGCCAATTGTCCCAGTGGTGAGAATCTTTGTCTTCTTGATGTTGAGCTTCAATCCAAATTGAAGACTACAGTCCTTGATCTTCTGCAGCAAATGCTTCAGATCCTCCTCAGTTTCAGTAAGCAAGGCTGTGTGATCTGAATAACATAGGTGATTGATGAGTCTTCCTCCAAACCTGATGCCACATTCCTCCTCATAAAGCCCAGCCTCCTAAATGGTCTGTTCTGCATATAGACTCAAAACGTAAGGAGACAGAATGTTTCCCTAATGCACTCTTTTCCTGGTCCAATAGAGCATTAAAATTAAAAATCATAATGAATATATGCAAGCAAAATATTGCTGAAGATCATCCAAAACCACCTGTACCAAACTGACATAAGTTCAAGCTGAGTATAGAGAAGAGAGACCTTGGCAGTTGGAATCATTGCTAATGTCAAATTAATCTTAAAACAGAGAATATAAGAAGAATATCTATCCATGTTTTATTAACTGTGCAAAGACATTTGTCTATGTATAGCATAGCAAACTATGGCTAAAATGGAGAAGAATGACAATTACAGAACAATTAGGTGTATTCATATGAAACCTGTAATTAGATTTAGTAGCTATGCAATACGACGCAGTACACAGGAGCAATGATTTTATAAATTATTACCTACCTTGGGAGGGACTGGAGAATATTATTCTGAGTGAACTAACTCAGTCCCACAAAGACAAATATCATATAAAATCATTATTGTAGAATGAGTATAAGGATGTCACTGTTTTTAAGTCTCTTGTTACCTGCCATGCTGTGCTGCAAACCAAAAGGCCACCATCTTTCAGTACTTGAGATCCCCTAGTAGCTCCATGGGAGAAAGATGAGGAGTCTTAGTCCATGAAGAATTCAAAGAGCATCAATTTTGTTGGATAAATGGATTTATATTCAACTGTTACTCTGTTGATAGCAACAGATCATACATTCTTGAGGAAAAAAAAAACAAGTTCATTTCATCCAGAATTTTTACACTTGATTTCTCTCACTGATACACGTTGTTGCTGTTCTTAAGTGTCATTGAGTCATAGGCAACTCATAGTGATCCTATGAACAAAAGACCTGAACACTTGTATAACTTCCTTCATTACTCCATGTTCATAGGGTTTCCAGAGGCAAAGGACAGAGATGATTTCTAGATATCTTGATGAAACTGCTCATAAGTAATACTTAAAAATGAAAGGGGGGGTGGGGAAACGGCCATGTAGACATATAAAGTGAGACTTGACCTTTATAGCATGCATCGTTTTCATTTTCCCCTCCCACACATATGCTAGGAAAGGATAATTAATAGTCTATCTTTTCTGCACATTTATTGTCAACAAAATCATGTTCTAAATATTCTACACATATTTTTTTCCATTTTTACACAATCTTTAAAAGAAAAAAAGCATAATCTCCATTTCATGCTTAGAAAACCCATGTCTTTTTAAGGTTAATTACTAAATTCAAAGGCACACCACTAGCTGATGGTAATACCACCAATATTTTTAACTCAAACTACCTTACTCCAGTTTGACTTGTTAACTGCTATCTAAGAGAATCTTCGGTAATTGTCATGTAGTCACTTGATTAATGACATGGACTGACAGTAAGCACTTGCTGCAGAAGGTTTAGGACTACAGCCTTCAATATGGTGAAACTTAACATCAAGAAAACAAAGATTCTCACCTCTAGACCAATTGGAAGCATCATGATAGGGAAGATTGCCAACAGCTTCAGTTTGTGTGGCTACACAATTATCAGTCTTGGAACCAACAGCTATGAAATCAAAAGATGCTGTCAGTGGCATCTCTAGAGTACTGAAGAGTAAAGATGTCAGTCTAGAGAATAAGGTGCATCTGGTCCAGGTCATAGACTTCAGTTTCAGTAAGCAGGGTTGTGTGATCTGCATATTGCCCTGTTTAATAAATGGCAATTCTCCAATAGCAGCTGATAAAGCTAAAAGATTAAAAGTTCTTATTTTTATTTTTTATTAAATTTTATTAATTTTAATGAACATTTACAGAGATTTTAGTTTTCCATTCAATCATTGTTGCACTATTTTCTCTACCCTCCCTCCCAGTTCGTCCTCTTTTATTTTCCTCCCTTGAAAGTCTGTTTTAATTGTCCCATTGCCACAGTGCTTGTCAAAGCCAGTTCTGATTAATCTCCTTTGTCAGTATGTCCTTTGCCATTCCCTATCACTCCTCCTTGATAGAGACTTCACCCTGAGTCATAAGGAAAAGGGGATGGCGTATTCTCTTAGCTACTTCCTGCTGAAAAGGGGCACTGTAGATTTCAGGGTGAAGATCTTCTCTCACTACTCTAAAGGGCCCCTTTGGCGATAGGAAACACATAGACTATTGTGGCAATTGCTTTTGGAATTTAGATGCTGTTGTTGTTGTGTTGTTGTTATGTGCCATCGAGTCGTTTCCGACTCATAGCAACCCTATGCACAACAGCTCTAAACCCTGCTCTATCCTGCGCCAACCACACCGCCTCTGACACTGTTATCAATTGTGCTTAGCTGTACATGTTCATATCCTTGAAGATGTATCATGGAACTGTTGCAGCCTAGAAGGCACAAATTTAACTAACAAGTTAAAAGTACATGAGTCAAAAATTAAAAAGCAATAATATTCCAAATAGAGGTTCTAATAGTGGCACAAATCAAGTTACAGAGGGAAGGTAGTTCTTTAAAAAGTTCTTCTTTTTAACAGAGGACTTCAATAGGCCAAACCAAGGAACCTAGAAATATACTACTTTATACTTATCCTATTACAGTACTTGCTATATACCTGAAAGTTGGACAATGAATAAGGATGACAGAAGAATCAATGTCTGAGTTGTGATGTCAGAGAAGAATGTTGAATATCCCATGGATTGCCATGTATTTAAAAACGTGCAGCCAGGGTATAGCCTATGAGGCAAGGATAGTGAAGTTTATGTTCACATATTTTGGGCATACTGTTATGATGGACCAGTCCTTGGAAAATGACAGCATGCTTGGAAAGGTGGAGGGTCAGTTAAGGAAGGGAAGATTCTCAACAAGATATATTGACACAGTGATTATTAATGGAGACTCAAATGTGTCAGAGGTGTTGAGAATGACACAGGATAGGGCAGGATTCAGGTCCATTTTTTATAGAATCTTATTGAGTCATAAATTGCTCAATGGCACTTGACAACAACAAATATAAGCAAGCACTGATTTTTTTTATTTATTTTTTTTTTTAACTATTGGAAACTTTGTCTTTGCTCACCTCTATTCCATTTTCTCCCCTTAGGAGAGTCTCTAGCCTTTTTTTCATTCATTCATTCATGTATTCACGTAAATGCTGAATGGTTTCAGGAACAGGCAATTAAAGTCACTATTCTAACAAAAAACATATATCAGTATATATAGAAAGGTTACTAGAGAATAATAAACCAAGAGGATTCAAGCAGATGAATGAATCAAAGAGCATAATATAAGGTGTTAGTCAGGAAAATATGTTAAAAAGGGGCAGTATAATAAAGGATGTCAAAAAGCCTTGGAGTTAAAAGGAAAAATATATGACATTTTTGGAAATTGCAGATACTTAGGTTGATTGAATTTTGAAGATAAAGGAAGAGTAGTGACTGCCTTATTCAAGGTCAGCTCAGGTGGGCTATGTACTGTCCATTCTATGTCCACGACAATGGAAAGTCAAGAAAGATTCCAAGAATAGAAGTGATATAATCAGATTTGGGGAAAATTGCCCTGGCTTCTATGTGGTGATTAAACCACAGAATAGAAAGAGCATCATCTGAGATTCTATTAGAATGTATGAAAAGTGTCCATACTTGAGGCAATGAAAGATTAACGAGGTTGAATGTAATTATGAAAAGCAAAAATGGGCAAATGTGGAGGTGCATTTTGCAGGGAAGTTCAAAAGAATTTAAATCATTTCAGAATTGAAGCATAGAGTACACTATTGAATGTTACTTTGAAGGCATCAAAAGTAACTTGATTTTTGTCTCTTGCTGAGTCAATTCTAGACAAAGGTAGTTCTCAACTCAAGAGATATGGAAGCAGATACATTTCTTTAAAAGATAGAATATTAAATTTGGTAATTTCATCTCACATTACTTAGAAATTTTTATTGGTTCTCCCGCCTTCCTTTTGGATGGTTTCTTTCCTCAGTTTGAGCTCCAGATCACTGACTTCTTTTTCTGCTACAGAATTTTTATTAAATATGCAATCCATTTTGATATCACTAAATTCCTTTTTCATTTTATCCTAACTCTCTAATTTGGTACCTGCTTATGAACTCAGCATCAACTCAATTAAAGTGATGTAATATAATTGTACCAGTGCTGTCGGTTTTCAAAATTCTCTTTACATTTCTGTAGTAAAACGTCTTTCAGAATTATGTTCATTCACTCTCTGTTTAAGATGTCACTCTGATTCCAGTATAAGAGAGTCTTATCTTTTTTCATGATGTTTGTTGTGTTTTGTCCTCTCCTGTCCTCTCCAGTATTCTCAGTTAGTATTTTTGAAGTTTTTATTCTAAGAGTTGGATCTTGAGGCAAAAAAACTGTAGGGCAAGTATCCAGAAAATACCAAGCAAAGAGTAGCAGCCTTATAATAAAGGGGATTCTGTAAATAAAGGATACCCCATGATACTAACCACCACTGTGGGAAAATCCATGGGGAAATTCCGGGAACCTGTGCAAAATGCATTCCTAAGAAAGATTCTACCCAAGGGGTAAGAAAAATTTCAATGTCCTTGTTGCTGGTGTTGTGTACCATTGAGCTGAAACCAACATGAAAGGATATTGCACATCTTTCTCCCCAACAGCAGCTGGTGGATTTGAACTGCATGCCTTCATGATTGCAGCAGCTTCTCATCAGTAGGTCACCAGAGCTTGAAGTTTAAAGGTCTATCTCGGGTCTGAACAGAGCTGTCTTCCACAGCTTAACAGAAGCAGTCAGGTAAAAATTGTACATACTGGCAGCTGGTGGTCTGCCAGAGTCTCCTCAAAAGGTGTGGATCTGAGTGGAACCTAAATTCAATGAGGATCTAGATGGAACCTGACACTGCTACAAAGACTTATTTTATTTTTTACCAACATGTAGAGAGTATGGAAGTCCCTTTGTTCTTTGCTATCTAAATATTTAGACAGTCAAAGCTTTGATCCAGATCTGGAGGGAACATTGATGCATACTGCTTTTAGTTTACAATTTCTTTACGTTTTCATTTAGCAGACTAATTTGTCATACTAAGATAAAATATTTCTGTTCCCATTCCTTCTCATCTTTGGGGGATAAAGCCTATGTCCTTCATATGCATTAATTCCTTCTAAAATTTTTGTAGAAGCTGAGCTCCTGGTTTTTTAGATCCGCACAGACCCTTGTTATGAATCATAAGGTAAGAATAGACAGAATCACAAGGTGAATTGTTATCTTCATTCAATGGGTGAGATATATATTTCATTATTTTTATCTATCCCAATGAATTAATTTTACTAGTCATAGAAATCTCTTTCTAAAATCAGGTAAATATACTATTGTTGTTGTTGTTATGAGCCATAGAGTAGGAAGTGACCCATAGCTGGCCCTCCAGTGGGTTTTCAGAGGCAGTTAATTGCATAGGAGGAGAATGTTTAACCTTGTCTCACAGAGCAGCTGGTGGATTAGAACCATGTGCCTTTGTGATTGTAGTGCAGCTTTTTACCACTAGGCTGCAAGAGCTCCTTATTAGTCAATCTTAATTTTCAAAAGTGCAGTAAGCATATTTGTTTTAGTAAGATTTGGAGGAAACCACTCAAGAGTTATTTTTTGTTGTATTTGTTGTTATGTGCCACTGAGATGCCTGCTACCATAGCAACACTTATGTACACTAGCTCTGAAACCTGCCCTATCCTGAGTCAATCTCATCATCTCTGATAGACCTATTCCCATTTCTCCAATGACTGAATCAATACATCTTCTGTAGGGTTTTCCTCTCCTGTACTGTTCCTCCACCCTTTCAAGCACGATGTCCTTCTCAAAGGACTGGTCCCTCCTTGCACCAAGCCCAAAATATGTGAGACTGAGAGCTTCAAAATCCATTCCTCCAAGGAGCATCCTGGTTTTACCCTCTCCCGGACAGTCCTGTTTGTTCTCCTGGTAGTCCACAGTGTGTTTAACACTCTTCTCCAGCACCCCAACTCAAAGATATCAATCTTTCTTCTATCATCTTTAGTTATTGTCCAGCTCTCAGATGCATAGCAAGTAATTGTAAAAACTATGGCCTAGATTAGGCACACCTTATTCTCACTGGATCAATTGGTAGCATCAGGATGGATGGCGAAGAGATGGAGATTGTTCACAGCTTCAGTTTGCTCGGCTCCACAGTCAACACTCTTGGCACCAGCACTCAGGAAATCAAAAAACATATTGCGATGGGAAAGTCTGTTGTTAAGGACCTCTTTAAAGTACTCAAGAGCAACGGTATCTCTCTGGAGACTAAGGTGCGCCTGATACAGGCTATGGTCTTTGCAATCATTTGTTATGCATCAGAGAGTTGGACAATGACTAGGGAGGACAGGAGGAGAATTGATGCCTTTGAGCTGTGGTGCTGAAGCAGAGTATTGAATATACCGTGGACTTCCAAGAAAACAAACAGATTTATCCTGGAGAGGATTAAACCAAGCAACTCCATGGAGGCAAGGATTCTGGGGCTTCGTCTGACATACTTTGGGCACGTTGCAAGGAGGACAGGTCCTTGTAGAGGGACATCATGCTTGGGAGGGTGGAGGGACGGCGCAAGAGGGGAAGACCTTCCATGAGATGGATTGATTCAGTGACTGGGGTAATTGGGATGGGTGTGTCAGAGGCAGTGCGATTGGCACAGGATAGAGCAGGGTTCAGGGATGTTGTACATAGGGTCGCTATGAGTCACAAATGATTCGACGGCGCATAACAACAACAACAACAGTCTCCTGACTGGCATCATTTCTCTTCAGTACTCTAGAGAGGTCCCTGACAGCCAACTTTCCCAGTGTAATTCACCTTTTGATTTCCTGACTGTTGATGCCAAGAGTGGTAATGGTGTAACCAAACAAGTTGCAATTATCAATAACCTCAATTTCTTCTCTGTCCCTCATGAAGCTGCTGTTTGGCCTAGTGATGAGAATCATTGTTTTCTTGATGGTGATCTTCAGACTATACTGAAGACTACAGCCCTTGAACTTCTGCAGCAAGCACTTCAAGCCCTCTTCAGTTTCAACAAGTAAGGTTTTGTCATCTGCGTAATTGAGATTGTTGAAGAGTCTTCCTCCACTCCTGATGCCACATTCCTACTCCTAAAGTTCAGCCTTCAAAATTATCTGTTCTGTACTATATAAAAATGAAATTTCAACCATTTCCTTAGACATTAATTATTTGAAAAAATAAACCATATTTAGTCAAATGTAACTCCAGCTCTTTATGTCCCTTAGTTATTTGATTGTCTTTCATTCTGACAAGGTAAATATGCCAAGGTTGGACATTGTTACAATGTCCAGGTAGATACTTACTTCACATTCAACTGCTGTTCTTAAACCAAATCCATATGCATTTAAAGCCCAAGTTTCTTTCTCCCCAGCACACAAAACTTGGGTTGGACAAAAGCTCATACCATCTCAAATATCTTGTTAGTTTTGCTTGTCTTGTTTTCTCTTTATTTGAAATTTCAATTCAATGATATACCTATACTTGAGCTCAAGCATAAAATATAACCACATGTAAAACCTTCATCCACCCAATACTCTCCTGTAAGAATCAAATTCTTATTACTTTTTAGAACTTAGTTACAATTGCTGTCATATTTTGTTTACATTAACTCTCAGTAATGTCACCAGTTTTGTATCCCACAATATTGAATTTGCAGCTATGCATCTAAATGGTTTTTCAGGATTTGTAAATCAGAATATCTTGGGTTTAAAGGTGAACCATGATCTCAAGCTATTGTCATGAATCGTCTGTATCTTATTTTCAGGAGATCATCAGGGAGAAATATGCACAAAAAATGATTTCAGCAACATCTGTTTCAGTCACTGTTATAATCCTCTCAGAGACAACTGAAAGGATAATCATTTTTATCATGTGAGAATGCTATGTTCTGTTGTAAATGAGTTGGGTGTATGCAATTGCCAAACACAGAGGAAAGTCAGAAAGATAAAATATGAACAGACAATGCTTTAGATTTGAGCCTTAGTATCTTACTTCCCAAGAAACAAGTTAATCATCAGAGAAATTTTCTCTGAAAAGTTATGATTAGATGGACTAAGAGAGGACCTTTGGGTCAACTTTTTGAATTTCAGTAGTGGGAAGGACACTCATTAATTTCTCTATGCTTTAATTTCTTCAACTTTTAAATTATTCTTTCATGAGCTCATTGAAGATAGGTTCACTTCAATCTTGGTCTCCAGTTTATACATATACTTGTTTAGCACAGTATAGCTTTGCTGTTAGTCCATAGTCGTTCAGTCATTCACTTAACAAACTATTTGCTAGATGTGAAAAAAGAATAATTTCTTGCAATAAGATTCTCTTCAATTTAGTGAGATGGATCTGGCTAAGAAGAAAAGAAAAATGAAAGTGTCTTCGTAGTCCTGTTGTACCATAAATACTAGAAAAGAGTGGCTCTTAAGAACAAAATAATATATTTTTTGCATAGTTTAGGAAACTTGGAAATACTAACACATGGCATCTCATCTAGTATGGCCCTCCCTCTTTCTCTCTCACCTCTTGGAGAAGGCCTATCTCCTGGGACTACTTGGTTCCTCGGTGATATTTAAGTGGCAACTATCTTCCCTTGCTTGTGCTTGCTTAAGAGCTAATTTACTCTATCACTCAAAAAATGAGTAGGGGTTAACACATATTATGATCTTTTTTAACATAACAAAGAAACCTCAGAAACTTTAAAAAATCCAAATGAGATAGGTATTACGATTCCAGCACTTTGAGGGGGGCAGGGGTGAGAAACAAACTGTTAATAATTGTAAGCAATTTCCATAAACTGTTAGAAATATTCTTTTCAATTACCTGCTATGTGTCAGAAAGCTGAACAAGGACTAGGGATGATGGGAGAATTGATGATTTTGAGCTATGGTTCTGGAGAAGAGTGTTAAATATACCTAAATATAAATAGATGGACTGCTAGGAGAACAAACAGGTTCATCCTAGAGAGGGTGAGATCAGGCTGCTCCTTGAAGGCAAGGATTACGAAGCTGTGTCTAACATACATTGAGCATGTTGTAAGTAGGAACTAGTCCTTGGAGAGGGACATCTTGGACGGGTGAAGGAACAGCACAGCAGAGGAAGACCCCATATGAAATGGATTGACTCAGTCAGTGACTGGGGTAATGGGGTTAGGTGTGTTAGAAACAGTGAGATTGGCACAGGATAGAGCAGGATTCAGAGCTGTTGTGCATAGTGTCACTATGAGTTGCAAATAACTCAAAAGCATATAACAACAACAATTAAAGATATATGCTTAATGCTATAAAAATCTTGAGAAACAAGTCATTATTTGAACTAAAATAAATTGGAAAATAGTTCAAAGAAGGTGACAGAAATTTTATTTTAAAGAAGTAACATTTTTCAGTTGAAAAACGATGAAAAGTATATAACATACAGAGGAAATAATCTCAGTGGCTGGTGGCCTGATGTTCACATGGAGCATATTGGATCTCAGTGAATAACAACAGAAGAAAATTAAATGGCCTGAAATTCTGTAATAAGATAGCCAGAAACCACACTGGAAATTGTGGTGAACACTGAAAAAAGGGGGAACAGCACACCTAAGTGTGCTCAGGCAAAAGCTATACCCAGATTAAGAGGCTTTTTTTTCAGAATAAAGCAAGGTTTAAAATTAAGCATGGTTTAAAATTAAGAAAGATGTCCATCAGTGTTGTGTGCTGAGCAAATCATTCAAGAAGTCTGTCTCTGTAAAGAAGAATGTAGAATCAGGGACTGAGGAAGGTTCATCAACAAACTACATTATGCAACCTTGCTTGCTGACAGTGAGGAAGACTTGAAATGCTTGCCGTAGAAGACCAAGGACCACAGCCTTCAATATCAAAATCAAGAAAACAAAAATGCTCACCACTGGACTAATAGGTAACATCTTGATAGCTGGAAAAAAGAAAATTGTCAATGTTTTCGTTTCACTTGCATCCACAATCAAAACACTTGGTACCAGCAGTTAGGATATCAGGAGACATATAGTACTAGAGAAAACTGTAGTCAGGGACTGCTACAATTTAATGAGGAGCAATGATGTCCTTTAAAAATAGTTTGAAAACTAAGGAATGCATAGTTCAGTTCATGTTCTTTTCTGTCACTTGCTATGCATCTGAAAACTGGGCAAAGAATAATTTTTAAAAAGGAGAATTTTTGCCTTCCAGCTGTCATGTTGGAGAAAATTGCTCGGAGAAATAGAAGTCAGAATGCTCACTGGTAGCAAAGATGACAAAACTTCAGTTTGCATTCTTTGGTCATGTTGTTGGGATAGGTTACCCCTTAGAAAGAACATCAAGCTTGGGGCTTGGAATGACAGAGGATTGGTGAAAGAAGGAAAGACTTAAAATAGATTGACACAGTGATTGCAACAATGGGCTCAAGTAGGTGAGAAATGATGAGGATGGCACAGGATAAGACCGTGACCGTGTTATATCTGTTATTCATAAAGTTGTCCCCTGATGTCAGTCCTGCTTTATAACAGTGGCATTATGCAGTATTTGTCCCTTTGTGACTGAGATATTTCACTCAGAATAATGTCCTCCAGGGTTACACATTTTGTATAATATTTCATGAGGTTTTTTTATTTTCAAGTTGTGAATATATCACAACTTCCCAAGCCATTCATTTCTTGATGTGCACTTGGGTTGTTTCCAACTCTTTGCTATTGTGAACAAAGCAGTAGTAAACATGGGTATGCATATATCTGCTTGGGTGGCAGAGCAGGGTCGCTATGAGTCATAAGTGACTTGACGGCACATAACAACAACAACAATTTGTCTTTTGATTTTCTGACTTCTAGTACCAAAAGTGTTGGTTGTGGAGCCAAGCAAGCTAAAACTGTTAAGAATATAAATCTCTTCTTTTTTTATAATACTCCCTATTAGCCAGGTGGTGAGGATCTTTGTTTTCTTGATAAGTTGCTGCAATAAATATTGAAAGTTTGTCTTTACAGAAAATGACTCAAGTCCTTTTCAGTTTTAACAAGAAAAGTTGTATCATCTTCATAACACTGGTTGTTTATGAGTCTCCAATCATGATGCCACATTCTTCAGTTATAAAATCCAGCCGCCTGAATGATCTATTCTGCATATAGATTGAAAAGATATGGAGATAAGATACATCCCTGACATACTCTTTTCTTGATATTGAACCATACAGTGTTTCCTTGCTCTGATGTTCAATACCATAGCTTCTTGGTGTAGGTTTAGGTCTCGCATAAGCACAATCAGGTGTTCTGAGATTCTCATTCTTCTCAAGATTTGCTGCAATTTATTGTGATCTGAATAGTCAAAAGCCTTTGTATAGCTAATAAAACACAAATAGACATCCTTCTGATAATATCTTCTTTCAGCAAAGATCTATCTGACATCAGCAATGATATCCCTGATGCCATGGCCTCTTCTAAATCCAGTTTCTATTTCTGGCAGTTCTCTGTTGATGTACTGTTCAGTTGTTTTTGGATAATCTTCAGAAAGATTTTGGTTGCATATATAATAGTCATATTTTTCAAAAATTTGCACATTCTGCAGGATCAACTTTTTTTTTTTTGGAACGGGAATAAAAAGAGATCTGTTCCAGTGAGTTGGACAGGCATTTATAATCCAGATTTTTTTAAAAAAATAATTTTAATTGCTATTTTAATGAAAGTTTATAGAGAACTTGGATTTCCATTCATTCATTGTTGTACATTTTCCTCCCTGCACACCACTCCCCCCAAGTTCACTTGTCTCTTGTTGTTGTTGTTATGTGCCATCAAGTTGCTTGCAACTCAGCCCTATGCACAACAGCCCTAAACTCTGCTCTATCCTGTGCCAATTGCACTGCCTCCCACAACACCCATCCCAAATAGAAAAGAAAAAAAAATATTCTTTCATTTTTATACAATTACCCCTACCGCCACCCCCAGTCCACTTTATTATGCAACTTTTATTCTGGACCCTTGTCATGCAAAAAATATTTAATCATACATCCCTTTTAAACAGTTCTCTCCCTCATTTGTTTCAATGCCGTGTACATTATTTATCCCCTCTTTTCTTGCTATCTGTCTAAGCCACAATTCTGCTTTTGTTAAAAATCTTCTTTGATTCCTAATTATCTTAAAATCCACACTCTATTGTATGATACATAAAAACATTTCTAATATTGTTTTTAGGTGCCATTTAGTTACTTAGAACTTTAAGCAACTTTATGAATAACAGATATAAACACGGTCTTATCCTGTGCCATCCTCATCATTTCTCACCTACTTGAGCCCATTGTTGCAATCACTGTGTCAATCTATTTTAAGTCTTTCCTTCTTTCACCAATCCTCTGTCATTCCAAGCTCCATGCTTTGGAGGGTGGAGGGACAGTGCAGGAGGGAAGACCCTCTATGAGATGGATTGACTCAGTGACTGGGGTATATTCCCAGTAGTGGAATTGCTGGGTCAAATGTTATTTCTATTTCCAACTTTTTGAGAAATTGCATACTGCTTTCCATAGTGGTTGCACCATTTTAGACTCCCATCAACAGTGAATAAGGGTTCCAATCTCTCCACAACCTCACCAGCATTTGTTGTGTGCTGCTCTATTAAATATTGCTATCTGATATCTCCCAGTTCTTTTGATTTGTATCTCTCTTAGAGCTAGGGTTTTTGAACATTTCTTCATGTGTTTGTTTGCCATCTGAATATCTTCTTTGGTGAAGTGTCTGTTCATTTTGGTTTGTTTACCTTTATCTTGTGGTGTTCAAGTATTTTATAAATTCTAGATATAAGTCACTTATCTGACATGTCACTACCGAATATTTTTTCCCAGTCTGTGGCTTCCCTTGTTACCCTGTTGGATGATTTTGTCTAGAAAGCAGTGTCTGAAGAGTAAGGGCCACATGGAAACTTCACCAACTTCATAAAGGAGAATTATCCCCATTAAAAGCATCAACACGAAACCAATTCCCCTGAGCTCTGACAGATTCAGTTTCTTCATAGTTAATAGCCATCCAAGGCTGCTGAAGACATGGTGGCTGCTGATGATAGAGCACTATACTCCAGATTTCTTGAGACAAGCTGGTGAGCAGTTCCTGGGCTGTACCTGCTTGTTAAAATGTGTCACTTGGTATTCCATTAATTCCTGGGGAACTTAATTTTTGCCAATTCCTTAAGAGCAATTTGAATTTCCTACTTCATTCAATGTTTTTTGGTACAGTGACTCTGTATATTCCTTCCATCTTCTTTTGTTGCTTCTTGTATCATGCAATATATTGCCCATAGCATCTTTAAGTATTCCCGCTTGTGGCTTGGGTTTAATCTTAAGTTATTAAGTTTGAGAAATGCTGAATGTGCTTCTCTTTTGGTTTTCTGACTCAAGCTCGTTGCATATTTTGTTATAACGCTTTGCTTTGTCTTCCCAAGCTGTCCTTTAAGACCTTCGATTCAACTCTTTTATTTTCTGGTTTCTTTCATTTGTTTTTGGTTTCTGGACATTCTGATGCAACATTCAGAGTCTACTCTGATATTTTTATTGGTCTTTTATTCCTCTTCTGTCTCTGTAATGACCTTTTGTTTTCTTCTTGGATTATATTCTTGATATCATCTCACAACCTCATCTGATCTTAGTTGATGAGTATTCCTTCAGTTCTAAAGCCACATTCCCTCTCACACAATGCAGCTTGTCAAGTAATTTTCTCAGGATATAGATTGGATGTATATGCAAAAAATATACAAACTTGATGCCCAACCTTCCTAACTGTAAACCATAGAGTGTTCTTTTGTTCTTTTCACACAATAGCTTCTTGATCTAGGTATAGCTTTCACATGAGCACAATTAAGTGTTTTGGGATTCCTATTCTTCTCAATGTTTGCCATAATTTTTCATGATCCACATAGTCAAATAACTTTTCATAGGCAATAAAGTATAAATGGGTATTCTGGTATTCTTTACTTTCAGCCGTGATACACCTGGCGTCAGGAAATGATATCCCTAGTGCCATCCCCTCTTTTAAAAGCTGCTTGAACTTCTGGCAATTCTCTATGTCTTTTCTAGCCATTTTAAAAGTGACTCTCAGCAATATTTTACCTGCATGTGACATTAATGGCATTATTCAATAATTTCCATATTCTGTTGGATAATCTTTCTTGGGAATAAGAACAAGTATTAATCTCTTCCAGGTAATTGACCAGGTAGCTGTATTCCAAATTCCTTGGCATAAACTGATGAGCATGTCCAGGTCTGCATCTGTTATTTGAAACATATCAGTTGGTTTTACATGGATTCCTAGGGCCTTACTTTTTGCCAATATTTTCAGTGAAGCTTGAACTTCTTCTTTATGATTAGTTCTTGATCATCTGATAGTTGTATTGGTCAATTCTTTTTTAATATATAGTAATTCTTAAATAGTAGGCCTCTGAAAACTCTATCAACAATACAGGAAAACAGATAGTTGTTCCATTAAAGGTAGAACGGAGATTGTAAGTCAATCAAAATGAGGAGAAACAGCTGACAATATCCTTTAAGTATGACGAATGAATGTTGGAAAAGTAGAAGTTAAAGAATTAAAATGGAATGCATTAATATTGACATGCTGGGCATTAGTGACATGAGAGTGACTGACTAGCTTTGACCGCTGTCTCAGACAATCACATAGTATATTATGCTGGGAATAAAAAAAAATATACTCAGAAGAATAATGGTGCTGCGTCCATAGTTAAAAAAATAATTTTAATTTCCATCCTGAAGTACAATGTTGTGTTATACATATATACACAGGGAAGATATGTTATGACTATTTAAATATATTCACCACTAGCTAAAGCCATAGGTAGGAAAATGAAGATTTTTACCAAATGTTGTAGCTCAAAATTGTCCAAACACACAAGATGTATTAATGATAATTGGTGACTGGAATACAACAGTCAGAAACAACGACAAAGGAAGGGTAGTTGGAAAAGTATTTGGTAATAGAAATGAGACTGGAAATAAAACGATCAAATTTTGTACATTTAATGTTCATTCTTTGTAAATTTTTTTTTAAAAATACACAATGAGTTTACACGTGCACCTCACCAGAGGGACATGATAGGGATCAGATTGACTGCATCTGGGGAAGGAATCATTAAAGAAGGTCAACAACAGCAGTCAAAACCAGGCAAATAGGCAATTGACTATATAAAAGGGGATATTAGAGCATGAGGCATGAAGTAACTGGCTTACACATTTTCCAAAAAGTAGTTATTGGTGGGATGTTTATAAGGAAGGAAATAAAACAAAGAGTATAAATGAAGAAAATATAATAAAAATGAAGGGATGTGTGTAACACAATAAAAAATTAATAATTTTTAAAAGCCACCCAACAGCATAACAAACACACACACCACAAAACCATGCCAGATGCTGACTGTGGAACAGTTCATCAATTATTTATATGTCAGTTCAAACTGAAGCTAAAGCAAATCAAAACAAATTCTCAAGAACCAAGATATGACCTTGAGTCTATCCCACTTTGACCACTAATGGTCAAAGATTAGATGAACTGTGTGATGGCATCAGGGATATTAACCATGAAGAGAGCAAAAGGTCACTAAAAATACAGAGGAGAAAGAATAAACCAAAATGACTGTCAGAAAAGACTCTGGAAATTGCACTAGAGTTTTGAGAAAACAAAAACAAAGGGAAGAGATGTTGAAGTGAAAGACCTGAACAAAAGATTTCAAAGGGCAGTTCAGCAAGATAAAATAAGGTATTATAATGAAATAGACAGAGTGCTGGAATTAGAGAACAAAAAGGAAATAATTGGCTGGGCATTTCTCAAGGTGAAAGAACAGAAAAAATTCAAGCATAGAGTTGCAATACCTGGAGATACTATGGGCAAAATCTTGAATGATCCGGGAAGCATCAAAAGAAGATGGTAGTTATCCTTCCAATGTTATAATAATGGTTATATGCAGTATTTGTCCTTAGAAGACAGAGTTCGTTAATTCAGAATAATGCTCTCTATCCTCTCTTATGTTACATAGTATTTTTGGAAATCATTGCTGCTGAGTGCTGTATATTATTCTATAGTGTAAATATATCACACTTTTAAAAATCCGTTCATTAGTTGATCAACATTTGGCCTGTGCTTGCTATTGTGAATATCACTGCTATGAACACTGAGGTACAAATCACCATTTGTGTCTCAGTTCTATTTTCTTTGGAGAATATTCATAACAGTGGAATACCTAGATCATATAGAATGTCTATGTTCATGTTTTTGAGGAAATGCAAAACCACCTTCCAGAGTCCTTGTACCATTTTACAATCCCACAACAGTGTATGAAAATTCCAATCTCTCTATATCCTCCCCAACATTTATTGCTTCCTGTCTTGTTAAACTTTAGTAGTGCTGCTCAAGTGAGAGGGTATCTCATTATTGTTTGGATTTGCATATATCTGATTGCCAACATTTTTTAGCATCTTTTCATATATTTTGACCATCCAATTATCTTCTTCTGTGAAAAATCATTCCATGACTTTTGTCCATTTTGTAGTTGGGTTATTAGCCTTTTTCTCTTGTGGAGTGGACCTGGAGGAGG
>NW_006399872.1:5821997-5823072 GCF_000299155.1 Elephantulus edwardii
GGACACACTGACAAAGGAGATTAATTAGAACTGGCTTCGACAAGCACTGTGGCAATTGGACAATTAAAACAGACATTCGGGGGAGTGGAGAAGAACGAACTGGGGAGGAGAGTAGAGAAAACAGTTCAACAACGAGTGAATGAAAACCCAAAATCTCTGTACATGTTCACCAAAACTAATAAAATGTAATAATTTAAAAAATAAATTGAAAAGCAATAATATTCCAGGTAGACGCTCTAATAGTGGCACCAATAAAGTTAAAGAGGGAAGGTAGTTCTTACAATAAAAGGCCTATTGACTAGCACTTTGTCTATTATGTTGTAAAGGTTAGGAATCACAAGATGTAGAGGTTCAACGATGTCATTTATTGTTCTTAAGTCCTGGAGCAAATTCCATCTACCACTGGGTTGTTTTACAACTCTGAAGTCCACATGCAAGGCAGAGGTGAAGTAAGGAACTGCTTATGAGATTTTCCATCAATTCTAACAACTAAGAAATAGTGAGAAGGGTTAGGACCTCAGAAGGCTTTTAGGACCAGATAGTAGGCTCTTGTGTCCAGGAGAAAACAAATATACATACCAGGAATGTTAATGCTCACCCACAGCTCTTTTGGGAGGATCTAAATCATTGAAGCGTCCTCCTTTGTTTCCAGCTGGGAGCTGGGGCCTGTCTGTCCTGTATGCCACGAGGACCTGATGTGGGCCACCCTTGGCCAAGTGTCCTTCAGAGCCACACTTAAAACAAGTGAGTGGGAGCTTCCTCTTTACTCTCTTGCCTATCTGTGGTTCTCGTCTGTGACACTGTCTACTGAAGGGGCCCAGCTTTCCACAGTGGAAGCAATTCTGACCTCCTTTATCACCTTCGGGTGGTGCTGTATATGAGTAATACTTCCTTTTCCTGGCACAGGCCCTAAACTTGCAACAATAGCTGCCTCAATAATTTTGGCCATTCTCTGGTCTTTTCTCTTCCCTCTAGATCCCAGTTGTTAAAAGAGGGAAACATTTAAGCAAATGTATAACAAATAATTTTGAACATTATAATCTTTTAAGCTTAAGGCTAGAAATATTAACAATAT
>NW_006399872.1:5824629-5825851 GCF_000299155.1 Elephantulus edwardii
TTCAGTAGGTTGGTCAGATAGTTGTTTTCCAAATTTCTTGGGACAGAATTATGAACATGTTCAGGGATGTATCTGTTATTTATATCATATCAATTCACTATCTGTATCTAAATATTTATAACTCTGTCTATCATCTGTCCTCATAAGTTGTTGCTGACAGCCATCAAATCAAGCATGACTCATAGTGACCCCATGAACAAAAGACCTACAGTCTTTCAATATTTATAGTTTCTCAAAGTTCATAGAACTTCCAGAGGCTTATTTTCATATACTTGACTGAAATGAAACAACTGGAAACAGAGGAAAAACTGATAGTCTGGAAATAAGACCTTAGTGAAAGAAAATATCACATGATAGAATTTTGCATAATCAATATTTTATTGATTGCAAATACCTTTAAAAAACACAAATGGCATATATATATATGTAAACTTCACCTAATTGACTATACAGAAATCAGCTTGAATACAGTTGTGGAAAACAATCATGATGAATCTCAATATCAGCAGTGAAAACAAGGCCAAGGCCTGACTATGGGACAGATTATCATTACTTATTACTCATTTCTACTTACTTGAGCTCTGATGGCTAAATGTTGTGTGCTGTTGAGTTGGAACTGATTCATTACTGAACCATTTCAGAAGGTTTTCAGAGGTAATCAATCCTACAAGAAGATATTGACCATAATTCTCCAGTGGAGCAACTGGTAGATTCGAATTGTGTACCTTTGGGATTGCAGCACAGCTTCCACTAGGCCCCAGAGCTCCCTAGTGATTTAGTGGTAAGGAATTGCACTGCCAATCTACAGTTGCTCTGCAGGAGAAGGTTAAACATTCTCCTGTCATGTAATTTATTGTCCATGAACATCCAATAGAGGGTCAGCTATAGGTTAGTCCTGACTATATAGTATACAACAAGAACAACAATAGTACATCCATTACTCAACTGAAACTTGCAAGTTCAAATTTGAGCTGAAAAAAACCCAAAACAGAACAAAAACAAACCAACAAGCAGGACAAATCCTCTAGTACCAAATTAAGGCCTTCAGTCTATCCCAACTGAATTGAAAAATGTCTTGAGAATAGATTTGATTCATTGAACACTAATGATTAAAGACAAGTTAAGTGGTGAGATGATATTTAGGACATCATCAATGAAGAAACCAAAAGAATATTACAAGGCCAGGGAAGAAAAGACAAAAATGGACGTCAGAAGAGACTCT
>NW_006399872.1:5826620-5828109 GCF_000299155.1 Elephantulus edwardii
AACAACAATGACCCAGAAAGTTGAATGCGCACAAGCAAGAAAAAAAATCTTTTTTTCATTATAAAGGAGGAAATGTTTGTTGTTGTTGTGTACCATACAGTCAGAATAGACCCATAGGTGGTTCTCCAGGGGTTTTTAGAGACAGTTAATTGCATGAGAGGAGATTACCCATCTTTCTCCCATGGAGCACCTGATGGCCTCAAACTGCGTGTCTTCAGGTTTGCAGTGCAGCTTCTTGAAGAAATTCCTAAGAGAATTCCACCAGAACTCCCTAAGGAGGAAATGTTGTAATTTACCTTCGAGTCTGAACTGACCCATAGCTGACCCTCCAACAGGTTTTTTTTGTGGGTTTTTTTTTAAAAAAGAATTTTTTTTATTGTGATTTTAATGAAAGTTTATAGAACACTTGGATTTCTATTCATTCATTGTTTCACATTTTCCTCCCTGCTCCCATTCCCCATCTCTATTCATTCATTGTTTCACATTTTCCTCCCTGCTCCCATTCCCCATCTCTTTAAGAAGTTCATTCATTTTTGCACAATTTCCTCTCTTTTCCCCCCACCTCAGTCCACTTTGCTATATACTTTCTTTGCATCTGGATTATTGTCATGTAAATAATGCCTAATCATATATTCCTTTCAAACATTTTTTATCCTTATCTGTTCCAATGCAGTATTCATTATTTACCCCCTTTTCTTAATTTTCCCCAATCTCAAATGCCAGTCCTGTTTTATAACAGTGGCATTATGCAGTATTTGTCCTTTTGTGACTGAGATATTTCGTTCAGCATAATATCCTCCTGGGTCACACATTTTGCGTACTATTTTATGATGTCCTTGTTTTTCAATGTTTCATAGTATTTCATTGTATGAATACACCACAGCTTCTCTATCGAGTCATTTGTTGATGAGCACCAGTGTTGCTTCCATCTCTTTGTTATTGTGAACAACGCAGCAGTAAACATGAATGTGCTTATATCTGTTTGGGTGGAAGTTCTGATTTCTTTAGGGTATATTTCCAGTAGTGGAATTGCTTGGTCAAATGGTATTTTTATTTCCAACTTTTTGAGAAATTACCATACTACCTTCCATACTGATTGCCCCATTTTATACTTCCACCACCAGTGAATAAGGGTTCCTATTTCTCCACATTTTGTTTGCTGCTGTCTTAAACTTTGCTGTTGTTACCGGGGTGAGATGATATTACATAGCAATTTCATGGGAGGAGATTACACACCCTTTTCCCATAGAGAAGCTGGAGGCCTTGAACTAAGGGCCTTTGGGATTGCAGTGCAGTGTCTTGTCACTAAGGCACCACAGATCCCTAAGGAGGAAGTAGATAACATTTTTTTTAACTTTTGTTAAAATGTCACTTTAAATCAGAAGTTTGAATGAATTGGTTCTTTCCAGTTTCATTTCTACTGGGAATATGCTGTTTTCACTCTCAAACACGTAGAATTTGAATCTATATTTTATATATACCTTCTATA
>NW_006399872.1:5829672-5830125 GCF_000299155.1 Elephantulus edwardii
TCTTTTAATACTTCCTGGATTACTTAACATTCTGCCTTTATATACCTCCAGAAAATTACCACAAATCTTGGTAAAATGTACTTAACAAATCTGTACCTTTATACTATCTTTCCAAAGAAACACTTATTAGAATTCTGTTAGAAATAACTATAGCTTTTCCTCACAAATTGACTTGAATTCTTACCTTAATTTTGCATCCTTTTTGCCGGTCCAGAGTGGTCAAGATAGTTATTCAAAGTTTTCTTCTGCATTCTGACAGATATTGTTATTCCATGTTTCAAAGTCTCATTCTTTCTGTAACTAGATCCTGGCCTTTGAGTAACAAGTTAAAAAAGTTAAGAATAATTTCTTGTCTGAAATGGAATGTTGTTGTTGTTGTTATGTGCCATCGAGTCGTTTCCGAATCATAGCGACCCTATGCACAACAGCTCTAAACCCGGCTCTATCCTGCGC
>NW_006399872.1:5832840-5842894 GCF_000299155.1 Elephantulus edwardii
ATTCCATGTACCAATCACTAGGGTCTGCTTACAGCTGTTCCTCCTCCCTTGTGCTTCCATACTTGATGGTTCTACCTAGGTTGCCCTTTTTGTTAATCTGCGTGTGTTCTGTTGTGCATAGGGTTTTCAGAGGCCTGCTATTTCAGAAGTGGGTAATTTAAGAAAGTTTTCTAATTGAATTCTACTAACATTAATAATTTTTTATTTATCAAAAGATACCACTGAGAGTATCTTTTGGAAGCCTTGATCTGGGAGGGAGACAGTTGTAATAAAAATACTCAGCTAAAGATCTGTTCAGATTCTATTAAGAACTTTTACCAGTTAAGAAAAGACAAAACCCATTAAATAAAAAAAGGAATAAGGGGCATGAATATCCAAGTGACCAATAAAAAATCGAAAATTTGCTCCACCTTATTAGTAATCAAGAAAATGATCTGTTACTATTCTTATTTCCACTGGAATGGCTGAAATAGAAATATCTAACATAACCTGTTTAAGGTGAGTACTCTCATCACTACTGTTTGTAATGTAAAATTTTACTTAGAACAGTAAATTTGACTAGTTACATCCGTGTTATGAAGTAGTTCCACTCCTGATACATGGAAATGTACATATAGGTGCCAAGGAGAAATAAAGACAAAGGTTTATGCCTTTGAATTGTGTTGTTGGTAAAGAGTATTGAGTGCACAATTGACTGCCCTGAGAACAAACATGTCTTTGGAGAAAGTGCAACCAGGGTGCTTCCTAGAGGCAATGATGGTGAAACTTCATCTCACATACTTTGGGCACATTGTGAGGAGGGCCAGCTCTTGGCAAAGCTTCTTGATGGGAAAAAGTAAAGGTTGGCAAAAGACCAGAAGACGCTCAGTGAGATAGAGTGACATAATGACTGCAACAGTGGCCATGGGATAGTAGCTTAGGAGAGATCATAAGGCTGGCACAGGATTGTTGTTGTGTACTGTCAAGTTGGAACCGATTCATAGCCGAACCCTATGGTGGCTTTACAGAGGCAGTAAATCATGTGAGAGGAGATTGCCCATTTTTTCCTCAGTGGATCAGAACTGTGTGTCAGCAGCCCAACTCCTTACTACTAAACCACCAACACTTCAGTGTGTTGTTAATAGGGTAGCTGTGAGCCTTCATTAACGTAATAACACCTAACAAAACCGCAACATTAGCTATTACGAGTAACACTTTAGGATTCAGCTGACATTAAATATCCCAAGACCCTAGGCGGGGCTTGACCTTTCAGTGTCTTACTAGCCTGGCACACCCAAAATCTGGCAAACTTTTACATAATTAAAAAGAAAATATCACTTCAAATAATCTTGTAAGGAGCAAAGCTAGAAAACACTGATCCACAGAATTGACCTGTACACAAAGTTCGTAAGTCTTGGGATATTTAATGTCAGCTGAATCCGGACTCTGGCTTCTTGAGGTGCGGTAGGTTTGAGGGCTCTGGGCACTTGTGCTGGTTTTTTGGCCCCACGAGGGGGTTGGCAGAGCAGACTTGCCAGATGAACTGGGGGTCTGGGGCAAGGAGTTTGCCAGCATTTGGGCATGCCAGGCTGGTAAGACACGGTAGGGCCCTTGGCCCTGCGGCCCTCTGACCAGTCTTTCTTTTTGTTCAGACATTCCTCTAGGTCGTATAGCCCTGGTGTACAAGTTGCTGTACAGTGGTCACTTGTGGTTGCAGTGAGGCTGAACACTGTGACACTGATGTGTCAAATGTGTTAATGGTTGGTTACCCAATGTGGACAGAGAGTGGGGTGGAGCTCCCTGATTAAAACAAGCTTGGAAGGAGGAGTGGCATCCAATTCCATAATAGCTTGCCTCTGGAAACCCTATGAACTGGGAGAGGAAATAAAAGGCACCCAAGCGTTGAGGACTCTCCTTCATAGGGTCACTATGAGTCACCTGTGACTCGACGGCACTTAACAACAACAATAATGAAATTGTAGATCTAGCAAAGAATAATAAATATAGTGATAAATGAGATCAGGAGGAATGAAATTACAAGATCCTGACATTATAAGAGTGTGATAAGAAGGATGAATAATGAAAGTAAAGCAGAGCAAATTACCTACTTGCATTACTATTTGAAACAAAATTGTGCCTTACATTTGAAAGAAAACTACTCTTTTATTATCAGTATGTAGTGGTTGTTACGTACCATTGAGTCAGAACTGACTTACAACTGGCATGGTTGACCCTCTAGTGAGACCTGCTGAGAGGTCAGCTGTGAGTCCATTCTGACTTGATGGTACATAGCAATCACAACATATTGGTAATAAAAGAGTGCTTAAACAGAACAATAGCAATATAAATGGCACAAGAGGAGAATGTCCATATTTTTCCCAAAGAGCAACTGAAAGTATTGAAATGTGTATCTTTGGGTTGGCAGTACAACTAATCACTGAGCCATCAGAGCTTTCAAGGTTAGTTAAAATTTTGCAAATGTTATGGCTTTACATCGTGAAGTTAAATGTTTTGTCCAATATTCCTTGCAACACTATTCACTAGACCAGAAAAGTGGAAACAATATTTTTCCCCATCAGTAGTTTAGTGAATTACCAAAATGTTCTACACATATACAATGTAGTATTACTCAACTAATAGGAGAAATGAAGTCTTGATAAATGCTATAATAAGAAAGGAGCTCGAAGACACAATGATTAGTGACAAAAAACCAAATATTATATGACCTTACCAATATAAAAAGGCAATAAAAGATAGCATACAGAGAACAAAGTTTCTTAGCAATTATTAAAGACAGGAGCAAGGGGGGGGGGAAGAGAAGTAATTGGTAATGGAAGTATCACATTGATTAAAGGCAGGATACACAACCAATTATGACATTTCTGTCAGTAAATTATACACTTGCAAAGAGTGTAATTGATAGATGATAGATAGATAGATAGATAGATAGATAGATAGATAGATGATAGATGATAGATAGATAGGTAGATAGATAGATAGATAGAGGATAAAGAGATATACATAGATAAAGATTTACAGCAATGACAAAAAAAAATAGCTGCTTCATGGAGGTTGTCTTCTTATTCTGGATGTTTAGATTTCATGAAACATCTCAGTTAATGTGCCTACTAACACAGTTAGTGCCTATTAGAGAATTGTGCTGCTTCTTAAGTCTTGCCTCTTTGGAAGCTTAAATCTATGAGCTGTCATTTGCTCCAAAGAAGAAAGTTGGGCAATCTCCTCCCATGCAGTTAATGTAGCCTCAGAAATCAAATGGAGGATCAGCTCTATGTTGGTTCTGACTCTGTAGTAAAGAGAGTGTTGTTGTTGTTGTTGGTATGTACCATCAAGTCACCTGCTACTCCTAGGGACCCTATGTACAGCAGCTCAGAACCCTGCATTATCCTGACCCAGTCTCACTAATCCTGTTACACCAACCTCCATTGTCCCATTGCCACAGTTACTGTATCAATCCATCTCATCCAGGTCTTACTCTCCTGCTCTGTTCCTCCATCCTTCTGAGCATAAAGTCTCCAAGGACTAGTCTCTCTCCTGGACACATGCCCAAAGTATGTGAGACAGAGTTTCAAAATCCTAACCTCCAAGGGAAACTTAGTTTCACCCTCTCCAAGACAGACCTATTTGTTCTACAGAAGGTTTGTGGTATGTTCAATACTTTTCTCCAGCACCATAACACGAAGGCATCAATTAGTCTTCTGTCATCCTTAGTAATTATTTAGCTTCCTGATGCATAGCAAGTAATTGCAAACACTACGGCCTGGATTAAATGTAGCTTAGTCTGTAGACTGGCATAATTTCTCTTTAGTACTTTGAAGAGTTTGTGGGGTTTTTTAAAAAAAATTATTTATTTTTAAGTGTTTTTGTTAGGTGTCATCAAGTCAAATATGACTCATAGCAATCCTATCATCCTCACCATCTCTGACACTTAGCTTATTACTGTAGTCACTGTGTCAATCCACCAAGTGGGGGGGCGGGGGGGGGGGAGGAGAAACAGTGTCTTCCTTTCTTTCACCAGACCTCCACCTTTCTTATTATGTTTTTCTCCAAGGAATAGCCTCTCCTAGGAACATGCCCAAAATATTTAAAATGAAGCTTTATCTGTCTCCAAGGAACATGTTGGCTGCATTCTGCCCAAGACATACATGCTTGTTTATTTGGCAGTCCATGGGATGTTCAATACTGTTTTCCAACATCATAGTTCAAACGCGTCTTCTGTCATCTTTAATAATTTTCAGTTCTCAGAAAAGAAAGCTATGTCTTGAATATGTGCACTTTAGTCCTCAAACTGACATCATTGTTCCTAACTGTTTTGGGGAGATGTCTTACTATAGACTTACTTGATGAAATACATCTTCTGATCTCCTGTCTGCTGGTACCAACTGTGTTGATTGTGGATCCCAGATGAATTTGTTGACAGGATCAACCCTTTCTCCATCTATCATGATGTTGGGATTTCTCTTTTCTTATATTCAGATATTGAAGGCAGCAGAGTTTAACTTTTTGTACTAAGAGCTTCAAGTCCTCTTTTCAGCAAGCAAGGTTGTATCATCTACTTAATGAAGGCTATTGATGAATCTTCCTCCAATCTTGATGCCACATTCTTCTTAACAGAGTCCAAGTCCTCAAATAATTTGCATAGCATACAGATTAAGCATGTATGGGAAAATGTATACAACCTTGACCCAAATAATCCTCAACCAGGTGGACTGACCTGATGACGGCTACAAAGGGCTCTTGTGTGTCAGGAAGTGTGAGGACAGAGCAGGGTAGAACAGGGTTCAGATCTTTTGTTTATAGGGTCGTTGTGAGTCATACTCAGCTTGACAGCACCTAACAGCAACAATATTCACTTGCTCTGTTCACACAACAGCTTCTTAGTCTAGATAGATATTTCACTTGAGCACAATCAAGTATTCTAGGCTTCCCTTTCTTTTGAATGTTAGCCATACTTTGTCGTGATCCACACAGTTAAATGACTGCATAATCAATAAAGCACAGACATTTTTCTGTTATTCTTTGCTTTCAGCCAGGACCCATCTGACATGAGCAATGCTATCTGTATATGTACTACTGTTATAGTCATTACTGAATGCTCTTCAGCATTATTTTGCTTGCATATAATATTAATGATATTTTTAGATAATTTCCACATTCTGTTGGATCACCTTTATTGGGAATGAGAATAAACATCAGTCTCTTCCAGTATGTTGGCCAGGCAACTATCATCCAAATTTCTTGGCATAGACTGGTGAGCATGTCCAGGTCTGCACATGTTATTTTAAACATGTCAACTGGTATCCCAATGATTCCTGGGTCTTTTTTTTTTGTCAGTGTCTTCAGTGCAGCCTGAACTTCTTCCTTCATTACCATTGGATCCTGATTATATGGTACTTCCTGAGATATTTCAACATCAGTCAGTTCTTTTTGATGCAATGATTTTGTAAATTTGTTTTCTTTTGATGTTTCCTGGATTGTTCAAGATTTTGCCCATGGCAACTCTATATTGCAACTTGAGGCCTGAATTTGGTTCTCAGTTCTTTCAGGTAGAGAAAAGCTAAGCGAGTCCTTCCCTTTTTGTTCTCCAATTCTAGGTCTCTTTATGTTCATTCAAGGCATAACAACTTTCCCCTAGGAAAACATAGAAGGAAGGAAAGTAGACATAACAGGAAATAAGGAATGTGTGGCTGATTGCCTTTATGAGCATCGCCTGCTTTGCCATTGTACCAGAAGAACTATATGGTGTCCAGCTACCAACAGTGAATTTTGATCAAAGAGTACATAGAAGAATTCTGACCAAAAAGGGTTGAAATTCAGGACAAAATCTCAAATACTCATGCACTCCTAATTTCCTAGAGCCATCAACATTGGGTAAACTATTCAAACTACTGCTCTGACATAACTGTTAAAATGTAATCCAAAGGTATTCCATGCAGCCATAAAACCACACAACAGTTAACTACTGAAAAATATCTGTTTCAGCATTGTGCTTTTTATTAAGGCCTTATCTATATGGGATCAAATTGACAGCAGTAAGTTTAAAAAAATAGATAAGAAATTTTGAAAAAATATAGCTAAGAAATTTAGTTGGCAGTGAATGTTAATGGGAAAACAATCCCCCCCAAAAAAAAGATGAGATTAGTTATGTAACTCAAAGAATGTAGTCAAATTCTAGTTATTAAGTAGAAAATTATATATATATTTGTTCTTCTTTTTGTGCACAGTCAAGTGGAAACCAGCCCACAGATGACTTTCTGGTAAGTTTTCAGAGTCAGTTAATTACATAGGAGGAGACTGCACATCTTTAACTTGTAGAGCAGATTGTGGCTTCAAACCATTTGCCTTTGGGATTGCAGCACAGCTTCTTGCCTCTAGGCCACCAGAGCCCCCTTACATATTCTCAATAACAATAAAATTTCATATCATTTAAATCTATCCCCAAATAGTGTCATGATCCATAATTTTCCATCCAAAGAATGTTTATTTGAATTAGTTTTGGTTGTTTGACCTAGATATTCATCATAGGGATGATAAAGCTCACCGAAGAAGTATTGCTCACCTTTTGTTGAAAGGCTTCCTCATTTTCTTAGTGAAATCAAATGAAACTATAATGCTGTGGCAAGTAGTTGAAGCAAAGAGGTTTATCCTTGTAAGCAAATTATCATATTTCCTAAGATATTGTAATGTTTCCTATTTTATAATTATATTAACTTTCTGATATATAAACTCAAATCAGTAACATAAAGCTGAATACTGTGTTTGATAAAACTTCCTAACTAAAAAATATAGCCACTCAAAAGATTTCAATATTTCAGTAGATGTAAAAGAAGAGGTTGTTCTTCCTTCCAACCTATTTCATTATAATTTTACTCTTACTACACACTCTTATCAAACAATTTTAATGTTCTCTTAGGGGAAACAGCTTGACATTTGAAAGTGCTGCACTTTTTTGAGTTATTCTTGTGCAAACAAAGATTTTAATTAAGTAAAAATTTTTCCAGTACAGATAATCTATCAAAAGCTCAGCAGTTTTCCAACTTTTGATGAATTAACTAAAGTTTCAACTCAATTATCTCAGAGACAAGTGAATGAAAAGAGTGAAAACAAGGTTGTTATTTGTTGATATATTCCATCAAGTCACCTGCAACTCATAGTGACCCTGTGTACAACAGCCCTAAACTCCTTTTTTATCCTGTGTTAACTTTATTGTCTCTGACACACCTAACCCCATTACTCCAATCACTGAATCAATTCATCTCATCGAGGCTCTGCCTCTCTTGCACTGTACCTCTACTCTACAAAGAATCATGTTCCTCTTCCCACTCCTTGTAACAAATCCAAAGTAGGTTAGATGAAGCTTCAGAATTCTTGCCCCCAGGAAGTAGCTTGGTTTCATCCTATCTAGGATAAAACTTTTTTGTTCTCTTAGCAGTCTGTGACATACTCAATATTCTTCTCCAGCACCATAGCTCAAATGAATCAAACTATCATCTCTAGTTATTGCCCAGCTCTCTGGTGGATAGCAAATAATTGTGAAGAACATGGCCTGTATCAGACTCTCCTTAGTCTCCAGACAGACAGTGTTGCTCTTCTCTGACAGCAGACTTTCCTAATGCAATTTGCCTTTTAATTTCTTCGTACCAAGAGTGTTGATTTTGGAACCAAGCAAACTAAAGCTGTGCACAATTTCAATCTCTTCACCATCTAGCAGAATGCTTCCAATCAGCCCAGAGATGAGAATCTTTGTTTTCTTGATATTGAGCTTCAATCCAAATTGAAAGGTACAGCCCTTGACCTTCTGCAACAAGTACTGCAGGTCCTTTTCAGTTTCAGTAAGCAGGGTTGTGTCATCTGGATAAAAGATTGTTGATGACTCTTCCTCCAATCCTGATGTCATCTTTCTCCTCCTCCTAGACGCCAGCCTCCCAGATAATCTGTTCTGCATATAGATTGAAAAGGTATGGAGATAAGACAAATATCTTGAGCACACTTTTCCCAATTTTGAAACATGCAGTGTCTCCTTGCTCTGTTCTGACGACCTCCTGGTCCAAGTATAGATTTCACATAAGCACAATCAAGTGTTCTGAGATTCCCATTCTTCTCAGAGTCAGCTAAATGTCTTTGCATAGTCAGCAAAACACAGATAAATACTCATCTGGTACTCTCTGCTTTCAGCCAAGATCCATCAAATATTTGCTATAATATCCCTGGTACCTCGGCCTCTTTAAAACCCAGCCTATACTCAGGCAGCTCTCTCTTGATGAGCTGTTGTTCCAGACATTTTTAGATAATCTTCAGCAGAATCTTCTTTGCATGTGATATATTGCTGATATTATTCTATAATTTCTTCACTCTTGTCAGATCACCTTTCTTTGGAATGGAAATAAATGTAGATCTCTTCCAGTCTGTTGGCCAGGTGGTCACCCGCCAGATTTCTTGGTACAACTTGGTGAGCATATCTAGGACAGCATTTGTTGAAATATGTCAGTTGGTATACAGTCAAGAAATTCTTGTAACCTTATTGTCTACTATAGATGCATACACTGTGTTTCAGTTCCAATATTTTTTTTCAGAGTATAATATTTCATTGTACATTTAAAGCACATTCATTCGAAAGGTCTGATTGACTTTTAAACTTATTAACACCAAATACAGCTCTATTTATGGAAACCGAATAGAGACAACAAAAAGAAAATATTAAGACTACTACTAATGCCCTGCCTTGGGCCTCCTTGGTCTAGATAAAGAATTGAACCTGGTAGGAGACAACAGGAAATCTAGTAGTAGTTATTGTTGTTTTACTGTTGTTTGCCATTTATACAGAACTAACTGATAGCTGACCCTTCAGGGAGTTTTCAGAGGCAGTAAAAGGCAAAGAAGAAGATTTCCCATCCTTCTCACACAGAGAAACTGGTGACTAGAACTACCTGTTTCTAAGTTGGCAGCACAACTCCTTACCATTAGGCCACCAGAGTTCCCTACAATTTTTAGAAATGTTTAAAATCCTACAATATTCAATCCAGCAATTTAGAAATGGTCAACAAACATTATGATAAATATATAAATACTTATGTGGTGTTTCTTGCTTATTATCAACACATTAAAAAACCATATGCCTTTAGGGAGAGTCTTTCTCCTGTGGCAAACCGAGCAAATAATATATCAGTAAAATGACAAATTCCTTTAATAAAACATATGACTGAAATATAAAGAAAAATTATGTGATTATGTTAAATAAACAGGTATTAGAAAATTAAACAATATGCATGCTTAGTTATTGTACATAGGGTTTTCAAAGGCCTGTCATTTCGGAAGTGGATGGCCAATCCTTCTTCCTAGTCTGTCTCAATCTTTAAATATATATAATAGTATCTGACAGACAAGCATTCCACAGAAAAGAGCAGATGAAAGACATTTGCCTAGTTGTAACAATGACCAAAAGACTCAATGTTGCTGCCCACCCACACTTCCTTACTCCACAACCATCCCTTCCTCCTTTTGCCTAAAGCATTCAATATCTGCCTCCCATTGACCAGCCCCTAATGTGATGGCCTAAGTCTCAAGCCATCAGGATTTCTGTGATTCCAAACATATTGTGAGTCTCTTATGATGCAGCCAATATGACTTCAATTTAGAGTTGTTAAGTACAACTGTAATGTACAACTTCCACCCCAGGGTTGCCTTCTCATGGGTTAATACCGTTTGTCATCCGTTTGAAGCCATGTGCTGATGCAAATTTTCTTGGCAACGCTTCGGAGTGTGCGCTGGCTAATGCGGCCTGTGGTTACCTGGGTTAGAATTTGGAGATCAGAAAAGCTCCACCTCTCTCTCCTCCCTGATCAATATCATTAGTATCACATGCAAGCAAGATTCTGCTGAAAATTATCCAAAAACATTTGGAACAATATACCAAGAGAGAACTGCCAGATATGCAGGCTGGATTTAGAAGAGGTTGTGATACGAGGGATATTATAGCTAATGTTAGATGGATCTTGGCAGAAGGCAAAGAATACCAGAAGAATGTCTATCTGTGCTTCATTGACTATGCAAAGGCTTT
>NW_006399872.1:5844009-5844915 GCF_000299155.1 Elephantulus edwardii
TATACAATTAGGCCAAACTATAAATACTTCATCCAAGCTCAGCTTTTGATATTTGCTAAATTTTCTTTAAATGTTGAAGGACAGCTTATGAGCTGTTAAAGAATTTTTTTTCTAGGTATGATATTTTCTCAATAGTTAAGTGATATACATGGAGCTCTGGTGGTGTAATGTTATATGTTGGGCCACTAAATTAAAATTAAAATATTATAGTAGGAATACACCAGCCTCCCAGGGAGAAAGTGGAAGTATTCTCCTCATGGTGGAAGGGGAAAAATGTTTTAAAGTATTTATATAACAGCATTTTATTGCTGATATGTGCTGTTGAGTTAGATCCACATCATAGCTGACCCCCAGTGTGTTTACAGAGACTGCAAATCACATAGGAGGATATTATTCATCTTTCTCCCATGGAGCAGTTGGTGAACTTGAACTACATGCCTTTGGTTTGGCAGCACAACTCTTGTCATTATCAAAAAAAAGGCAATATATGTTACCCTTTGATCTATTGACAACTTTGGGAATTTCAAAATCAATATGAAGAAGATCAGAGAAATAGTCAAATATGTGTAATTTAATAATTGAATAATTCATGGATAAGCCATGGCAGCAGAGAATTGAAGTAAAAAAGACGAAGTGAGAAGGTGCTGTAAGTACAACAACAGCCCAGAATAAGAGATTTATTGCAAAGAGGACTGAGAGGTTGGGGGTGAGGGGAAGCAGAGGGAAGGAGGTAGGTAATTATGGAAAAATTAATGAATAATTTTAAAAAGTTAATTAAGGGAGACCAAGGGGGTAAATGTGCAACAATGGAGGAATGAAAAGCTAATTTCTCTGTAGTGGTTTGTTAAAATCACAATTAAAATGAAATTTTATTTTAAGAAAATGAAAATAAGACAAAGTGCTACT
>NW_006399872.1:5847504-5860014 GCF_000299155.1 Elephantulus edwardii
ACATAGGGTTGCTATGAGTCGCAGGCGACTTGAAGGCACATAACAACAACAACATACAATAAAATGTAAATTGACTATGAAATACTTTTGTTCAAACTTTCCTTGTTATCATGAGGCAAAGCACATAAAAAAGTTACAGAAATTCAGCACAAAGCAATTTTTTTACTGTAATAAAGAGCTTTTTCCTTTGCTGACACAGATAAATTGTTGATATAATGTATTTATCACAAATATGCTTAATTTGTTCTGTTTTAAACAGGTTATTTTTACAATGAATTAGAAAGTAAATTTGTTATGAAATAAATTTTTCTAGACGTGCCATATGACTCAGAAATTCTAATCCTAAATTTATATACAGAAAAATTGGAGGAAAAGTACATAAACAGAAACTTATACATTAATGTTTATTGAAGCACTTTTCATAATAGCCACCACACATAAAAAACCTACATGTCTATGAACAAATATGTACATAAAAATATAGTATGGATGCACACAATGGAATATCACTCAGCCGTAAAGTGAAAAGGTGTCTTACTACATGAATGAGACTTAAACATATGCTCAGTTAAATAATTCAGTGACAAAAAAAGAAATACTATCTGATCTCAATCATAGGAATAAACACGTATAGACAGAGGGTTTGTTTTTTTTTTTATCAGGGGAGGCACTAAGTCTGTGATAATAGTGGTGGAATGATTAGGGATAAGTTAGAGACAGGAGATGTACAACAATGTGGTGAGTAATCAAGGTCACTGAATTATACATACAGACCCTGTAGAATTGGTGAGTACGTTGTTTTATATGTTCATCACAATTAAAAAGGGAGGAAGGATGTCAGATCTGGAGATATTTCAAGAATGGATATTTGAAGTTAATTCCTTCACAGTCTGATGTTCTTTTGCTGAAAATAATGGCATGGGAAGGATATGCAATTTCATCTAACTTTGTAAGAAGAAAAGAATCAAAATCAACAACTCAAGGGTGATTTTTGTAAGGCTTAAGTCCTGAATATTACCTCTCTCCCAGCTTTTTCTTTTACAAATTCTGATACCATTGTCCCTCCCATAGCATTTTCTTCTTCTCTACTGAGTCCTTAATTCCTCGCAATGGATACCCAGAATTCATGAATACAGGGTCTATAAGACAAGCAAGAGATCATAACTGATAACCAGAGACTTCCCATAATTCAGTTACTTGGTCAGAAAATTATCTTCCCAGTTATCCAACAAGCAGATGTTTTTCTGAAGGCCTTCAGCTCCTCAACCCTTCACCCCTCTGGCTTATCCAATCCCTTGGTTCAGCCTTGACTCTTCCTTGAGTGGGCAAGTGTTATAAAACTCTTTGTTATCACAATATCTTCCCAAAGGTATCTCATCTGAGCTAGAAAAAGTACCCCACTCTGTCCAGAGGTACACATCCTTCTCTGCCAGCAATCCTGCTGCATGGAGGAACCCACTTTCATGAGTTATGGTGGGAGCATCCCACTGTGCATTCTCCTACCAGGATCCTTGTTCCATTAAATACACTTGACATTTCCCAAGCTTAAGAATTAAAGGGAAAATTCAAATCTCATGTTGCAATATTAAAGGATTATACAATATCAGTGACTGCTGCAATGGGCTCTAACGTGTCAGAAAGTATGAGGTCAGCACAGGATAGGACAAGGTTTAGATCTGTTTTTCATATGGTTGCTGTGGGTCTTTTACTCAACTCCACAGCACCTAACAACAATAACAACAACAACAATGTCCCTTGACCATGCAAGCACTGGTGGACTAGTGGTAAGAAACTGCACTGCAATCCCAAAGGCATACATTTCAAATCCACCAGCTACCTCACAGCAGAATGTTGAACAACCTTCTCCCAAGGGATTATTGCCTCTGAAAACCCACTGAAGAGTCAGATATGGATTGATTTTGTCTCAATGACACACAAAAACAACAACCCTTTCACCATAGTTATCCAATCTATATGCTGAGCAAATAATACTCATAAAGAAGAAAAATGTTCCATTAAATGAATAGAAGACTTAATCTGTGTTATACAGATGACATAATCTTGCTTGGAGAAAGTGAAGGGGACTTAAAACACTTCGAAACCTTCAATTTGAACTTGTATATAAACAGTTAATGGTTTGTTTCACAATAAGGACCTGGCCTAGTTTTCACAGATGATATTGAGATTCTCAATTGATTTTTCCCTCCACATATTCCTGCGTATAGTCACCATTTGTATTTTTCATATAAGCTGTTTGCAATTAACAGGTAATTGATTGTACAGAATTCTATCATAATATCTTCATACAGTGACAGGAACACACACATCACAGGGGTGTGGAGAGAAAATGGGTAGACAGAAGCAGATAGAGGCCTGAACCATCAAATCAGGATTGGGCAGGGGCAGAGGAAAGTACTGGAAGGGCAAGGAGAGGAGACTGAGCTGGATACTGGCAGAGCAGGAGTGGGGATGAGAACAATACATATGTGCCAAATGGGGGTTGATGGGAATAACGCTAGATACGCTAACTGCATAATAGGAAAGCTCTCTCTCATCTGCTCTTTTGGCTAAAACGCTTATCTGTTAAATATTGCTTTAATGTTCAGCATCCAAATTTTGCCAGACTAGCAGACTTGCCATCTACTTCCAAAATAACACATCTTTGAAAGCCCTATGTAGAGCACACTTAGAGTAGACTAGCAGATACAGCTCAGAAAGCAGAGACTTCTTACTGGGAAACACAAAGGAGGAACAGTTACAAACAAACTTATTAATTGTCCTATTTTAACAAACTGATGCTGCCCTTGACCCACTCATCTGCTTGTGTCAAGAAATCTAGAAGACAACTACCTGGCCAACTGACTGAAAGAGATCTATATATTTATTCTAATCCCCCCCCCCAAAAAAATGTAACTGAACAGAAATCACTAATATCACATGCAAGCAAGATCCTGCTGAAGATTATCCCAAAAAGACTAGGTACATCAGCAGAGAACTGCCGGATGTGCAAGCTGGATTTAGAAGAGGCTGTGGTACTAAGGAAATTATAGCCAACTTTATATGAATCCTAGTTAAAGCACATAGTACTAGAGGAATGTCTGTCTTTCTTTCATTAACTATACAAAAGCATTTGGTTGTGTGGATCACAACAAATTGTGGCTAACTTTCAGAAGGATGTGAACCTCAAAACACTTACTTTTGCTCATGTGAAACCTATACTTGGACCAAAGGGTAGCCATCAGGACAGGGCAAGGAAAGAGTGTATGGTTCAAAAATCAAGAAGGAAGTATGTCAGGGATGTGTCTTGTCTCCATACCTTTTCAATGTGTATGTGGAACTGATAATTCAGGAGCCTGGGCTTTATGACAAGGAGTTTGCCATCAAAATTGAAGAATCATCAAAACCTGCATTAAGCAGTTGACACACCATTCTTCCTAATACTGTTGAAGACCTGAAGTTTTCTGAACAACCTAAGTGTCCATCAACAAATGAATGGATTGAGAAGTTGTGGTATATTCGCACAATGGAATACTATGCTGTATTGAAAAACAAGCAACTTATGCAATATTATTCAAAATGGGTGACCCTGGATGACATTATGCTGAGTGAAATATATCAGTTATAAAAGGACAAATACTGCACAGCTCCACTGTTGTAGAATGGGACTGATATTAGAGTTGGTGTGAGACTGAGAAAAATTGGATAAATTATGTATACTGCATTGAAACATATGAGGGAGAGAAGCATTTAAAAGTAATATGAGTGGGTATTATGGTTATGACAAGAGTCCAGAATGAAGGTTGCATAGTGGAGTGTATGGGGAGGAGGGGGCGATTGTATACCAATGAAGGAATTTTTCTTTTCCTTTTCAAAGAGAAGAGCGAGCTGGAGGAGTGGGGGGAGAGTGGGCAGGGAGAAAAATGCAACAATGAATGAATGGAAATCCCAAATCTCTGTAAATGTTCATTAAAATTAATAAAATGTTAAAATAAAGGAGAAAATGAAATAAAATAAGCCCTGTAATATTAAGGACAAAGAAGGTCATGGACTATAGTATTCAATAAGAATTTATGCTCAACATCAAGGAAACAAAGATTCTCACCATTGGGCCAGTTGGCAATACCATGAATGGAGAAGACATTGAGATTGCTAACAATATCAGTATGCCCAGCTCCACAATTAACACTCTTGGCACCGTCAGTCAGAAAATCAAAAGACAAATTGTAGTGGAGAAGTCTGCTGTCAGGGAGCTTTCCAAAGTGCTAAAGAGCAATGATGGTAGTCTAGAGACTAAGATGCACCTGATCCAGGCCATGGTTATTGCAATTACTTGCTATGCATCAGAGAACTGGACAATAAGGAAGACAGAAGAAGAATTGATGCTGTTGAGTTTTATTGCTGGGTAAGAGTATATTGAACATTCTAGGAGAACAAACAGATCTATCTTGGATAGGGTAAAACCAAGTTCCTCTTTGGACGCAAAGATTTGGAAGCCTCATCTGACATACTTCGGGTGCATGCCCAGAAGAATCCAGACCTTGGAGAATGACATCATGCTTGGAAGGATGGTGAATAGCACATGAGAGGAAGATCCTTGGATCCTTGGATGAGATGGACTGACAGAGTAACTGAGGCAATAGAGTGAACTTGATTTAGGATAAGGCAGGGTTGAGAGCTATTGTACATAGGATTGGTGTGAGTCACAGAAGCTCAATGACACATAACAACAATAACAACTGAGATGGACTGGCCATCCACTTCCAAAAAACCAGCCTTGGAAAACCTGATGTGCAATAAAGCATACTTTATCAATCAAATAGACACATCCAAAACAAAGGAGGAGGAAATAGACGCTTTTTGCCAACTTTTGCAGTTGAAAATCAATCAAATATGCTATCAAGATGCATTAACAATAATGGATGACTGGAATGCAAAAGTTGGGAACAGGGAAGAAGGCTCAGTAGTCAGAAAACATGGACTGGGTGGCAGAAACAAGGTTAGAGATAAAATAATAGAATTTTACACAACCAATAATTTACTCATCAAGAATACCTTTTATAATTAACACAAACACTAACTATCCACATGGACTTTACTGCATGGTCTATACAGGAATTAGATTAATTACATCTGTGAAAAGAATTGTTGGATGAGCTCAATATGATCTGTGAAAATTAGGCTAGGTGCTGATTTTGGAACAATCAACTACTCATATGCAAGTTCAAACTAAAGCTAAAGAAAATTAATCAAACCCACAAGAACCAGTTTTTGACCTTGAGACTATTCCACCTAAATTTTAAAACTATCTTAGGAACAGCTTTGAGGCTTTGAACACTGATGAGCAAAGACTAATTGAGCTGTGGGACAAGACCAAGAATACTATCCAGGAAAAATACAAAATGTCAATATAAAGACAGAGAAAGATGAAAAGACTGAGATAGATATAAAACAAGAATCTGAATATTGCACTAGCATGCCAGCAGTCAAAGCAAAGAGAAGAAGTCAGGAAGCAGAGGAGGTGAACAGAAGATTAAAAAGGGAAGCTCAGAAAGATAAAGAAAAGTATTATAATGGAATGTGAATAGAGCTGGAGCTGGAAAATATAAGGGACAAACTCACTCAGCATCTCTTAAGCTAAAGGAACTAAAGAACAAATTCAAACTTTGAGTTGCAAAACCGAAGGGTGCTATGGACAAAATACTCAATTATCAAGGAAGCATCAAAAGAAGACAGAAGGCATACACAGTTGTTGTTGTTGTTGTTATGTGCTGTCGAGTCGCCTGCGACTCATAGCGACCCTATGTACAACAGCCCTAAACTCCGCTCTGTCCTGTGCCAATCGCACTGTCTCTGACACGCCCATCCCAATTATCCCAGTCACTGAATCAATCCACCTCATAGAGGGCCTTCCTCTCCTGCGCCGTCCCTCCACCCTCCCAAGCATGATGTCCCTCTCCAAGGACTGGTCTCTCCTCACTACATATCCGAAGTAAGTTAGACGGAGCCTCAGAATCCTTGCCTCCAAGGAGCCACCCGGTTTAACCCTCTCCAGGACAAATCTATTTGATTCTGTCAATGGGACTTAAAAAGACTGACAAAATCCAATACCCTTTTCTGAGAAAACACTCTGCAAAATATAAATAGAAAGAAATGTCATTGATGCTGTGAAAAGTATATATGCAAAACAAAGAAATAACATTCTCAGTGGAGAAAGATTAAAGCTATTCTTACAAACAAGACCCAGACAAAGAAGCCCATTAACAACACTATTCTGATTCAATATTGTAATAGAAGTACTTGCCAGGTCAAAGAAGAAAAAAAGTAAGATTCATCTATTTAGCACAGAGGTGTTAAAACTGTCACTATATGCAGAAAATATGATGGTACTCACTCGAAAGTCTTAACAAAACATAATTGTTTGACCTATTAGACTAATTTTATAGAATGTCAAGATACAAAATGAATATACAAAAATCCATTAGATTTCTCCACAGCAAAAAGAAATTTGGAAAGAAAACTAAGGAGTCAAGACTATTTACAATAGCCAACAACAAGATGAAATATTAGTGGCATAGTGGTAAGAATTTTATTGATCAAGAAAGCAAAAGGAGACTGAGATGAATTTCAGAAGAGACACTGAGTATTGCACTATAACATCAAGAAGCCAAAATAAAGGGAAAAATTTAGGAAGTTAGAATTGAATAGAAGATTTCAAGAGGTACATGTAGAAGACAAAGAAATGTATTTTAAGGAAATGCACAAAGAGCTGGAGTCATAAAATCAAAAGGGAAGAGTTCGCTTGGCATTTCTCAAGTTGAAGGAACTGAAGAACAAGTTCAAGCCTTCCACTGCAATACTTAAAGATACTGTGGGTAGAATCTTGAATGATTCAAGAATCATCAAAAGAAGATGAAAACAAGATCTACATCTCACACCATACACAAAAAATCAGCTCAAGGTGGGTCAGAGCCTGAACTAAAGCCCAACACCATAAAGTACATCAGCGATAAACTGGGATAAAGCTTAGATGGCCTAGTCTAAGGTTTAAAGAGACTGCCAAATATAGTCAGAAATGCACAAAGAGGACAAAATTGATGAATGAGATCTTAAATTCCTTTGTGCATCAAAAACTTTTTTCAACACAATGAAAATAAAAAAACTACTAACTGGGAAAAAACATTTGGCAAAACCATTTCAGACAAGGGTTTCATATCAAAAGTTTACAGAATCCTACAGGGCCTCAACAACAAAAAGACTCATAACACAAAATGGGGGGGGGAATTTACAGATACTCTGATGGTCAAAATATACATGAGGAAATGTTCAATATCACTGGAAATAAGAGAGATGCAAATCAAAATCTCAATGAGATTCTATCTCACTCTAATAGCACTGCCAAAGTTTTACAAGGCAGCAAGAAATAAATGTTGGAGAAGATGTTAGAGAAGAACTGTTATACATTGTTGATAGGATTGTAAAATGGTACAACCAATCTGGAAGGCAGTTTGGTGTTTCCTCACAAAACTGAACATGGAAATTCCTTATGACTCAGCTATTTCACTGCTTGGAGTATACCCCGAGAAAATGAGAACTGAAGCATAAGTGAAAATCTGTACACCAATTTTCATAGCAACATTATTCACCTATAGCCAGAACATGAAAATAGCCCAAATGTCCAACCACAATTGAATGGATCAAAAAATTATGATACATTCACATGATGGAATATTATACAGAATACAGGAACAATGAATTTGTAAATCACTACCTAACATAAATCACTATCTACATTGGAAGGGACTGGAGAGCATTATGCTAAGTGAACTAACTCTGTCCTATAAGGACAAATATTGCATAAAACTATTATTGTAGAACATCTATGAGGATCTAAGGAGGAAGGGTGGGCTGAAGATAGGAAGGGGATGGAGAGGTGGTTAACCATAGGGTCATACAATTTGATGAGTGAAGGGGGGATGGATAAAGGAAATGGGAAAGATCCGATGTGAAAAACAATGTATAACAACTTTGTAAGTAAACAAATATAAAATAAAATAGTATTAAAAAAGAAGATGGAGGTAATATAAAGAATCTCTATACCACAAAGAATGGGTTGCTACAAGAACCAACTTCATGGAGTAGCATATGAGTAAGAATCAATGGTAATAAATGAGGAAGTTCAAGCTGCTCTAAAGGAATTGACAAAAATAAGGCCTCAGGAATTGATGGAATAACAATTAACATACTCCAACAAACAGATCTAACCCAGGGTATGATTCCCACGTTGTGCCAAGAAATCTGGAGGAGAGCTACCTGGCTAACTAGTTAGAAGAGGTCCATATTTATTACCAGTCTCAAAAAAAGGGATTCAACAGAATGTGGAAATTACTAACCAATATCACTAATAATACATGTAAGCAAAATCTTACTGATGATTATTCCCAAACTACTAGAATAGTACATCAACAAAGAACTTCCAGATATACAAGCTGGGTTTAGAAAATCTCACAGTACTAGGGATAAAACAAAGATTCTCACCAACAGGCCAATGGACTGCATAATAATAGATGGAGGGAAAAATCGAGGATGTTAACAATTTCAACTTTCTTAGATCCACAATCCACACTCTTGGCACTAAAAGTCAGGAAATCAAAAGATGAGTTACTTAACGAAGTCTTCTCTAAAGACTCTCTCCAGAGTGGTAAGGAACAATGATGTCTGTATAAACTAAGGTGCACCTGATTCAGGTCATGGTCTTCTCAATTGCTTGCTATGTGTCTAATAACTAGACAATAACTAAGGATGACCAGAGAAGAATTGATGCCTTTGAATTGTGGTGCTATATAAGAATATTGCACAGATGATGGACTACCAGTAGAACAAACATGTCTGTCCAGGAAAGAGTGAGGACAGGTTGTTCCTTAAAAGCAAAGATTTTGAAATTCCATCTAAAATACTTTGGGAATGTTGCCAGGAGGGACCAGTCCATGGAGAAAGACATCATGCTTAGAAGGGTGGAGGAGGGTCAGTGCAGGAGAGGAAGACCTGGATGAGATAGATTAACACAGTAACTGTGGCAATGGGATGAAGAGTGTCACAGAAATGGTGAAGTTGGCTCAGAAGTGGACAAGATTCAGAGCCACTGTTTATAGGTGACTCACTGGCACATAACAACAGTGGTTGGAAACTGTGCTAAAATCTCAAAGGCATACAGTTTGAATCCATCATTTCCTCCATGGGAGAAGGATGAGAAATCATTTTCTGTGATACCTCTGAAAACCCACTGCAGGCCCAGCTATTAGTTAGTTCCAACTCATTGGCACACTGTAACAACCAACCTAACTAGAGATACAAAAGGCCTAGATAGGGAAAACTGCAAAACACTACTTCAAGCAACAATGAGAACCACCTATGTGGAAAGATATTCCCTGTTCATTGATAGGAAGATTCAACAAGTGAAAATGACAATTCTATCAAAATCAATATATACATATTGTCCAAAGAGCTGGAAAAGGCAATTAACAGGTTTATTTGGGGGGAAAAAAGACTCAGTATAAGCAAAAGTCCTCTGAAGAATAAAAATGAAGTAGGATGCATATAACTACTTGACCTCCTAACCTATTACACAAACATAGTAACCAAAACAGCATGGGCCCAAGATAGAGTCTTTATGAGTTGCAGGAGACATGATGTTACATAACAACAACAACAATTGGTACAATGAAAGACACATAGACCAATGGAATAGAATAAAAAAAAAAACAGCAATTAACCACCTACCTATGGTAGTATGAGGAGGAGTGTAGCATCAGGATTGAAGGAAGCCTCATCAACAACCTGCATTATGCAGATGACACAACCTTGCTTGCTGAAACTGAGGATTGGGCAAGATTTCATTCTGTTGTACACAAATCACTATAAGAATCAACTTCATGCTCAATGGTATCTAGTAAGGAAAAATATTAACAGACCAGGAAATATGAGCAGAAGACAGGATTACTAAAATCACACCTGGTTTAATGGATTTACAGATATTTATGTAACCACCGAGACCCAAATAGCCTTTAGACAACCTCAAATCTTGGACATGAACCAACCTCTGTGCCACTGTTAGCTACATAATAGGTCTATTAGGTGAACAGTAACATCAAATAGGTACACACTCCTTTAAAAAAAATCAAATAAATGTTTAACACCCAAGAAGTAGCCTTTTTGAAAAAATAAGTCAGAATGCAGGATAGGAAAGAAGAATTAATGGAAATGGTAAGCACAGAGGAAGTTAAGAGTACTGTTGTGGTGGTGGTGGTCGGTGTTGTTGAGTATGAACCATAACTACAATATGAACAACAGATCACAACTCTGTCCTATTATGTTCCATCCTTGGACCTGCTGACACGCTAGACTCCATTGCAACAGTCACTATGTCAATCCACCTGGCTGAGGGTCTTCCTCCCCTTTGCTGACCCTCCACCTTTCCAAGTATCATGTCTCTTTTGAAATAACAGCTCCTCCTAGCAACATGCCCAAAGTCTCATCCTTTTTTCTCTGAAGAGAACTCTGGCTGTACCCTTTCCAAGACATATTTGTTTGTTTTCTTGGCCATCCATGGAATGTTCATTACTCTTCTCCAACACCACAGCTCAAAGGCATCAGTAATTTTTCTGTCATCCTTATTCATTGTCTACCTCTCAGATAGATAGTAAGTGATCTGAAAGACCATGGCCTGAATCCTTAGTCCTCAAACTGACATCATTACTCCTCAATACTTCGAAGAAGTCCCTAACTGCAGACTTTCCCAGTACAATACATCTCCTGATTTCCTAACTATTGGTCCTAAGGGTGTTCATTGTGGATCCCAGTAAGTTGAAGTTGTTGACAATTTCAGTCTTTTCTCCATCTATCATGATATTACCTATCAGTATAATGGTAAGAATATTTGTCTTCTTGACATTGTGACACAGTCCAAATTGAAGGCTGTATTCTTTGATCCTCTGCTTCAAGTTCTACTTACTTTCAGCAAGCAAGGTTGTGCCATCTGCATATTGATTAATTAATCTGGTTATTAATGATGCTCCCTCCCCCAGATGCCCATTCTTCTTCATAGAATCTAACCTCTCAAATAATTTTCTCAGCAGATTGAATAGGTATGGAGAGAGAATACAACACTGACACACTCTATTCCTAAATGTAAATCATGTAGTGTGAAAGAAGCTTTGCTGCAATCCTGAAGGCATGTGGTTCAAGGCCACCAGCTGCTCTGTGAGAGAAGGATGGGGACAATCTACTCTTATGTAATTATCTGCCACTGAAAACCTGCCAGAGGGTCAGCTATGGGTTGCTTCCAACTCTATGATACAAAACAACTTAGAGTGTTCCCTTGCTCTGTTAGCACAACAGCAAATGGGTCTAGGTATAGGTTTTTCATGAGCACAAGTAAGTGCTCTGGGATACCCATTCTTCTCAATGTCAGCCATAGTTTATTATGATCAACACCACTGAATGCCTCTTCGTAGTCAATAAAGCACAAATAGACATTTTTCTGGTTATTCTTTACTTTCAGCTAGGATTCATTCATAGGACATAATCCTTGATATCCCCATGGTGCCACAGCCTCTTCTATATCTAGCTGTTAATATTACAATCCATTGTTACAAAAAAATGCATATGATTTAGTAAGTAGAAAACTAATTGGCTCTGTAAACTTTCACTTAAATACCATTGAAAAGTTTACCAAAAAAGAATGGATAATTATGGACAACACTGAATTTATTGGTTATTTTTACAATTGGGGAAATATCTTTCATCTGCTCTTTTCTGTAAAATATTTGTCTATCAGAAACCGTTCTAGTTCTGAGCATTAGATTAAGACAGACTAGGAAGAAGGATTGGCCATCCTCTTCCAAAATAACAGGCCCTCAAAAACCTTATGTACAATAAAATACTCTTAAGACTAGCAGATAGGGGATCTGAGGTGGAGCTTTCAAGTACAGCAACACAAAGGAAGAGGAACAGTTGTAAGCAGACACTAGTTTGAACATGGAACGTGAGAACCATGAATGTAGGAAAATTAGATATTGTTAAGGAAAAAATGGAACACATAAATATTGACATACTAGGTATTGCTGAGATGAGATGGACTGGCATGGGGCATTTTGAGTCAGAGGAAAAGGTGAGGAAAAATGGGGTTGCTTTACATAGCTTAAAAAGTCATTTCTACGTCCATCTTGAAATACAATATTATGAGTGACAGGATAATTATCCCTATGCATACAAGGAAATCCAGTGAATACCACTGTCATTCAGATATATACACCAACAACCAGAGCCAAAGAAGAGGAAATAGAAGATTTCTACCAACTTTTGCAGTCAGAGATCGATCGAATATGCAATCAAGATGCATTAATAATGTTAAGTGACTAGAATGCACAAGTTGGGAAAAGAGAAGAGGGATCAGTAGTTGGAAAACATGGACTTGGTGACAAATGAAGCTGGAGATAGAATGATTTGATTTTG
>NW_006399872.1:5862484-5867028 GCF_000299155.1 Elephantulus edwardii
AAGATGGCACATAACAACAACAATTATGGTATAGTCACAGGACAGACTACTTCGCAGCACACAGGAGGAATGATTTTGTTAATTGCTACCTAAGATTTGGACAGGATAGAGCAGGGTTTAGGGCTGTTGTGCATAGGGTTGCTATGAGTTGCAGGTGATTCAATGGCACAACTTGGGAGGGCCTGGAGATCAGTATGCTAAGTGGAAATAACTCATTCCCATATATATGTACAAATACTGTAAAAGACTAGTATTATAGAATGTGTGTGAGAATCCAAAGGGTGGAGGTGGGAGCAGAGTGGTGAGAATGAGCGGGGTTGTGGTGGGGGCGGGGGATGGGGAGAGGTGAAGTTAATCATAGGTTTGCACAATTTAATGGGTGGAGGGAGGGTTGGGTAAAAGAAATGGGAAAAATCCAGTGTGAAAAAACAATGTACACAAACCCTGTAAGTAAACTAGTATAGAAAAAAATTTATTTAAATATTTTTTTAAAAGGACGGGTAGGAAGGAATACATAAAAGGCTTGTGATTGATTGACATTCAGTGATTTCAGGAGATAACATATGGTCAAGAATTATTTGCATAGCATGACTAACTAGGTACAGAAAGGGGTACAAACTTGAAGCACATTGCCCTGGTGGCTTACTGGCAAGAAGCTGTGTCGCATTCGTGAAGGCACAAAGTTTGAGCCTCCCAAGTGCTCTATGGAAGAAGAATGGGAAATCTCATTCAGTTCATTAACTCTCTCAGAACCTGAAAAAGGGTCAGCTATGGATCAGGTCCCACTCTATGGAACACAACAATAACAATATCAATATAGGTTTCACAAAAGCATAATTAAGCACTGGCATTCTCATTCTCTCAATGCTAGTCATAGTTTGTTATGATCCACACAGTAAAAAGTCTTTGCATAATCAATAAAACACAATAAGTCATTTTTCTGATATGCTCTGTTTTCAGCCAGAATCTATCTTACATTAGCAATAATATCACTCATTCTACTGCTGTTTGATAGTTAACAGTTAAGAGTGAGATGGCCAAGTGCACTCAAAGAAGGTAAAAATGGTGCAAGGGCAGTCAAGGATAGGAGTTGTAGAGAGGACTAGGGAGATTGAGATTGAAGCTCAACATCAAGAAGACAAAGATCCTCACCAATGGGCCAATTGGTAGCACCATGATAAATGGAGAAGAGATTGAAGTTGGTAACAATTAGAGCTTGTTCAGCTCCACAATCAACAGTCTTCACACCAGAAGTCAGGAAATCAAAAGACAAATTGCATTGGGAAAATCTGCTGTCAAACATAATTGAAAATTTTTTAGGCGGGAGGTTAGCAAGGCTTAATATGGCAGTACTCATGTCAAGCTAACAATCTCAGGGTACCTCACTTTTGAGCTGTGTTGCTGGAGAAGTCTTGAGCATACCATGGGCTGCCAAGAAACCAAGCAAATCTGTCTTGAAGAGGGTGAAACCAAGTTTCTCCTTGGAGGCTAGGATTTAGGAACTCTGTCTCACATATTTTGGGCACATGGCCAGGAGCAAGTCCTTCTAGAAGGACATCATGATCAGAATGGTGAAGAAATAACAAAGGAGTAGAAGATCCTGATGAGATGGATTGATCCAGTACCTGGCGTAATGGGGGTTGTTGTGTCAGAGTTAGTGAAATTGGCTCAGGACAGGGCAGGGATCAGAGCTGCTGTAAATAGGGTCCCTGTGGGTCACAGGTAACTTAAAGGTACTTAACAACAACAGGAAAAAGTGGTGTTTTGCTTAGATTTTAGGGTAGGAGACCTGTTAGTTAACTTGGGTGTGGGCTTTTGTGATTAGGCCCAGAGCCTTATTGTGATCCATTGTCTGGTCTGGTTGCCTTGCACATTATCAGGTTTCTTCCAGGAGTGATTAGGCCTGGAGATAACTGCAACATTCTTCCTCCAAGGGCTCTTCTAAATCCAGCCTAAAAGTCTGGAAGTTTTCTGTCAGTGTGCTATTCTAGGCAGTTTTTAAAGATCTTCAGCAATATTTTCCTAGCATGTGATAATAGTAATATCATTCAATAATTTCCACATTGTTAGATCACATTTCTTGGGAATGGGAATAAATAACAGATCTCTTCCAGTCAGCTGGCCAGGTAGCTGTCTTCCAAATATTCTGGCACAGACTGGTGAACATATCCAGGGCTGCATCTGTTAGTTGAAATATGTCAATTGGTATCACATTGATTCCTGGAGGCTTATTTTTGCTATTGCCTTCAGTGCAGCTTGAACTTCTTTCATTAAAATTGGCTCTTGATACTGAAATATTTCCATTTTGGCTAATTTGTTTTTGTATAGCGATTCCATGTATTTTGTCCATCTTCTTTTAATGTTTCGTGTACCATTCAAATTTTACCCATAGCATTTCTAAGTATTACAAATGAAGTAGTGCAGTATGCTTGCTAATGTAGTTGTGGTGGTAGTGGTGGTTGTGTGCCATCAAGTCAGAACCAACCCATATCTGACCCACCAGTGAGTTTTCAGAGGCACTAAATTGCACAGGAGGAGAGTCTCCATTTTCTCCCAAGTACTACCTGGTAGATAATTCACTGCATGTCTTTGGATTGCAGTGCAGCTTCTTACCATTAGGCCTCCAGAGTTCCCTTGGTAAAGTAGAGAATTAACTGTGAGGCTACAACAATGGACTCAATCATAGCAACAACTGTGAAGAAAGTGCACTTGTTTTACTGTGTTTTGATTCTGTATAGGAAGCTATTATACTCTAGTGGTAAGGAGTTACGTTGCCAACTCGAAGGCAGGAGATTCACAATAACCAGTTGCTTTGTGGAAAAAAAGATGTGCACTCTTCTCCCATGTAAATCACAGCCTCTGAAAACACGCAACTGTGAGTTGGTTTTGACTCAATGATACATGACAATAAGTTTTACTACAAACCAGCACTGACAGGAAGTCATCCAATGACAAGAAGAAGGGTATCATTTTCTTTTGCTGAAAAATAGAAATTGTTAGATAAAAGTCTATCTATACACTTAGAAAATATTAACAGAATTCCCCCAAGAGAATTTTTTTAAAGTTCTGAACCAATTTGTTTAAAAAATTAAAATCTAATGCCTTCTAAATTAACTTGTAAAAAAATAACTGACTTACATCAGGAAGATGGGAATTTATTAGCAGATTTCCTTAATTGCATTATTCAATGTTCATGTCATTGATTCACAGTAAACACAGGAAAATACAGTTTTCACTTAGATTTATGTGTTTTTCTATAATAACGTTTTCTGCCTTGAAAGCCATTAAATCACTCGTGAAATAATATAAAATTAGACTAAAATTAACCATTTCTTTACCACAAAAAGTTAAACCAGGATTCAAATACTAGTAATAAAGAATCCTTGTTTATTTGCTCTTAATATGATTTTGACAATAGTAATAAAAGTTATTTTTAAAATATTTTAAGATCATTTTTTATAATGTACGAAAGTAGCATTTAGACCAAATTAAGTACATATATTGATGATGGAAGATTACAAGTTTTACTGATGGTCTAAAGTCTACAAAGATTTAATATGACTATTTTGATTGTTCTCTTCAATGGGATTGTCAACTTCATCTGCTCTTTTGGATTTTCATGCTCTTAATTAGCAGATGTAAATATCTGGAAGAGCTGCAGTTTTCTGTGGATGAGGAAAATATTATCTCACACAACAAAAAGCATATCACAGTCATCTGTAGGTTTAATAAATAATAATAGCTTGAGTCTGCATCTTTTGCAAATAACAATAAAGAGTTGTTGCCTGTTCTCATTCAGTAAAGAAAAAAAATGTTTACATTCATGAATGTGAAATAGATTTTAGGAAGAAGTCAATGACTGGATATATTATTTACTATGTACATACTCATTGAATCTCCATCACAATAAAGTTAATGAACATATTCATCACTTCCAAAATTTCCTCATTTCCATTTGTATTATGTCCTCCTGCCCCTCCTATTTATTCTCCACCATCAGTCACTATAGATTATTTTGTGATAAACCACATGTAATTTTTAGACTGCAGAGAGTCTGAGGCAGAATCTTTTTATCTTCTATTGCAGTCACCTAATTCTTGAGATGGCCTTGATACAATTGAATGAACATGTACTGTGGCAGGTGATACTTGGCTTCCAATCATCCTAGTAGTGATCTTGGACAAGTTGATTAATAGCACAATGTCTTAGACAATTAATCTCTAAAGTACTTACTATGATGCCTAAATAAAAGTAGTATTATCAGGATCACAGAAACTGACACAAAGAAAGTACCCATCATTGTATAGCCTTTTACAAAATAAATGCACTAAGCCATGAGTACCATAAAAATAAATCCTTATAAATGAGTTTATTGTTTTTTCCCCATGAGTATCCAGGATGTTTCAGGGATATTTATCTATATATCTGTTCTTCTAGTAATCCTTATTTAATCTATCTATTGAGGGAATCCATTTTGTAACCAATATGTCATTTTAAAATGTATGAGCCTCTAGAGCAGTAAACTGAAAGCGGTGGGGGAAGGG
>NW_006399872.1:5872271-5873316 GCF_000299155.1 Elephantulus edwardii
ATTCGAATCTGAAATAAATTCCCTCTTGCTCTTGCATCGGTGTCGGCTCCTTGGTGACTTGGGGGGAAACTGGATTGAGGGCACAACTCTATCTATCTATCTATCTATCTATCTATCTATCTATCTATCTATCTATCTATCTATCGAACCATTGCAATGCCAATACAAAGATATGCAGTTCAAATCCACCAGCTTCTATGTAGGAGAAAGATGGGCAATTTCCTTCAGGGTGTTTATTGCCTCTGAAAACCAACTGGACGGTCAGCTATGAGTCAATTCTGATTTTATGGTACATAAAAATACCAGGATTGGAAGATGACACATTAACAAACTGCATGCTATATACAGATATCTTCACTTACTAGAAGTAGAGATGACTTTAAACACTTACTGATGAAGACCAAAGACTATAACCTTCAATATAAATTACACCTGAACATTAATAAAATAAAAATTTTCAATTGGATCAACAAACAAACACGATGAATAAAGACAAAATTGAAGCTGTCAGGGATTTTATACTATTTTAAGTCATCAATCAACATCCATGGAAACAGCAGTCAAGAAACCAGTAATTTATTCCATTGAGCAAATCTATTGAAAAAGACCTCTTTACATTTTTTAAAACAAAAATATCCATTTACGAACTAAGATACACATGATCCAATTCAGGATCTCTCCATTTACCTCATACAAACTTGGAAGATGAACAATGCAGTGCATTCAAACTATAGTGTCAATGAATAATATCAAATATACAGTGACTACCAGAAAATCAAATCAACTGTATAATTTAGAGTTGAACATAAAGACACTTTGACTCACTGTTATTGCTGTTATATGCTCTTGAATCAACTACACACCATAACAATCCTTTGAGCAATGCACCTGGCACTTCTGCTATCTTATGCCATCCTCAAGATCTCTAATGTACTCAAATCCATTGTTATAGGTAGTGTTAAGCCATTTCCTCGAAGACCTTGCTCTTTTTCTCTGACTCAAAACATCTATGAATGGATCATCCAAAGACTAGTCCCCCTCTGAC
>NW_006399872.1:5875674-5876910 GCF_000299155.1 Elephantulus edwardii
TTTATGTGTCTTATAAAACGCATTTGCAATGAATAAGTAATTGATTGTGCAAAATTCAATCATTCTATCTCCAGCTTCATTTCTGTCACCAAGTCCATGTTTTCCAACTACTATTTTTTTTATAATAATACTTTTTTTGACATTAAGTATTAATATCAAAAAAACTATGCCTAGTCAGTAATTATTCATAACCAGTATTAAAACAAGCAGAACACTGACCACAGTGAACAGTTTAACTTCTAATCCTACAGCGGGATTTTAAAGAGCAAAGAGATATTGGACTTCAAGGTGATTTTTCTCTTCTGGTACCTCTGGTTTTTGCAGCTTGAGGATACAGTTCAAATGCAATATTCTGTGCTGAGCTTCTTAGGTGCTACCAATCAAAATTTCTCAGAGTTCACTGTTGTAAGCAATTTCAAGGTGCCTCCAACCATATTAGGGCATTCATTCCCTAGCCCATTGTTATCTGTCAAGTTATTTCTCAGGAGTGTAACCAATCAAACTTGAGATTATTTACCTTAAGATTACTATTTTGGGAATCTGGGATTAACAAAATATTTTCTGATCAACATGTTAAATCTCTAGGTCTGATAAGGTATCTTCTGATTAGTACAGGCTGAGAGCATTCCCCAAATTCTCCTTTTAGACATATATAGCACATACTTGTTTGCTTACTAATAACATTCTAAACCTGAGCTTTACAAGTTTCATTCTATATTTTTCTGATATATTCTTAGCATAATTATTGACTTCTAACTTTCTAAACTGAAGCTTAATTCTCTGTTTCTAACAATATGCTAGGCATCATGCCACCACATTCTTAATTCACACAACTACCATTTTAGCCATACTTAATGCAGTAGCGTAATCATTATGGCACAGTAAGCCTACATTCCTCTCTTAAGATACTTTTGGCTCATTTATATTCTTTTGTTTGTTTATTGTTACTATCAGTATTATTATCATTAATTTTAATGAAAATTTACAGAGACATTGGATTTGCATTCATTCATTGTTGCACTTGTTTCCCTGCCCACCCCTCCCCATAGTTCACTCTTTTCTTTGAAAAGGAAAAGAAAAATTCTTTCATTGCTGTAAAATCCCTCCTCCCAAGTCCAAGCTGATATGCAGCCTTCATTCTGGACTCCTGTCATGACAATACCTAATCATATATCCCTTCTGAACAGCTCTCTTCCTCATCTGATTCAATGCAGTATACATAGTTTATCCCATTTT
>NW_006399872.1:5878047-5879745 GCF_000299155.1 Elephantulus edwardii
TGGACATAGTTGACCAATTCAGCAAAGTGGCAGGATACAAGATCAACATACAAAAATCAGTTGGATTTCTCTACAGTGACAAAGAGAATACAGAGCTGGGGCTAAGAAAATCAATACCCTTCACAGTAGCTTATTACAAGATTAAATACTTGGCAGTAAATCTAACCAGAAGCACAAATGATCTATTCAAAGAAAATTACAAAACATTACTACAAGTAACAAAAAGAGACCTGGAGAAGTGGAAAAATATCCCTTGCTCATGGGTAGGAAAACTCAATATTGTGAAAATTGCACTACCAAAGGCAATGTACACATTCAATGCAACCCCAATACAAATACCAATCCCATTCTTCAAGAGATGGAAAAGGCAAACTCCAGTTTCATTTGGAATGGAAAGAATATCCGAATGAGCAAAGCACTCCTTAAGAATAAAAACAAGATAGGAGGCATCTCACTCCCTGATTTCAAATCCTACTATACTGTCTTGGTGGTCAACACAGCGTGGTACTGGTACAATGACAGACACATAGATCAATGGAATTTACTTGAGAATCCAGAAATCAGCCCATCTACCTATGGTAAACTAATTTTTGACAAGAAGATGAGATCAGGTGTTGGCAAAATTGGAAAACTATGCAAAAAACTCAAGCAAGGTCGGCACCTCACTCCATACACAAAAACCAATTCAAGGTAGATCATGGACCAAGTACTAAAACCAAGGACTATAATCTTCATTAAAGAAAACCTTGGAAGAACTCTTAGAAGTCCTAATCCACAACATAAAGTCTTCCAAGCATCCTGGAAAATCTACAACCAGGAGAGGATAAAATAGAAGAATGGTACCTTCTAAGAATCAAATCCCTTTGCACATCCAAAAACTTCTCCAACCAGGTAAAAAGAGAAGCCACAGACTGGGAAAAAATATTTGGTAGTGAAATATAAGACAAGGCACTTATATCTAGAATTTATAAAATACTCGAGCACCACTAACAAGATAAACAACCCAATTGCAAAATGGGCACAAGATATGAACAGGCATTTCACCAAGAAGACATTCAGATGGCAAACAAACACATGAAAAAATGTGCAAAATCCTTAGCTCTAAGAGAGATGCAAATCAAAACAAGTATGAGATATCATCTCACCCCAGTAAGAATAACAAAATTCAGAAGAACAGCAAAGAGCAAATACTGGTAAGGTTGTGGAGAAACTGGAACCCTTATTCACTCTTGGTGTGAGTGTAAAATGATGCAACTACTCTGGAAAGCAGTATGGAGCTTTCTCAAAAAGTTGCAAATAGAAATACCTTTTGACCCCACAATTCCACTACTGGGAATATACCCCAAAGAAACCATAACCACCACCCAAGCATTTACACGCACACCCATGTTTATCATGGCTTTGTTCACAATTGCAAAGAACAACCTAACCTAAGTGCCCATCAACAAACGAATGGATAGAGAAGCTCTGGTATATTCACACAATGAAATACTATGCTGCATTAAAAAACAAGGAACTCATGAAATATTATGCTAATGGTTGACCCTGGATGACATTATGCTGAACAAAATATTTCAGTCACAAAAGGACAAATACCGCATAATGCCACTGTTGTAAAATGGGATTGACACTGGAATTTGGGCAGACTGGGAAATATGGGATAAATTATGTAAACTGCATTGAAATGGATGAGAGAGA
>NW_006399872.1:5880041-5888018 GCF_000299155.1 Elephantulus edwardii
GCTAACTGAAAAAATCAGCAGTTCGAATCCAGTAAGCACTTCAGTGGAGAAAGATGAGATACTCTGTCTCTGTAAAGATTTGCAATTTCAGAAACCCAATGAATGGTCACCAACTTGGTTGGTTTACATTTCTTTTTTTAATTTTCTAATAAAATATTTCATTTTCTTTCTTATGTGTAGCTATTTTGTCTAATAAGTAAGGATGTTGTTGTTGCTAAGTGTCATCAGGTCGCAGACAACTCATAACAACCATATGAACAAAAGACCTGAACACTTGTATAATTTTCATTGTTTCTCCAAGTTCATAGAGTTTCTGGAAACAAGCTATTTTGGAAGTGGATGCCACTCTTGCTTCCAACCTTGTTTTAATTGTGGAGCTCCACCAAACACTGTCCACCATGGGTAACCATCATTGCATTTGACAGACCAGTGTCACAGTGTTCAGCATCAGAGCAACCATGTGTTGCTCTGATGCAAATAGACAGACCAGTGCTATACCACTTAGAAGAATGTTTGACCAAAAACAGTTAAAAGCAGGCCTGAGGGCCACAGATTAAAACCACCCACCTTTGGCTTAGTAGGATTACTTTCTATCCACTAAGACAATAGAGCTCTCTCATTGTTGTTGTTGTTGTTGTGTACCATTGAGTCATAGATGACTCATAGTAACCCTATGTATGAAATACCTGAACATTTGTATAACTTTCGTCATTTATCCAAGTTCATAGAGGATAGAAACCCAAATTTAATTTAGGACCACCAATACCAGATGGTGGCTGTATTAACATCTTTTGCCAAAACTTCAATCTGAATGAAAATGTAACTTTTGCATTGAGAATTCATCCTCACAATAGAGCATTTATCTACTGTTCCTTTATGGTTCCTTTTGATCATTACTTACATTTTCAATCCTAGAAAATGTAATTTAATTAATAATTACTAAATCAATTAGAGTCAGAATTCATCTAGAAGAGTCAAACAGCAGTAAAAATGTGTGGTCTTATTTTATTTCTGCACTGAGATATTCTAAATGACAATGCATAAACACAATCTATGCATATGCCTGTAAATGTATATATTCAAAGTCATCATCTTCTTCAAAACCTTCAGGTCCTTGCATTTAAAACTCAGAGCTAAACACTGTAAAAGGTAAGACAACATTTCTTTGTATTTGATTAAAAGGTGAGGTTTTGGCATATTGTTATTTAAATTAAGTTCATTGATAGTTGAGTGATTGGCATAGTCTCTTGTTTTACAAATACAGGAAGTGAGACTCAGTCAGTGAACATCTCAAGGCCGAACCATGTTGTCTTTTGAAAAGACTGGGAAAGAGTCCTGATGCTAATTTCCAAGGCAGTGCTCTTTTCATTCTAATTACTTTTGTTTTATCTATTAATGAACTTTACACTACCTGGATAAAATGTCAGTTATATAAGTTAAGATCCCCACAGGAAGCATATGGAGCACAGAAAGAGCATGATTTAAAAGAGGAAAAAGGAACATATACATGTTATAGATGAGATTAATAGAAATGATCAGGATGTGATGATTAAAAGTATCATGAATCGCACAGCACCAAAAGAGCTATGGAGTAAGGGGAGAAACAGAGTCCAGAAAGCGTTGTAGTCATGGATTGAAGTCATAACATCTGTGGATATAGAATAGATAGGTCTTGGAGTGATCAGTGGAATACATATTCAGCTTCTTTTTTTGTCCCAGTCTCCAAACTTCTCTGACTGTACTTCAATTTGCCAAACTCAAACAGAAGCTAGATGGCAGAGGATTCCAGTTTTCCAGTTCATAAAGATCAACATTCTGGGGCTAGAGGGAAAGAGAAATTCAATGAAAACATGTGCTGGAGAAAGAAAAACAAAGAAATAATTATTTCACCAAATGATTTTTATCATAAGCATTTAAAAACCCTTAGTATCCACAGTAATGTCAAAGAAATTTAAATACTCTGTTAATCATTTGAAAAAAAAAATCAAACTCTCTTCTGGCAAGTACCTTCCAATTCATAGAAACCTTCCATTGGGTCTTAAAGGGTGTATATCATAATGGGAGGAGATTGTCCATCTTTCTTTCATAGAGCAGATAGCTGATTCCAACAATCTGAGACACTCCATCTTATGGTCAGCAACTCTATGTGCTATGCACTATTCCATCAGAATACCTATCAATCAATCATTAGGAAACATTAAAAATTCTACATTGAATGCTTTTATAAACTGTTTACCTTTGTTCCTTTTTTAAATTTTACTACAAAACATCTGTTAATAATCTGTCATTTGAAAAATAAGGATGAAGGTAGATAAAACAGAATTCCAAATATAGGTCTATATTCTTCTGAGATATAAATAACATTTTTACACAGTTACCAGAGAGGACCTTATAATTTCTTGAAAAGCATCCTTCTTGATAAAAATAAAAATTAATCTCAAGTGTCATGACTGATCCACTATAAACAGAAATATTGACAAAATCTATCTAAGAGTTACCATTCAGATACAAAACAGCTGGTCATATTTCTTTTTTAAATCTGAGTTTGGGAAAATTTAATCTATTAAATGTCAGAGAAGACGTACGTGATTGTTCTAATACTGTGGGACTTGATTCACATTTTGCAATTTAAATGCTTTATTCAAACATTTGGCTTGGTAAACTCTGGTCGAAAATTACTTACAACAACAAGGAGGTGATGACCCCATCACCTTTAGCTGTTCTTGTTGTTAGGTGCCTTAAGTCGAGTACTACTCACAGAGACCCGTGAACCGCCAATCATTGACAACACCACGCCTTTCTCCATCTATCATACAGTTGGCTGTTGGTCCTGTGGTGCGAGCCTTTGTTTTCTTGATGTTGATATGTAATCCATACCAAAGGCTATATAGTCCTTGATCTTCTTCCTAACTTTCAGCAAGCAAAGTTGTGTAATTTGCATAACACAGGTTGCTAAGTCTTCCTCCAATCCTGATGTCACATTCTTTTTAAAAGAGTCATGCTTCATGAATTATTTGCTTAGCTACAGATTCAATAGGTATGGGGAAAATATACAACTCTGAAACACACCCTACCTGATTTTAAATCATAGAGTGTTGCTTTCCTTGATTCAAACAACAGCTTCTTGTTCTATGTATAAATTTCATATTAGCACACTTAAAGGGTGCTGGGATTCCCCTTCTTCTCAGTGTTAGCCATGGTGATCCAAACAGTCACATCCCTTTGCATAGTCAATAAACCAGAAATAAACATTTTTCTGGTAGGCTTTGCTTTCAGTCAGGATCCTTCTGACAACCAGCCACCATGAGGTGTCATGACCTCTTTTAAAGTCAACTTGAATATTTGTCAGGCCTCTATCAATGTATTGTTCTAGCCATTTTTTAAATTATGTTATGCAATATTTTGCTTGCATGAGATATTAACAATATTGTTCAATAATTTTTGCATCCTGTTGATGACTTTTCTTGTGAATGGGGACAAATGTAGATCTCTTCCAGGTCCGTTGACCAGGTAGCTGTGCTCCAAATTCCCTAGCCTTAAACATGTGATTGCAATATTTTTGTGATTTTCAATTACAGAGTGTAAAGTTTTAAAACATTAAATTGTTAGAGGAATATCACAAAATCTTGTGTTAAAATGTCTATATCATGGTGAATTATGCTGCAATAGAAGGGATGGTTCATTTATAAAGTTCATCTAAATGATGCATTGAGAAAGAGTTACTGGGGGGGGGGTGTTCTGCTTGATAAAAGTTAATCAAATGCAAGATGGCATACAGCAATTCAACATAAATCTTCCATGGAGGGCTGCTTATGCCTCCTATCTCGCAGGTAGGGGGAACATTTATCTGACTATTTCTAAACTACCCCAATAAATCTTTGATTAAGAGAACCATATCAAAGTAGCTGGCTAATGACTTGTTTCTCGGAGCTGTTCTTGTAAATATATTATAAATGGCATCTCAACTCTGCAGTAGCCAGAAAGAAGAAGAAAAAAAGGTTAAAACTTATGTGAAAAGCACAAGAGAGTGAAAGGGGAAAGAATTTATCCCAAACGCGTGTTAACTCTTGAAACTGTCACAAGACACAGGGAAAAAGTTTGGCAAGTTCAGGTTCTACAATATTTTCAAACCACTATATTTTCATTATTTTTTAAAAAGGCTTATTTTATGGAGTTCAGGTAGTGTAATCTATAGGGAATTGAGTTGCTTGACAAAAGACCATGCCTCTCTGAACATATAAATCCACCAATAGATCCATAGGAGAAATATTTGTGACCTCTTACCTTGAAATGCACAGCCTCAGAAATCCACTGGAGACTTAACTGTGAATCTATTCTAACTCAACGGCAATGAAAGAGAGAAAAAAGGGCCTAGATTGGTGATCAAAGTCACTACAAGGAGTAGGAGAGCTCTTTGCAAATTTGATAGGAGAAAAAACACACAACACCTATTTCTATTAGATATTATCCTACATCTAAGAATAAGCATTGGTTGCCAAAAATCAAGTTCTTGTCCTTTATCCTTAACCTAACCAAAAAAAAAAAAAAATCATAAACACACACATAAAATAAACCTCCGTGAGTAGAGGGACTTTGACTAAAGAAGCTACTATCTGTCTGTCAGTTCTCGTATTTGTGGTCATATGTTGGTTTGATGCTGGAAGCTACACTACTGATATTTCAAATAGAATCACTTGGGAATTCTGGTGGCCTAGTAGAAGAAGGAATGGCATCCATTTCCTATAGGAAATAGGGTGCATTGAGTCATGTTCGATTCAGTGGCAATCAACAACAGTGGTAAGGAGTTACCCAAGGTTTTCAGTTTGAATCCAAAAGCTGTTCCATGCTAGAAAGATGGACAATTGCCTCCTGTGTGATTTACAGCCTTTGAACACCCTTTGGAGGGTCAGCAATGAGTCAGGCTCTGACTCATCAGCACATGGCAACAACAGGCTCACTTATAGAAGATAAATTTTAGTAGAGCTTCCAGATTAAATGATGCTATGAAGAGATCTGAAAATTAGGCAATAAAACCCATGTAGATTACAACAGAATATGGTATAATATAGTGCTGGGAGATGAGCCCTAAGGCATAAACACTCACTATTGATAATTGATTGATAAGTCAGTTGCAACCCATAGTGAGCCTCCATACACAGGAAGAGAATATACTTCTCTGACAGAATGCCTGGTGAATTTATTTGTACTGCAGATATTTCAGGTAGCAGACAAACACATAATGGGCCATATTACCAAGAATCCTTCCTAGATTGAGCTCCATCCTCAACTCAATACCATCTAGTTGGAAGCCACTCATAACTCACCCTCCAGGAGATCTTTGGAGGTCCCCCCAGAACACTTGATTGTGCTAATGTGAAACCTATACTTGAACTAGGAGGCAGTTGTCAGAACAGAGCAAGGAAACATTGCATGGTTCAAAATTGGGAAGGGTATATGCCAGGGATGTATCCTAACTCCTTTTCAACCTTTATGTAGAACAGATTATCTGGGAGGAGGGGCTCTAAGAGGAGAATTGTGGCATCAGGATTGGAGGAAGAATCATCAACAATCTGTGTTATGCAGATGACACAACTCTGCTTGCTGAAATCGAAGAAGATCTGAAGCGTTTGCTGTGGAAGGTCAGGGAAGGTCAATAGAGATTGAGACTCAATATCAAGAAAACAAAGATTCTCATCACTGGGCTGATTGGCAGCATTATGATGTATGGTGAAAAGAATGAGATTGTTCACAGCTTTAGTTTGCTCGGCTCCACAGTCAACACTCTTGGCACTAGCAGCCAGGAAATTAAAAGAAGTATTGGAAAGTCTGCAGTTAGAGACCTCTCTAAAGTGCTGAAAAGCAACGACATCAGTCTGGAGATTAAGGTGTGCCTGATACAAGCCACGGTCTTTGCAATCACTTGTTAGGCATCAGACACCTGGACAATGACTACAGATGATAAAAGGAGAATTGATGCCTTTGAACTGTGGTATTGGAGAAGAGTGTTGAATATATGATGGATTGCTAAGAAACCGAACACATTTGTCCTGGAGAGAGAGAAGTCAGGCTGCTCTTTGGAGGCAAGGATTCTGAAGCTACGTCTGTCATACTTTGGACATGTTACAAGGAGGAACCAGCCCTTGGAGAGGGACATTATGCTTGGGAGCATGAAAGGACAGTGCAGGAGAGGAAGACCCTTGATGAGGCGGATTGATTCAGTGACTGAGGTATTCGGGGTATGTGTGTCAGAGACAATAAGATTGGCATAGGATAGGGCAGGGGTTCAGGGCTGTTATACATAGGGTCACTATGAATTACAGGTGACTTGATGGCACATAACAACAACAATGTAAATCACACAGGGGAAACTGTCCATCTTTCTTCCTTAGAGCCAATGATGGATTCTAAGAGAGAGAGACCTTTTGGTTAACAATGCAACTCCCTACAGACAATGCTGTCAGAGTGAAAGTCATTTTTGCAGTTGTTTTTTTATACCATTACATCTAAACTGACTAATAGCCAACACGCTAGTGATTTTTCAGAGGTAGTAAATCATGTGCAAGGAGATTGTCCATCCTTCTCCTATACAGAGCCTAGTGGATTCAAACTGTGTGCCTTTGGATTGGCAACAGAGCTCCTTATCCCTAGGCCATCAGGGTTCCCTCATTGCTGTGGTGTCAGAACCAATTCATAGTTGAATGGCTAGCAGATTTTCAGAAGCTTCTAATCATGAGGAATTAAATTGAAGAGCAGCTAGTGGATTCAAATCACCAACCTTTGGTGGTTGGCTCAATTTCTAACCCACAAGGCCACAGAACTTAATATTCTGTAAACCACTTGAAATACACAATGGTAAAAACAGAGAACTTCAACAGACCCATAATTGTAAAGGTTGCTCTGGACTAGGGAATATTATCTTTGTGCACGCAGGTCACCATAAGTAACAACCAACTCCCACAGACCTAACAACTAAGCAAGAGTAACTCGCTATTCAATGAGGACATTTATATATACATTCCGAAACCAGTTAGTCAGACAAGTTTAACCATTGCTTTGTGTATCTGACTACATGATACCACAATTGCTGGTAGTTTTGAAATTGCTGAGTTGAGTATTTTGACATGATGTGTGTCCTTTCACATATGATGATTATATTGAACCATGTCATGATGTTGAGAAAACAAATATCCATTTCTTAGAAATTCTTATGGTTGTTGTTGTTGTTGTCGTTATGTGCCATTGAGTCACTTGTAACTCATAGTGACCCTATGTACAACAGTCCTAAACACCGTTCTATCCTGTGCCAACCTTGCCATCTCAAATACACTCATTCCCACCACTCCACTCACAGAATCGATCCATCCCATCGAGGGTCTTCCTCTTCTGTGCCATCCCTCCACGCTCCCACACATGATGCCCCTCTCCAAGGACCAGTCCGTCCTTTTAATATGTCAGATAAAGCTTCAGAATTCTTGACTCTAAGGAGCATTCTGCCTTCACCCTTTCCAGGACAAACTTGTTTGTTCTCCTAGCAGCCCATGGTATATTAAACACTCTTCTCCAGCACCACAGCTCAAAGTCACCAATTCTCTTTTTATCATCCCTATTCACTGTCCAACTCTGCGATGCATAGCATGTAATTGCAAAGACTATAGACTGGCATCGTTGCTCTTCAGTACTCTTGAGAGGTCCCTCACAGCTGACTTTCCCAATGCAGTTCATCTCCTCATTTCCTGGCTGCTGTTACCAAGAATGTTGACTGTGGAACCAAGTAAACGAAAACTGTGAACTATCTCAATCTCTTCACCATCCATACTGATGCTGCCAATTGGCCCAGTGGTGTGAATCTTTGTTTTGTTGATATTGAGCTTCAATCCATATTGAGGACTGCAGTCCTTGACCTTCTGCAGCAAGCGCTTCAGGTCCTCCTCAGTTTCAGCGAGCAGGGTTGTGTCATCTGCATAACGCAGGTTGTTG
>NW_006399872.1:5889533-5918158 GCF_000299155.1 Elephantulus edwardii
GTTTTCACTGCTGATAGATATTGAGCTTCTCCAACGAGTCTTTCCACAAATGTAATCTATTTGATTCCTATGTGTACCATCAGGTGAGATCCATGTGTATAGCCTGTATTTATGTTTCTTGTAAAAGGTATTTGCAATGAATAAATCATTGAATGTGCAGAAATCTATCATTCTATCTTCAGCCTCATTTCTCTTACCGAGCTTATGTTTTCCAGCTACTGATCCTTCTTCCCTGTTCTCAAGTTTTGTGTTCCAGTTTCCCATTATTATTAATGTATCTTGATTGCATGTTTGATCAATTCATGACTGCAAAAGTTTTATGGTTAGACATTTATAAAATATCATAATAATTGGCAAATGAACCCATTTATTCATTTTCATTTTCCTCTCCTAAAATATTAAAGTGTTAGATCCATATCATCTCAGAGTGTTTGCCTGTTTAGTAGCTATAATGTGTTAGGGGTTGTCTTTATGTCAGGTTTCTCTTGGGTCTTCATATGTGTGTCATTTTGTTTAAGACACACAGTAAATAGTTTCCGCTCACTCTCTAGGTGAATAAACCAAGACTCAAAGGATTCAGGAAACAGGTTGAATTATCTGTGAGTGACTTATCAAAAAACTGAATTTACTTTTGTTTGAATGTCAACCATGATTTTTCAGTTTTTCATGTTAAACAACTAATGGTACTCAACAATAAGGTTTCTGATTCTATGTCTTACCAATAGATATGTTAGTGTTGCTATGTGGCATCAAGCCATGCGTGACTTATAGCAACTCTCTGTACAATAGCTCTAAACTCTGCTCTTTCCTGAGCCAATCTCACTGTCTTTGACAACATCTACCCCCATTACCCCAGTTACTGTATCAATCCATTTAATCTTGGGTCTTCCTCTCCTACACTGTTCCTCCACCCTTCCAAGCATGATGACCATCTCCAGGAACTAGTGCTTATTTTAAAAATTTTTGGAATATTATCATATCCCATAAGATTATTTATTCACCACCACCACTAATTGTGGGTCTGGTGAAGTAGACTATGTGTCATTACAAATCTTAATCTGTAGTCTTAAGCATGATAATCATAATATATAAGCCTAGATTACACAAAGAGGTTTTCAACCAGGACACAGGCAACTTAGCCATTGCCATTATTGTACTTACTTCGCTGTATTTTAAATATGAAGGGGGAAATGAGCAAAACATTTATTTATTGTATCAGCTGTAGTTCATTTTTCGAAACTAACCCTATTATCATGTAATTTACTTGATTTGAAAATGTTGCTTGCTTCTTGTGTGGGGCTAACTACAAAATAAAGGGTCCTAAGGGTCATTTAACAAAAATACTCATGTTTTTATCATACAGTTTATACTATAGAATAAAAATCAAATAACATGTTTTATCCATTAGCTTTATAGTAGTCCTAAGTATTATCTTTGGAAAAGTAGTAGACTATTTCACATATTTTCTCTTTTCAGCTGTGTACAATTAAAGTGTCTACCCCCCAACCCCCCATAGATTGAGTCAGTTGGTTCCAGGGCTGCTTACTAGCTCATTTCAGGTTTGACCTTCTGCTGAGAATCTGCATTCCCACTTCATGCATATTAAATCACAATCTATGATACAACAACTTCCATAATTTCCATTCAAATATAGGTTCTAATTTCCTCTTTGGGGTGGAAATGCAAATTTTCACCAGGGTGTTGAACTAGAGGGCTTAGCAGATATTGGAAATCCTGCTTGACTTTGCAGTATGTGCTTTAAGTTCCACTTAGAAATGTTCTACAGCACTTTTATTTGGGAGGACTAACAATTAGTAGTTAAATTTTCAAAATATTCTTTCTAAAGAGAATTTCTTCTTTTCTAAAAAAAAAAAGAAATAAAGATCTCTAAGGGTATGTCTTTCCACCAGAAAGTACTATCATGTCAATCTACTTAATTACTTTCTCCTCCAAAAAGAGTTCACAAATGGACAATTTCTCCCTAACCTGGTTAAGGATTGCATACTATTATCTCCCCATGCATACATTCTTTACCACAAAAGATCTGTGCCCAGTTTCATGAGAAAAATTCAACTCTCCAAAGCAGAGTTGTAGTCCAATAGATTTTACTCTTGGATCAAAACCTGGGCTAATGACTTCAAAAGTGTAATCTCATTGCATTTGGGTAACTTGACACTGAGTGTTAGAAAACCTCTAGAGATTATTTAATTCAGCAATCTAATTTTTCAAACACTGAAATTTATACCCAGATAGGAATGATCTCATAAAAAATGTAATGGCAAAACCTGGCCAAAACTCTTGAAATTCATGTCCAGTCATTTTTCTGCAAGACTATGCTATTTTATACACATACAGCCCACCTCATTATTTTAACTAAAAATAATCATGTTGAAAATATACATATCAAATGATAACACTTCAACAATTTCTATGTGGCATTATTACAATCTCCAAATTGTGTAATCATTCTCACTATTATTGTCTTTGTTGTTATTATTATGTGCCATTGAGTTACCTCTGACTCTTAGCAACTGTATGTACACCACCAGCTCTGAAATCAGACTGTCCTGAGCCTTACTCACAGACTCTGACACACCTACCCTCATTGTCCCAGTTACTGTATCAATCCATCTCATCCAAGATCTTCCTCTCCCGAGCTCTCCCTCCACCCTTCCAAGTATGATGTCATTCTCCAAACACCAGTCCCTTCTGGCCCTGTGCCAAAGTATGTGAGAAGGAGCTTAAAAATCCTAGCCTATAAGGAGAAACTTGGTTGGACCCTCTCCAAGACAGATCTATTTGTTTTCTTTGCAGTCCATGGTATGTTCAAGACTCTTCTCCAGGACCACACTCAAAGGCATTCTTCTTCTGTTATCTTTAGTCATTGCCCAACTCTCTGATGCATAGCAAGTAATTGCAAAGACCATGACCTAAAATCAGGAACACTTTAATCTCTAGGCTGACATCATTGCTTCTCAGTACTCTGGAGAGGTCCTTAAGAGTCGATTTTCCCAGTGTAATTCATCTTTTGATTTCCTGACTACTGGTGTTAAGAGTGTTGACTATGGTGCCAAGCAAGTTAACAACCTCAATCTCTTCTCCATCTATTATGGTGCTGCCAATTAACCTGCTGGTGAGAATCTTTGTCTTCTTAATGTTGAGCTTAAACCCATATTGAAGACTACAGCCCTTGATTTTCCACAGCAAGAGCAACAGCTCCTCCTCAGTTTCAGCAAACAGAGTTGTATGATGTGCATAATGTAGCTTACTGATGAGTCTTCATCCAATCATGATGCTACATTCCCCCTTAAGAAGCCTCGCCTCCCTAATGATCTGTTCTGCACACAGATTGAAAAAGAATGGGGACAGGATTCATCCCTGAAACACTCCTTTCCTGATTTTGAACTATGAAGTGTTTCCTTGCTCTGTTCTAAGGACTGCTTCCTGGTCCCAGTATAGCTTTCATGTGAACACAATTAAGTGTCCTGGGATTCCCATACTCCTCAAGCTCAGTCACAATTTGTTGTGATCCACACAGCCAAATTATTTTGCATAATCAATGAAACACAGATAGACATTTCTCTGCTACTCTGTACTTTCTACCAAGATCCATCTGACATTGGCAATAATGTATCTAGCTCCAAGACCTTTTCTAAATCCAGTTTGTGTTTCTGGTAGCTCTCTGTCAATGTCCTATTCCAATCATTTTTATATAATCTTCAGCAGAATTTTGCTTGAGTGTGATATTAGTGATATTGTTTGATAATTTCCACAGTCTGTCAGGTCACTTTTTTTTGGAATGGGAATAAATATGGATCTCTTCTAGTCAGTTGGCCAGGTAGTTTTCCTCTAGATTTCTTGGCACAACCTGGTGAGCATGTTGAGGGCCGCATTGTTTGTGGAAATATGTTAATTGGTATTTCACCAATTCATGGGGCTTTACTTTTTTACTAAGTCCTTCACAGCAGCCTGAACTTCCTCCTTCATCACCATTGTCTCTTGAGCATATGTTGTTTCTTGAAATTCTTTTGTGTCAGCCAATTCTTTTTGGTACAGTGATTCGGCTTACTCATTCCATCTTCTTTTAATGCTTCCTGGATCGTTCAACATCCTGCCTAAAGCATCCTTAAGTATTGCAACTCAAGTCTTGGATTTGTTCTTCAGTTCTTTCAGCTTAAGCTAATGACCATTGCATTGGAACAGATGAGAGAAAGAACTATCCAAAATAAGAGATATGTCATTGCAAAGAGGACTGTGGTGGGGAGAGCTAGGTAATTGTGCAACAATGAATGAATATTAAAAAAAAAAAGAGTAAACTGGGGGAGGAGAAGAGGAGGGAGGATTGGGGGTAAAATGTGCAACAATGAATAAATAGAAATCTAACTTATTTGTACATGTTCATTAAAATCACAATTAAAGTGACATTTATTATTATCAACAGGGAGAAATTATTGCATGCACAATCTTGTTTGATATTCTGGAGGCAGAGCTGGAGAATTACAAATCCTAGACATTTGGTACAAAAGCCTTTTAATGACTCTTTTTTTTCCCCTACTGCTTATTTTGTTAAATAAGTAAGTGTTTTATAAATAAAATAGGGAATTCTGGTGGCCTAGTGACAAGAAGTTGCACTGCAATCCCAGAAGCATGACACCAGCTGCTCTGTGGGAGGAAGACAGGAAATCTCCTCCCTGTGCAATTAACTGCCTCTGAAAGTCCGCCGAAGAGTCAGCTATGCGTTGGTTCCAAATCTATGGTACACAACAGCAATGTGAATTTTAAAAAAAAAGTAAAAAATAAACTCATTGCCATTGAGTCAATTCCAACTTCGAATGATCCTATGTTGTTGTTATATACCTTCGAGTCACATGCAACCCATAGCGACCCTATGTACAGCAGCTCTAAACCCTGTCCTGTCCTGAGCCAGTCTCACTAATTCCGACATGACCCTTTGTTGTTGTTGTTGTTATGTGCCGTCGAGTCATTTGCGACTCATGGCGACCCTATGCACAACAGCCCTAAACCCTGCTCTATCCTGTGCCAATCGCATTGCCTCTGACACACCCATCCCGATTACCCCAGTCACTGAATCAATCCACCTCATAGAGGGTCTTCTCCTCCTCCGCTGTCCCTCTACCCTACCAAGCATGATGTCCCTCTCCAAGGACCTGTCTCTCCTTACAACATGTCCAAAGTATGTTAGACGGAGCCTCAGAATCCTTGCCTCCAAGGAGTAGCCTGGTTTAACCCTCTCCACCACAGCTCAAAGGTGTCAATTCTCCTATCCTTCCTAGTCATTGTCCAGCTCTCTGATGCATAACAAGTGATTGCAAAGACCATGGCCTGTATCAGGAACACCTTCGTCTCCAAAGAGACATAGCAGAGAGTAAAACTGCTTCTTAGGGTTTCCAAGACTATACATCTTTACAGAAGCAGACTGCTACATCTTCCTTTCACGTAGGAAATGGTAGATTCAAATCACTAAACATTCTGTTAGCAGTCTATATATAACTCTACCAGTGTCCCTTAGTATAAATAACCAAATCCACTACCATCTGGTTTATTCCAATTCATGGTGACCCTTCACTAGGTTTCCAAGACTGTAAATCTTTGTGGGAAGAAACTGACTATCTTTCCTGCATGAAGAATCTCATCAGCTTGAAAGACTAACTTTTCACTTAGTGACCAACATGTAGTGCACAATCATTTTCTTGTTTTTCCTCTTCACAAAGTTGTATCTGGTATGTATACAGTCCTAGATAACATATTACTTAGTTTTGGCTGATTTTTAAATTTTATATCATTGAATCCTATTGCATCTATGTCTTCTAAGTCTTATTTCTTTTGCTCAATAAAGCATTTGTTGTTAGACTCATCCATTTGTAATGTGAGGCTGTTTTAGGTTTTTTATTTCTTTACTTGTCTAAGTAGTGTTCCAGTGAAAGTGCTACAATTATTTGTCTAGTCTATTTTTTATGGAAATTTGGGGATGTTACAATTAAGAAGGTTTCTGTAGATATCTATTAGTGGTTGCTACATTGATTCTTCTAGTTGCCATTGAGTTGATTATGACTAATGAGAGTTTCATGATTGTCAGAGTAGAATTTACTCTTGCCTTAGACTTGATTGTGCAGAGAAGCAAAGCCAGTGAAGCCCTCACCCGCATAGATAGAACAATATAATGTCTTTCCTTGGTTATATAAGCTAAGCAGTTATAGAGAGTTGCAAGTCCTCAATAAATAGGTCAAGCATCAAGCTGGCAACACCTCCTAATTCATGGGATTGCAGGAGCTAATGAACCCCAAACTGATCAGACGATAGGATGCTGGATTGAGAGTCAGAAATCAGAAGATGACAAGTAAAAAAAAAAATCAAGATCCAGAGAAAGCAAACTTTGCCCAAATACCCATATGTATTGGATATAAGCCATACTTTCAAAAACTTTCCCTTTTGATGAATTAGCTATTTAGCTTTTATATAAGATCAAAAAAAGAGTGTAATATCTTCTAAATCACTAAGAATCAGGGCCTAAGCAAGTTGTTATGTATTAAATTATGTTCATGAAAATATGTATTATAAATCTTCAATAGTTTACCAGGCTGTATTCATAATCCATACTGCTAAGATTAGTAGCAGACCAAGAAGTGCTGAGTCAATGTTGTTTTAAATTCTTAATATGCTGTATGACTCCATGATTTCTGACATCAACAGCCCCTCCTTTGTTCAGTTCACTACCTCCTCTATGTCCCTTGGGTTTGGTGGAATTCCCATCAGCGGAAAGACTCATATGGCTGTAGGTATGCAGGCCATTTTAGCAGAGACTGGTGAGCGTTATAGACTATTAGTTAAAGGCAGATGTCTGAAAAGGTCCTATGAGCTTATATAAGCCTCTAGTAGCGTGGAGCTTGTATACCACTCTAATCCTCTCTTCTTCATATAAGAAATACTTTGGTACAAAATAAGCAGTTAATCATTGGCTAGGAAATACATTTTGAATGATATATGTTAGACAAAACAGACAAGCCAATTATCCTGACACCTTCAACAGTCTGAAGTTCTCATGGTGGAATGTGAGAAAGAGAGTGTTGTATGGATAGGTGGATGAAGGATCAAAGCTTGGAGAGAGAAAGACACAATTCATATTCAGGATAGTAAAAAATCTTAATAATGAAGAGAGAACTAGGATTAGATTTTAGAATGCGGTTAGATTAGCAAGAGTCTTGAAAGGCTGAAAGAATTTTCAATTTTTAAATCATGTCTTTGGCCTGCAAATGAATTAAAAAAAAAATAGAATTTGCCTTGTCAAATCTCTCAAGCCTTAGTATAATAGGCTGAACACTTGGGATAAAGAGTAGGCAGTACTGTTCATTTGAGCCTAAATAAAGATGACAATATGGAAGTATAGGAGACTTTGACTGTGAGAACGATAAGATAAAAACATTATTTTTTGATAAATTGTTTCATATTGCTGGGGTGGGAAATTGGAGAATGAAAGAGGCAGCTTGGATTCTAGAACATCGATAAGGATGTAGTTATGTATTTCTGGCCTGAGTGCAGGCAATAGCAATAGAGAACAAGTTGAAGGGCTATACTGCTAATGATTTCCATGATTCAGTCTGATTAATAAATTATAGTATCACTTATAATTCAGAAAAGAAAGACAACTTGCAGAGAAATGAGAACTTTTTTTTTTCTAAAATAAAAAAGTTTTTTAAATAAATATTTAAAGTATTTGCTTTCTGTGAATTTTTGGTGTCTGTGAAAAAATAATTCTTTAATCTCTAAATGAGACTATTTCTTAAACTGATTTGTTTATTTCTTGTAAAACAAGCAGTCAAGTTCAAAATAGTAGAGAAAATATTGCTAGCCTGACCAGGGTAACCGTTAAGTGTATGTAAAAGAAATGAGAAGCAAAAACTCTAATTTACCAATTGTGTCAAAGTCTTGACTACACAGATTAGTTTTCATTAAATGAAAATGGAGTATAATTTTATCTGTATCTCTTATGTTGGAGACTAATCTAGTATTCTCCTAAAGGAATGTCAAGTTGTATTTCATTTTAAAGTGAAGTAGGCAAGTTAATGTGGGGTCAAAAATCCTTTAATGGCAAGGGAAGATAAGCAAGTTAAGCATGGGCTTCTTTGTGCTTACTTGTTAATCTATATCAAAGGCTATGTCTTCAATATGTATTACATATCAACATCAAGAAAATAAAATTCCTTACTACTGGTCAAATAGCCAGCATCATTATAGATAAAGATTATGAAGTTACTAGATATGGATGGATGGATGGATGGATGGATGGATAAATGGATAGAATTTCCAACTATTTCATTTTACTTGGATCCACAATCAATCTCCATGGAGGTCATGAAGTCAAAAGATATGCTGCATTGGGGGAAAATGGCTAAAAAAAAAAAAAAAACAACCAGAAACAAACAAACACAAAACCCCTTTTTTTAAATACTAAAAAGCAAAAATACTAGTTTAAAGTCCAAGTTGTGCCTGGCCTAAGCTATGGTGTTTTCAATTGCTTCGCATGAATATGAAAGTTTGATGATAATACAGTGACAGCAACAATAGTATTAAGCATGGAAGAGATTATGGAGATGGCACATGATAGAGCATGGTTTTGACCTGTTGTCTATATGGTCACTAGGAGTAGTATTCAACTTGAAGGCACCTGACAATAATAACAACTACTGATCTTTTATGAATAGTTACATGCTTTAACCACATGATGTGGTGAAATCCATGTGAAATTGTTCACTGCAGAATAATAAGTAAGCATTAGGAAGCCTGTACTTGCCTTGCTTAGTAGAAGTTCCATCATTGTCAGGAATTATAAATTTGAAAAGAGGCTTTGATTAGGTAGGAAGGTCTTGTTGAATTGAGCGAGAAACAGATGTCAGACATGCCTAGAAGCGGAACCTTAACATTGTTAAAATAATGCCCAATGGTTCCATGATATTAAGGGTTTATTGTTCAAAATGGCTTCCCTATCCATTGACTTACTTTGCATTAGGGATAGGTGGGAATATGTGAATAGAGTGTGCTCGCCTATCCACAAGGGGACTGGCTAGTCTCACCATTAAATTGAGCAGATCCACCAGCACAACAGAAGAAACTTCACCTCCAACAAAGAAGAAAAAGAATGCCACAGGTCCTTTGGAGTCAGAGATTCTTGCACCAAGCAGACAAGGAGCTACAGAAAGCAGTCATAGCAGCCACAAAGGAGAACCAGAGAACTGACATAAGACCTTGGGACTGTTACACCATTGAACCAAAGCTAAACGCTTTTTTGCCCAGGTTTATTGTAGGACAGGTGGAGGGGAATAAATCTTAATTAGTAGGACTAAGAGCTTAGTAACACTGGCCTAAAACCACGAAGTTTAAGGCTGAAGTACTTGAAAGCACATTTCAAAAGCTGTCCTGACTGTGATCTGCTGTTACTGTTGTTGTGAGCCATCAAGTAAGAACTTACCCATAGCTGACCCTCTGGGAATTTTCAGAGGCAACTAATTGCATGGGAGGAAAATTGCCCATCATTCTTCCATGGAGCAGCTGGTGGCCTTGAATCACATGCCTTCGGTATTATAGCACAGCTTCTTGTCACTAGTGAAGGACATTGAATGCATATGAGACTGTCACGGGACAGCTAGCGAGAACAACCTGTGCTTCCGTGTTCGCTTGAGAACATCCTATTATTGCACACGGTGTGGTTATTGCAGTTGCAGCTGTAGCATAAAGACGTTATGGACACGATCCCAATCATGATTGGCTAGCAAGCTGTTTCTCTAGCATGTGATTTTAATCTCCTATTCAAGAGTATATATACTGGGAGAAAGAGGAAATAAAGAAGGTAACTTCTCTCTTACCTGGGGTGTGAGTGCATCTTCCTTTACTCAGCGACAGGCCTTCTCTCAGAACTCGGAGCAAAGTTGGGCACTGGCGCCTGACAACTAGGCCACCTAATGTGAATTATAGCCTTTGACTTCACTAATATGGATAGCTCTGTGCAGTCTTTGAGCTGTTACATCAATTTTGAATCCATTAAAGTAGTAAGATTGGTGTTGAGGTGGGTAGAAAAAGATGTGGGAGCACAGGAGCATGTCATATTTCAAAGGAAATTTTGTGCTGTTGATGTTCTTGACCGAGTAGTTCTCTTTGTGTTAAGGTCAGATATATTCATCCCAAGGTGGCTCTTGCTCTTTTTACAGATTCAGTACAGATTAATAAGTAAACACAATTAAGCCTATGCTTGCTTTGTTTATTGGGCAATCCAACACTGTGTAAGGTTTTACCTGTCACACCTGAAATAAGACTGAGACATCAACCCATTTCAATCAAGTTAATTATGACTCTTGGCAACCCACCACTGCATTTACTAGGCTGTAAATCTTTACAGGAGGAGATTGTCCATCTTTCTTCCAAGGATCTGTCTGTGGATTCAAACTGCTGATCTTCCAGTTAGCAGCACACCTCTGAACACACATAACACGAGAGCTCCCAATGGCTACAATCAAAACTAAAAGAAAAAGAAAAGAAATAAAACTGACACCAAGTTAATTCTGATTCACAGAGTGCTCAGCAAATTTTCCAAGGTTGTAAATCATACTGGAAGGAGACTATCTTTATATCAAGAAGCAGCTGGTTGTGCAACACCCTATGTTGTAACCCCTAATCCTATGGACTAAGTCACCAGAGTTTCCATCGGGCTGAGATGTTGTTCTTGTTGTTGTTGTTGTTGTGTGCCATTGATTCAGGACCTGAACCAAAGCTGACTCTCCAGAGGAAAGAAGATTCACCTTCAGGTTCTGAAAGGGTCAGACTAACTGGCACATGTGAGAGAAAGACAATAAAATAGCAACTCCAGTATGTGGAATATCAAGTTTGAAAAGGTTAGCAACAGCAAATCTAAGTGAAAGTAAAATTACATCAGCAGATCGAAAGTCTGTCAGCAAATGGACAGTGCTTGATTTTCTTTAGGTAGGAATACTCTAACTACAAGAAGCACAGTTAAATACAAACAAAATTACAGAACCAGACCCTGAGACTCAGATACACAAAAAGTGTATCTTCTGTGTTCTCACAGAAATGAGAGTACAAAGGAAACGTCAGAATTCCTAAGTAAGGTAGCGATAAATACTGGAATATCAGCACTGGCATTGAATGAAAGATTTTACTGTTTTCAAGGAACCTATCATCTAATGGAAACTATTATTTAACATGATGATATTATTTTATTTCTTCAAGAGTCTTAAAAAATGGGGACAGCAATTTATTGTGTAGACTACTTTTCATAGTATAAATTGCTAAATGTAAAAGAAAATGACAAAATTTCATTGGTTTTATTATCATATTAATAATAAAATTTTTCTTGCAAAATTCTGTTTGTGCATATTATTCTCACACATTTTACCACGGAAAGAAACATATTCATTATCATTAATAGTAATTCTGGGCAAGAGAACCGGATAGAGTACTTTGCATTTCATTAACTTAAAAATGTATTTGTTTAAATATTTTCCAATGTGAATGCCTTAATAAATTACATTCGTTAGAAAAAAAGGGAACTATGAAGGCACAATTTGCAAGGAATTGTATTGCTAATCTAAAGGCAGTTCAAAGCCACCAAAAAGATGGATGGGACACCTGTCATGTGATTGAAAGCCTTGAAAACCCAAAGAAGAGTAAGCTATGAGTTGGATCTGACTTAATGGAAATGCATTTCTTTCAAAAGATAACAAAATTCAAAGTATCATACTCAGAAAATTATTATGGGATTTTGGGAAAATAATGTTTGTTTACAAAGTGTCTAACACAAGGATGGTTATGTAGCTGAACTCAGGAACTTAACTTACTGCTGTAAAATTGCTTTAAACTCCACTGAGTTTCTGAGACTGTAAATCACATTTGAGGACACGTCCATCTTTCTCCATCTGAGCTTCTTCCAACAGCCAGAGAGGTGTATCCTTTGGATTAACAGGGCAGTCTCCTACAGACTAGACCATCAGAGGTCCTGGACAAATAACAATTGTTATTGTCCATATTGTTATTTTGACTGATGGGGAGAAAGGTAGTAAAGGACTCATCAATAAATTCTTAAGAATACATAAAAAAATATCACTAGTTAGTAACATAATCTATATTTCACCAAATCATAAACAATTTTCTGTCCATCATACTTCTGTGGAACTGCTGGTACTGTCAGACCACCACAGATATGCAATATTTTGGTTGGCAGTGCAACACCTCGCAGAGTATACCACTAGGCTAAGTAAAGTAGTTTGGTCACAAGAAGGTAAATATTAGTTGATTCCATAGCTATGAGTTGGTTCCTTCTCAACAGCAGTGAGCAAGATTGTGTTTCAAAAATGCCAGTGGACTGTGGAGTCTCTAGGTAAAGAGTTCCCATAATTTTAATCCCAAATATATACCCCAAGAAATAAAAAATCTGTGCACCAATGTTCATTCTAAGATATTAACAATAGTTAAAAGGTAGAAAAATACCCAAAATGTCTATCAACAGATAGATGCAAAAATAAAATGTGGTACATAGATACAATGGAAAATAACTCCATGACCTAGTTATCTATGCCTATACCAGAAATAACATAAGTGGGTGGCCTTAGCAAACAAATTTTATTTTCTCATAGTTTAGAGGCTAGAGGTAGAATCTGAGGATGCATGACAGCTCTAGGAGAAGACTTTTTCTTTCAATTGTGGGGAAAGATCCTTGTCTCTTCTGAGCTTTTGCTTCAGAGGAATCTTTATGTGATTCCACCCATCTCTTTCTATCTCTGCTTCTCTCCTTGTTTCCTTTCATCTTTCAAAAATATTGACCAGAAAGCCCTGTGTGTGGCTGGTTGAAGCCTCGTGTGTGTGCTGTGCCTGAATATGCTCTTCTAGCCATTTAAAAAATAATGTTCAGCAAGATTTGCTTGCAGAGAAGGATGAAGGATGTCCTTCCTTAATGCCGTGCAAAGCTCACTGCCTCACAACCAGCCTTCAGACAGTCTTGGTTTAAGTCCTTGTTCTACTGCCTTTAGTACTTTTTCAACATTGAGGAAGTCTGTTCACCACTCTGGAATCCCCTTCTCCATTTGTGGAAGGGGAAAATAATGATACCTACTTCAAGTTACAATTAGACCACTTGGCAGAGAGGAAGCGGGCAATGATGGCAGCACTAGAGCCAGAAATACTGTCCCCAGCCGCAGTCCCCAGTAAGGCATAAGGTCTGAACCTCAAAGAGTTTTGGAGAAGAGTCAACCAGCCCCTAGAGAGGGCTGCCTGGTCAGTGAGAGCTGCCAGGCTCTTGGGGGGAGCTGCCTGGAAGGGGAGAGTCCCCAGACCCTAGGGAGAGCCACCTAGTATGTATGAGGAACTTTATCTAAGCCATTTTCCTCCATCTCCTCCTCCAGTATAGCTGTAAGTAACACCTCCAAAGCCCTTTTCTTTGTAACTCACAAGTTAGTTCTAAATTTGCTTGCTTTCCCAGAAGTAACTTGAACACTGAATCCTGTTCCAGAAACTGAACCCTGAGCTCTATTTCAGAGACAAAAGGGAACTATAACTGCCAGCTAAGGAAACAAAGATAGATGGAGCCTCAAAGCTCAGCCAGTCACCCCCACTTGATACACCCGTGCAAATACCTTGCAGTCCAAAGGGCAAAAAAATCATGAAAATAAATTCTAACTGAATATGATGGTATGCAGCTTCAAGACCACCAGTAAAGTGTTAAAATGAGCTCCCCTTCCCTTCATCTCAATGTTCCTGTTCAGCAAGAAGCAGCCAGAGAGTCTGTGCCCCTATTCCCAAAATTCACAAATAAAAAAGACAATTTCTTTGTAAAAGTTTAAAAAAAATTAATCACCTTTGGACTATGCCCACCATTTCTGTCTTTTCCTGTCCCACTGAATCTTTCTCATTTCCTTTATCCACTCTCCACTCATCAAATTGTACAACCCTGTGATTTCATCCCTACTCATCCTTACTCTTCTGCTCCCACCCCTTAACTCCTTGGCTACTGATACATGTTTTATTAGTTATTCTATTTTTACAATTAAAAAAAATAAAAGATATTAAGAAATCCTGCCTCATGAGAATAACAAAGGCAGTCCATTTTGAAATGTGATTGTAATCACAAAAATGCTGTTGTTATTATGTCCATTGAGTAGGAACTGACCTTCTAGCAGGTTTTAAGAGACAGTCAATTGCACAGGAGAATGTCCATCTTTCTTTCACGGAGTAGGTGGCAATTCGAACTCTTGCCTCCCAATTGGCAGCACAACTCTTTACCAATAGGCCACCAGAGCTCCCTAACCAAATGAATAAATGTTAGTACTTACAACATAAATTTTGAGGGAACACAATTCAATCCCTTACACTCAGTCCAAAAGAGAAATGAAATTTGATATTTCTTTCTGGATCAAAACTTAAACACACTGCTATTGAGTCATTTTCAACTCATATCAACTTCCATGTTGTTTTCTAAGCTATAAATCTCAGATTTTCCACCTTTCTCTCACAGAGCTGCTGTAGTATTGAGCCACCAAAGAAATATAGCATTTTTGTTTGTAACCCAAGACCTAAGGGGCTGAGTGAAGTAACTCTGTCACAAGAAGGTAAATATTATATTATTCCACGATACAGGCAAATACAGAAAGACAAAAATTTCTTAGTCATGACAAGTAATGTAGGGGAAGGGAAAAATGGTAGGCTTTGCTAAAGAGACACTGAGTTTCTGTTATAAGAACAGTAGTAATGGAGACACAATATGATGACTACCATCTATGTAACTGAATAGTGTGTGTGTGTGTATGTGTGTGTGTGTGTGTGTGATTGTGTACCATCAAGTCAGAACTGATCCTCCAGTATTTTTTCAGAGTCAGTTAATTCAAGGGAGGAGATTACCCATCCTTTTCCCATGAGAGAGAGAGAGAGAAAAAGTTGAATTAAAAATATTTTCTTATATTCTTTTTCACACAAGCAAAAATGCAAATAACTTTTCTAGCAGAGAGTAGTGACTCTGAAATTGGTTTCTTTAACAATTTGTCTGCCACTTGAGTTCTAGCCCATCTGTTCAATAATGCTTTTGCCTGGACGATATGTACAGAATAGATGACAAGGGGAAAATCAGCAATGGGCCTAGTTTTAATCATTACAATGCTTAAATATATGACTCTCAGTGTCTCTAGCAATCTTAACTCAGAGAATGTAGTATCAACTTCTGACCACAAAGAAAATTATCTTGCTTTTGCTTCTTCTGATGCATCACTGTTTATTTGAAGATTTGGAAAAAGTAGCTGCACATAGTTGTATCTTGGATCTCTCCCAAGATTGCTAATGACTTTCTCCAAAATATATTTAAATTATTACAGATGCAGCTAATTGAGAATATTGCTTCTAGGAAGAAGATTCCGGAACTGTAACATTATGGTTTTTATCAGGGTGATTTGATGAAGTTTTGTTTTGTTTTGCTTCTATTTTTACTTCCTTTTGTTTTAGAGCTTTTCAGAAAAGAAGTCAGTGACAGCCAAAGATATTGGGGATTTGTTATGCTATTTTCATCAAATATACTCTACTGTTGTTTAAACAGCATAGACTGCATGTAGTTTCATTTAGTCTGAACTGATAGCAAAGTATATATTAAAATTCAACACTTTCCTACAAAATGTTGTTATTGTTGTGGACAGTCAAGTTGGATCCAATCCACAACTGACTCTCCAATCAATTTTCAGAGGCAGTTAATTGTATGGGAGGAGACTTCCCATCGTTCTCCTGCAGAGCATTTGATGGATTTGAATGACATGCCTTCAGTATTGCAGAGCAGCTTCTTGCCATTAGGCCACCAGAGCTCCTAGCGAATAGAATAAAAATTATTTCCATTCTATACTATCTATATATCTATACTTTGTATTCTCTAATTCCATGCATACATGTTACAACTCTTCAGTCATTAGGTGCCATTGTTATAAGTCGTAGTCAACTTGAAAGCACCTAAAAACGATGTTATGTTCTGTACAGATAACAGAAAAACAGAATAGAAACATTTTAGTAAAAACTGACACATAGCTGCCCTTCAGTGGATTTTCAGAAGTAGTAAATTCCATGGGAGGAGATTGCCCATCTTTCTCCGCATTGAGCAGCCGGAGGATTCAAATTGCATGCCTTTGGGGTGGCAGAGTTACTCCTTACCACTAAAACACCAGAACTCTCCAATAAAGACACTTCCTATTGTTACTGAGTATCTTTGAGTCAGGATCAACTCATAGCTGGCCCTCCAGGGATTTTCAGAGGCAGTAAATCATTCCGAAAGAGATTGCCCATCATTTTCCCACAGCTAGTGGATTTGAACTGCATGCCTTTGGGTTTGCAGTGCAGCTTCATATCACTAGACCACCAGAGCTCCCTTATAAGGTCACGAAAAAGTTTTTAAGTTGTTAAGTTTCACATTTTAATTGTATATTTTCCTAACTTTCCTTTTAAAATATTTTAAATGTCATAAAAGTTTTAGAGTTGTCGTTGTTATTAGATATCGTTAACTAATACTCATTGAGACTCTATGAATAACAACCTTACCCTATTCTGCACTGTGGTGCCATGAGCTTATTTTTTAAAATGGCTTTCCTATTCATAAGCTTTGACTTCACCTCATGACAGGGCAGAGAGGGAGAAGGGCCAGGGATTTGGAAGACTATGAAACACTAATGATAGGATTGGTCAGTTTTACCACCTTCCTAGGTTTAAGTTGAGCAAATTTCAAGCAAGAATGGATATCTCGTAATCACTAAGGAAGAGAAAGCAATGTGCATCCTTTGGGGATAAAGAGTCCTGTGTCAGTCAGATCTGGACCTACTCAAGAGCAGCAGCTGCAACAGAGAATCAAAGATGTACATAAGACAGAGCTAACTTGAGGGTGCTGCTCCACAGAACCAGAGCCAAGACTTTTCATTCAAGCTTACTGGAAGACTAAGACAAAGATACCATAATGGGCAAAAATAACAAAGCTTTGTGACACAGGTCTAAAGCCTCAAGGCTGGAAGCTGAAAGATCTGTTAAAATGCTTGAGAAGCTGTCTAAAGTGAGGAATTGAATTCTGTTAGGTGTACAAGCTGAAAAATACTGTGAGCAATCTTTATATTGATAAGTTTACAGCCTCAGAAATATAGTGACACAAATAATTTCTTAAATTGCGGGTATAGCACCAACTTTTACTAGGAAACGCTATTGAGGGACATCATGTGTGGAAAGGTGAAGCGTCAACAAAAACAAGGAAGACCATCAATGAGATGGACTGACACTGTGACTTTCAGAAGACAGGGGTGTCAAGAATGTCAAAGATTGTGAGGATGGCACAGAATAGGATAGGATTTAGATTTGTTGTCCATAGAGTTGCTATGAGTCATACTCAACTTGATGGCACCTAACAACAATAAAAAAGTACTGATTTTAGTAAAGGAGATCACAATCATTCACTAATTGTTCTAGAGTCAGAACCCACTGAATCTGTAAATTGCATGGGAAGAGATTGCCAGTTTCTCTCTCTCTGATATTCTGGTGAATTCGAAGTGCAATTTGTTTCAAAGAAAACAAAGCAAAGTATAAGAGATAGAGTTGGAGAACAAAAGAAAATGAAGAACTCATTCAGCATTTCTCAAGTTGGAAGTTGTTGTTGTTAAGTGCCATCGAGTTGAAGGCAACTCATAGCGACTCTATGAATGGAGGATCTAGACACTTGTATAACTTTCATCATCCCTTCTCCAGGTTCATAGAGCTTCGGGAGGCAAGCTATTTTCGGAAGTGGATGCCACTCCTGCTTCCAAACTTGTTTTAATCAGGGAGCTCCACCAAACACTGTTCACCATGGGTAACCATTATTGCATTTGACACATCAGTGTCACAGTGTTCAGCATCACAGCAATCACGAGTTGCCGCTGTACAGCAAGTGGACAGACCAGGGCTATATGACCTAGAAGAATATTTGACCTAAAACTATTAAAAACAGACCTGACGGCCACAGATTAAAGTAATCCACATTGGCTTGGTAGAATCACTAATAACCTCATTCCATAGTCTGTAACCCTAACCATACTTTGCCCCACCTGCCTGACCTTATACCATAAGAAGCCTTAGAAAGATGAGTGTGACAGAACACGAGAGAGTGAAGGATGCTAGAAATGATGCTAGACCAGAAGAAAAATTTAAAAAAAAAATCATAGGTGCAAGAGATTGCAAAGCAAAGTTGGTGAATAATCACCATAAGAAAAAAATAGGGAGATGACGTTTATAAATCAGTTGTTGAGCATTTGTGTTAGAAAAAAGCAGACAAAAATATCCATACTGAAATATTCCACAGAAAGATGGTCAATCTCCTCCCTTGAAATTTAGTTGCCTCTGAAAATCCACTGGAGGGTCAGCTATAGGTTGGTTCTGACTCTATGGCCTACAACAACAACCTCCCGAAAAATAATGCTGTGATTGACGGTGTATTATCCATATGTGTACAGGAAGACCTGTTAATATTATTATTATTCATAAGTATGCACCAACAGCTAATGCCAAACAGGAGGAAATTGAGGATTTTACCACCAACTTTTGCAGTCTAAAATTGACAGAATATACAATCAAGATGCATTTATAAGCACAAATACCTGGAATACAAAAATTGGGTGAAAAGAAGAAGGTCGGAAATTACGGACTCTGACAGAAATGAGATAGGAGATTGAATTCATACAATCAGGGATTTATTAATTGTAGATACCTTTTTTCAAAAACACAAAGTGACCATTGTTGTCATTGCTGTGTACTGTAGAGTCATAACTAATCCCTAGCTCATCTTCCAGTGGGTTTTCAAAGGCAATTAATTGCAAGGGAGGAGATTGCCCATCTTTCTCCTGCGGAGCAGCTGGTGGCCCTGAACTATGTGCTTTTGATATTGCAGTGCAGTTTCTTGCCTCTAGGCCATCAGTGACTACCCATATGAACTTGACAGAATACATAGGAATCAAGTTGACTACATCTGTGGGGAAAAAAAACCCACAAAACAAAAGCATTGAAGAAGCTCAATGTCCCCACTCAAAACCAGTCTGGGTGCTGATTGTGGAACAGATAGATCATCAATTACTCATGTGTAAGTTCCAAATGAAGCTGAGGAAAATCAAAGCAAGCCCATGAGAACCAAAGTACAACCTTGAGTCTATTCCTTTGGAATTTAAAAATCATCTCAGGAATAGGTTTGAGGCATTTAATACTAATGATTAAAGACCAGATGAGTTGTGGGATGATATCAAAGATATTATCCAGGAAGAACACTGAAGCTTATTGCAAAGAAAAGGGAGAAAGAAAAGATCAAAGTGGAGGTCAGAAGAGATGCTGAAAATTGCACTAGACCACCCAGAAGCCAAAACAAAGGAAAAAATTTGTGAAGTAACAGCTGAACAGAGATTTCAAAGAGTAGTACCAAAAGATGAAAAAAAATATACTAACCACTATTGCTGTTGTTGGGTACTGTTGAGTTGAATACCACTCATAGTGACCTTATAAACAACCAATTTGATCACTGTCCTATCCTATGCCATCCTCACAATCTCTGATACACTCACTCCTGTGACTACAGTCACTGTGTCAATTCATCTGGATAAGGGTTTTCCCTCTCTTTCACCACCCCTCGGCCTCCCCAAGCATGATGTCCCTCTCAAAGGAAGAACTTCTCTCAGCAACATGTTTAAAGTATGTGAGACAAAGTTTCATCATCTTTACCTCCAAGAAGCACTCTGGCTGTACCTTCTCCAACTTCTATCTGTTTGTTCTTTTGGCAGCCATGGAATCTTCAATACTGTTCTCCAGCACCACAGTTCAAAGGCATCAATTCTTCTTCTGTCATCCTTAGTCACTGACTAGATCTTAAATACCAAGTGTGATACTTACTAATAGAACATATACTTCATTCAGATATATATGTCAATTTTCATAATTTTTAATATATTTGTAACTTTCTAATACTATTAAAAACAAAATTATATGAATGCCTCAGGGAAATAGAAAATTCTTCAGAATGAAATGAAATAACTTAATCTCACCTACCTAACACCCACAGAAGATCTGAAGAATGTAAAACCAAGTGTTGGAGCACAGTCACATAGGTGCCTAGAAAGAGAGATTGAATTATCAGTGATCTCTCTCCCTCTCCTACTGCTCTACTATTCCTATTGCTTTAATGTCAACAAATAAAATAACAAACAAGTGTTGTTTTTCACAGAAGACATTGGTGCTTAGTCAAAATCACAAAATGCTTCAGAAAAACAAATCCAATTTTTTTTCCAATTCATTTCTTTTGCTCTACCATACCCTCCCTTATCATCCAAATGCTCAATTAATATTCAAGTTCAGTCCTACTAAACTAAGTCATATGTTAATTCAATTCTACCTGAATGGCTTTTACATAATCCCTAGACAGAGACCTTGTCATAATCTTTGCTCAGTACAATTCCTGGGACACTGCTGACATTCAGTTGATAGTGTATATTATAATTAATAGCATAATAAAAATAATGCACAATGAGAATACATGTCTCTTGCTGTTTGCAAAAATGCTGAGCTGAAACTAGGACAGAATTTCAAGGATAAATATTGTATAAAGCCGTTATTGTAGAATGAGTAGAAGGATCCAGGAGGGGTGGGAGAGGCTGGAAGCAGAGGGATGTGGATGTGAAGGGGGAAGGGGGCATTAATCATTGGGTTGTACAATTTGATGGGTGGGCAGGAGAGGGAAATCGAACGAATTATTTCACATTTGTTTTTATTTTGTAAATAAGCTAGTTGTTGTTGTTGTTGTTAAGTGCCATCGAGTCTTAGGCCACTCATAGTGACCCTATGAATGAAAGTCCTGGACACCTGTATAACTTTTGTCCTTTCTCCAGGTTCATAGGGTTTCCAGAGGAAAGCTATTATGGAAGTGAATGACACTACTGCTTCCAAGCTTGGTTTAATCAGGGAGCTCCACCAAACACTGTTCAACATGTCAACCATTATCACATTTGACACATCAGTGTCACAGTGTTCAGCTTCACAGCAACCACAAGTTACCTCTGTATAGCAAGTGAACATACCAGGGTTACACGACCTAGAAGAATGCTTCACCAAAAACAGTTGAAGGCAGACCTGAGGGCCATGGAGTAGAGTCACCCACCTTTGGCTTGGGAGCATGACTTTCTGTCTACTAGGCCAACTGCTCTCTCTCTCTCTATGCTGTTGTTATTGTTAAGGGCACCGAGTCGTAGGTGACTCATAGCCACCCCATGAACGGAAGTCCTGGAAACCACAAACTAGTAGAAAATAAACTCGTAGAAAAATTTAAAAAAAAATAACAAAACTAAAAAAGAACCCCCTCCCTCCAAAAAAAACTCTTACATTTTCTGCACTGCAATCTCAAAGGCACGTGGTTTGAATCTACCAGCTCTTCCGCAGGAGAAGGATGGGCAGTCTTTTCCTATGCAATTTACTGTCTCTGAAAACCTACTGGAGGGTCAATTATAGGTCGGTTCCAACTTGAGGGCATGTAGCAACAAAACAAAATTAATTATACCTTCAGCTCCTATTCCTTCTATAGGGATAAATTATAGCTTTAAATCAATTTAAAAATTTAAAAATCCTGCCTTCCAAGTCATAGGCATCCTGTACACAGAGTGATTAAAGCATTCTTATACATATATACATATATACATATATACATATATACATATATACATATATACATATATACATATATACATATATACATATATACATATATACATATATACATATATACATATATACATATATACATATATACATATATACATATATATAGTTGTTGTTAATTGCCTTCAAGTCAAGCACGACTCATAGTGACCCTATTAACAAAAGGCCTGAAGCTTCTCTACTACTATCGAGATATAGAGATAGAGATGAGAGAAAGAGAGAGAGAGATCTCACACACCAAGTGGTCCTCAGGAAATAGAAACAGTCTGCTTCCATAAATGTTTTGGTTTTATAACCCCTGTGGAGCAGTCCTGCTCTATTCCATTGAGTCATTATGAGTTGAACTCGAGTTCAAGGCAACAAAGTTAACAGATGGTATAAAGGAATAATAAACATTCCTACAAGGTAAAAAGTTGTTTTAGAGTTTGGAGGTTTCTGATTTTTTTGTCTGTTTGGTTGTTATAGTTGTTGTTAGGTGCCATCAAGGTGACCATGTAGATAACAGATCTGAACCTGTGCTATCATCATCTCTGATATACTTGAACTAATAAAAACACCATATTAATCCAACTTATGGAGGATCTTCATCTTCTTCGCTGGCCATCAACTTTTCCAAGAATGATGTCTTTTTCTAAAGACGGTTGTGTGCTGTCTAGCAAGAACAGACTCATAGCTGATTCTCCAGGGTATTTTTAGAGGAAGAGATTGCCCATCCTTTTCCCTTAGAGCAGCTGATGGATTCGAACTGCATGACTTTAGGGTTGTAATGTAGTTTCTTACCACTAGGCTACCAGCACTCCTTTCCAAGGTCTAACCTCTCCTAACAACGTATGTAAGGTGAAGTTTCACCAACATTGCCTGTAAGAAACACCAGCTGCACTTTCTCTAAGATATAGTTGTTTGTTCTTTTCCAGTCCATGCTTAGTGGTAAGGAGTTACACTTCCAACCCTACGGCACATGATTCAAATCTACCAGCTGCTCCCAGGGAGAAAGATAGGCAATCTCTTCCTGTGCAATTTACTGCCTTTAAAAACCTGCTTGAGTGTAAACTATGAATCCGTTTTGACTCAATGGTTGTTGTTGTTAGGTGCCATCCAGTAGAGTACAACTCATAGCGACCCTATGAACAAAAGATCTGAACGCTGTTCTACTCTGACTCATCCTCACACTTCCTGACACACAAGAGCCCGTTGCAACAGTCAACATGTCAATACACCAGGTCGGGGTTCTTCCTCCCCTTCACTGACCCTCCACCTTTCCCAGCATCATGTCCCTCTCCAAGGAATGCTCTTCCTTGCTACATGCCCAAAGTAGGTGAGGTAACGCCTCATCATCCTTGCCTCCAAAGAGCACCCCAGCTGCACCCATCTTCAGGACATATCTGTTTTTTCTTTTGGTTGTCTATCTATGGGATGTTCAGGGCTCCTACACCACAGCTCAAAGGCGTCAATTATTTTTCTGTCATCCTTTTCCTTGTCCAGCTCTTAGAGCAAGTGATCAGAAAGACGATAGCCTAAATCAGATACACATTAGAGCCAAAGAGGAAGAAACTGAGACTTTTTACAAAATCTTACAGTCCAAAATTAACCAAACATGCAATCAAGATGTGTTAACGGTAATTGGTGACTGCATTAAAAATTGGAAACAGTGAAGAAGGAACAGTAATTGGAAAATACTGGCTTGGTGATAGAAATGAAGCTAGAAATAGAATGATTGAATTTGGTAATTACAATAATTTATTCATTGCAATTACTTTTTTTTAAAAGACATAAATGATGAGTTTACACATGCCTATCACCTAATGGCATGCATAGGAATCAGATTGAATACATTTGTGGAAGAAATTGTTGGAGAAGTTCAATATTGGCAGACAGAACTAGGCTAGGTGCGCACTGTGGGTTAGACCATCAATTACTCTACATAAGTTCAAATTGAGGCAAAAAAAATTAAAATAAGTCCACAGGAACCAATATATGCACTTGAACCAAATCCATCTAAATTTCAAGATAATCTTAGAAATAGGCTTGAGGCATTCAACACCAGCGATAGAAGACAAGATGAGTTGTGAGATGATAGCAAGGATATCATCCATGAAGAAAGCAGAAAAGCCATTACAAAAACAGAAGAGAAAGAAATAAAATGGAAATGGATGTCAGAAGGGACTCTAAAAATTACACTGGAGCGTCGAGAAGCCCAAACAAAAGGAAAATCTGCCAAAGTAAAATAATTGAACAGAAAATTTCAAAGGGCACCTCAAATGGATAAAGCAAAGTATTTAATATAATGAGCTGGATTGGAGATTAAAAAAGAAAGGACTGTCTGTATTTATCAAGCTGAGAGAACTTAAAACAAATTTAAGCTTCAATTTGCAATATTGAAAGATGCTATGGGCAATATATTGAAAGACTGAGAAAGCATCAAAAGAATACTAAGGGAATACACAGAATCACTGTACCAAAAAGAACTGATTGACACTGAAAAATTTCAGGAAGTACCACATAAGCCAATGGTAGTGAAAGAAGACTCCGTGTGCTTAGTAACAATTGTTTGGTTAGGTTTTGTTTTGTTGCACGTATTAAACTTTGACAGGAAAAGGAAAATGCAGAGCCTATATTTTATAAAAATAAATATGAAAAAGCCCCAGAATAAAGGATGATTTCCACCAAATCCTAGTTAGATTGTCAAGGTATTTTCACAATCCCTCTTTGGTGGTTCAAGCTGTGTTCTCCCAAATAATAGTATCAGCATCACCTGAGAAGTCAATAAAGATGCAAATTTATATGCTAAGCCCAAACTTATAATGAGAGCAAGCAATCTGCATTTTAATATGCTCTGTAGGTCTCTGTGAGTATGGTAGTATAATAAAGTTCAAGTGGTTTCTTATCAGTTGCTCACTCTTTTTCATATCTATTTCTCCAAATAACTCAAAACTAAGCAGTTTAAGTCTCTTATGAGGGCGCTCTGATGATGGTAAGAAGCTGTGCTGCAATTTTGAAGACACGCAGTGAAAATTTCAAATCCATAAGCTGCTCCAAGGGAGAATGGGCAATCTCCTCCCTTGTGATTAATTGCCTCTGAAAACCCACTGGAGTGTCAGCTATAAGCCAGTTCTGACTTGGCAGTACTCAACAAGTTTCTTATGTAGGTATTAAAAATATCTCAGTGTCTCTTCATACTGCATTATGTTTTAAGTAATTATTTCCATTGGTGGAGCCTTAACAGTTGAGGTTGTGGTGTTTGGTGTCCCAAAAAGCAGGCTAATACTAAGTCCCATGAGATTATATAAGTCTCTAGTAGAACTATATTCTTTAATATAGATTGAAGATCAACATCAAGAAGACAAAGATTCTCATCACTAGGCCAGTTGACAGTACCAAGACAGATGGTAAAGAGACTGAGATTGTTAACAGTTTCAACTTGCTTGGTTCCACAATCAACACTATTGGTACCATTTGTCAGGAAATAAAAAGATGAATTGCACTGTGAAAGTCTGCAGTCAGGGACCTCTTCAGAGGTCTTCTCTTTTACATGCTATGCATCAGAGAATTGGACAATGATTAAGGATGACAAAAGAAGAATATGACTTTGAGTTGTAGTCCTGGAAAACAGTATTGAACATATCATGGGCCACAAAGAGAACAAAGAGGTCTGTCTTAGAAAGGTTGAAATAAAGTATCTCCATGGAGGAAAGGGTTTTGAAGTTCTGTCTCACATACTTCGGGCATGTGACGAGAAAGAACCTGTTCTTGGACAAGGACATCATTCTTGGAATGGTGGAGGATAAGAGAGGAAGACCCCAGTTGAGATGGATTGACACAGTTACTGGGATAATGGGGACAAGTGTGTCAGAGGTAGTGAGACTGGCTCAGGATAGGGCAGGCTTCAGAAGTATTATACATAGGGGCTCCATGTGTTGCAGGGGACTCTATGTCCCATAACCACTACAACAGAATGGGGCTTGTATCCCACCCTAATCCTCTCTCCTTAATACAATAAATTTTATTGTGTTGTTAGATGCCATCAATAAAGTATGACACATAGTGACGTCATGAACAGATCTGAAACCTTTCCTGTCCATTGCCATCCCCACATTTGTTCTAATGAACACATTAGAGTTCATTGTGGCAATCACTGAATGCAGTAAATACTTCAGTACAAAATAAACAGTTCATCATTGGCTAGGAAAAACATTTTGAATGATAAACCTTGTACCACAGATGCAAGATTTTGATTTATTGTCCACAGAGTGGCTATGAGTCATAGTCAATTCAATGGCACCTAACAGCAGTGACATCATATATGTGAATATATACTTATATGCACATATAATTATATATTAATCAGTCAAAATATAAACATATTTATATTCGTGTATATATGCACTGCCCACCCTCCTTCCCTCCCCAATTCACTCTTCTCCTTGAAAAGTAAAAGAAAAACTCTTTCATTGTTATGCAATTCCTCCCCCCCCCCCCCCCCAGTCCACTCTACTGTGCAGCATTCATTCTGGACTCTTCTTGTCATGACAATAATACCCAATCATATATCCCTTTTAAACAGTTCTCTCCCTCATCTATTTCTTGCTCAGCATATAGAGTGAACAGCTACAGAGAAAGAATACAATCCCTATGCACACTTTATTTTAAACCAGTTGTTTTCCTTTGTTCTGTTAGTATAACTGCTTATTAGCACAATTAAGTGTTCAGGGATTCTTACTCTGGAAAAATTCTGTATTTGTTCCCATTTTTTGTTTAAAAGGTGATCCAATAGAATGTAGAAATTATCAAGCAATATCAGGAATATCCCATACAAGTAAAATATTATAGAAAATTAATCAAAAGCACTTGAAACAGTACATTGACAGGGAACTACCAGAAATTAAAGCTGAATTCAGAAGAAGTTGTGCCATAATGGGTATCATTACTGATATCCGTACTTGGCTGAAACCAGAATATACTAGAAAGATGTTCATTTTTGTTTTAACTACACAAAGGGATTTCAACTTGAGGGTCATAACAAATTACTGCTATCATCGAGAAGAAACCCTTTGATATGAATAGTTAAAATTCTTTTAAATAATTATATGACTTGATGAAATACTCTTATCCCATAAGCAAACAAGTGAAAAACTTACACATGAATGAATTTCAAGGGCATTGTTGCCATTGCTGTTGTGTATTGTTGAGTCAGATTTGACCACAGTTGACCCAACAGCAGGTTTTTAGAAGCAGTTAAGGTTAAACACAGAGGAGATTGCCCATCTTTCTCCTATGGAGAAGGTGGTGGGTTTGAACTCATAACTTTGGGTTGCCAGCACAATTTATCACCAGTTTCCCACCCCCTATTAATAAAATAAAAGAAACAGTTCCGCTCATTCACTCTCTGTGGTTTTTTGTTTTTGTGTTTTGTTTTTTTATCAAACTCTTTATGACACAACTTATGATGTGGAAGAGGAAAGAGAAGAAGGGGAAAAACTCAACTAGTATATTTGGTTCTCATAAATAACTTCCTAGGAAGGTTGACAGGTGATTATGTGTCAGCTCTAACTCATAATAGTCCTCTGTAGACCAATCAAAACCTTACCCAATCCTGTGCCATCCTCCTAATCTCTGTGGTATTTATTCTATTGTTGTTGCTACTGTCAATCCATCTCAATAAGGCTCTTTCTTTCTTTTGCTGACCCTCTAATTTCCCCAGCATGATGTCCTTCCAGGGATAAGCCCCACCTGTTAAGATGCTTACAGTATGTAAGACAAAACCTCACCATTCTGAGGAGGGCTTTGACTATGCTTTTTCATAGTCTGGTATATTTGTTCTTTTAGTGATTCTCAGTAATAGTCATTCTTTTTGCCAACACCGTAATTCAAAGGCATCAATTCTTTCATTATCCTTATCTGGTGACCACTTTTCATATGCATAAGAAGTAATTGAAAATAATCATGTCACAATATTTAATATTTAAACTGATACCTTGCTTTTTACCATTAAAAAATTCCTTGAAAGCAGATTTTTCTAATGTAATACTTTGATTTCTTGACTGCTGTGCTACTTCCATAATACTTAATTACAGATAAAGTAAAAGGAAATAATTAACTTAAATATTTTCACAGTTACTATATCAGAAAGAACTGGCTGACACAGAAGAGTTCCATGAAATAACTTATGATCAAGATACAATGGTGCTAAAGGAGGAAGTTTAAGTTGTTCTGAAGGGACTAGCAAACAATAGGATCCCAGGAACTGATGGAATACCAAATTGATGTATTTTAGCAAAAAGATGAAACCTTGAATGTGCTCCCCTGTCTGTGCCAAGAAATCTTGAGGAAAACTACATGACCAACTCACTATAAGAGGTATATTTTTATTCCATTTCATAAAAACAGGTGATCCAAAAGAGTGTTGAAATTATCAAATAATATCACTAATATAACATGCAAGCGAAATCTTGCTAAAGATAACCAAAAAGTGAATGGAGCAATCTATCAACTGAGAACCGCCAGATGTACAGACTGGGATTAGGAGAGGCACAGAGTAAGAGAAGAAGACTCAGGAGGAGATGGATTGACATAGTAACTAAAATAATAGGGGTAGGTGTGTCAGAGACAATGATACTGGCTCAGGATAGTGCAGAGTTCAGAGCTATCGTACATAGTGTTGCTGTGAGTTGCAGGCGATTCGACTGCACACAACAACAACAACCACCATAATGTTGCTGATTAATTGTTTTCTGTAACCCATACTTAAATCTATGAGAACTTTTTTTCCTTTCTTCATTTTGGGGGTTGTTTGTTTGTTTATTTGTTTTGTTGTTGTTGTTATGTGCCATCGAGTCGTTTCTGACTCATAGCGACCCTATGCACAACAGCTCTAAACCCTG
>NW_006399872.1:5922778-5935304 GCF_000299155.1 Elephantulus edwardii
AGGACACATCCCTGGCGTACACCCTTCCTAATTTTGAACCATGCAGTGTTTCCTTGCTCTGTTCTGACGACTGCCTCTTGGTTCAAGGATAAGTTTCTCATATAAGTGGAAATAAATTTTCAATAAAGATAAAGGTCTTCATTACTCTTGATATACCCATTTTTATGATTTAACAGGAAAGTAGGTGTTGCTATGTGTTGTCAAGTAGCCTGTGATTCACAGTGACCCTATACAATAGCTCTGAACTCTGCCTATCCTCAGCCAACCTCACTATCTCTGACACACCTGACTCCATTGTCAAGTTACTGTGTCAATCCATCTCATTTTGGGTCTTTCTCTCCTGATCCCTCCACCCTTCCAAGCATGATGTCCTTCTCCAAGGACTGGTCCCTCCTGGCAAAATGCCCAAAGTATATGAGATGGAGCTTCAAAATTCTTGCCTCCAGGGAGCAGCTTATTTTCACCCTTAGACAGACCTATTTGTTCTCCTGATAGTCCATGGTATGTTCAACACTCTTCTGCAGCATCACAACTCAAAGAAAGGCATTGATTCTTCTTCTATCATTCTTAGTCATTGTCCTGCTTTCTGAGGCATAGCAAGTAATTGGGAAGATCATGGCCTGGATCAAGCAAACCTTAATCTCCAGACTGACGTTGTAGCTCTCCAGTACCATAGAGAGAGCCCTGACAACAGACTTTCCCAGTGCTAATATTCTTTTGATTTCCTGACTGCTGATGTCAAGAGTGTTGATTGTGGAAACAAGCAAGCTGAAATTGTTAACAATCTCAATCTTTATCTATCATGAAGCTGCCAATTGACCCAGTGGTGAGCATCTTCATTTTCTTGACATTAAACTTCAATCTATATTGAAGACTACAATCCTTGACCTTTTACAGTAAACCCTTCAGGTCCTTCTCAGTTTCAGCAAGCAAGATTGTGTCATCTTGATAATGTAGATTTTTGATGTGTCTTCCTCCAATCCTGATTTCACATTCCTTTTCATAAAGTAAGGCTGTCCAAATGATCTATTCTGCATGTAGCTCTAAAAGATATGAAGGATGAATTCCTTCCTGATTTTGAGCCATGAAGTGTTTCCTTGCTCTGTTCTGATAAGCAGTTTACTGAACCACAAATTTAGAGAGAAGATACACATGTCAATCATTTTTATTTTGTGAATATTAAAATGACTTCTTGATACAAGGCTTTTAAAAAAATCTATAAAAAGCTAAAATTTAATACATTTCTGTTCTTTTCAACATGTTCTTGTGCACCATTATTTCTGCCAAACTGTTCCCCCATGGTTCAGTGAGAGATCATGACTCTAAAATGAAAAAACTCGTGACTGGGTGTGGGAGGAAAAGATTAAAATTAGAGAGACCAACAAGCTCTAATATTAGAGATTTATTTTGAAAATGCTACTTCTAATGAAATCCAAACAAGAAAATTCTCTAAAAGTCAATTTACTTGTTTAATATATGTTCTAACAAGAGAAGTAGCAGCTAGTCTTCCATGTCTGAAAACATGCAGCCCTATTTAGATAAGAGCAAAATTCATCTACATAATTATGGGAAAAAATATTTCATTTAGAAGAGAGAGAAACTGACAATTTTGCCAGGGCAAAAATAGAGGAACCTGGAAAGAGGCTTTTGATCAATCAACCTGTCTTCAGTTCTCAAGTTTCTCTTCATTTTTCCCCCCACTATATAGTTAATACATCAAGAAAAATGAGATATCACATGTTGCATTTAGAAGGAGTACTGTGTCACCATGGGAACTGATTTTCCTTAAACATAGCTCTGCAGGTACGTACAGTACAAATTAGCTGCAGAAGAGAGATACATAATATTCCTGGAGCTTATGTAAAATCAGCTTACCTGATGTTTTTCTGAAAATTTCTTTCTTTGGGATTTTTCTTTCTAGATATTTTCTCTCTATTTACTTCAGTTGTTACGATCATGGAAACAATATTACAGGTAAAATTTCAAGTGATAATCAACATGAAGGAAGAATCATTTGTATGTGTTTGGTTTTGTTAGTGAACTCTTTGTCTGTAAAATGTGAATTATGTAACCTACCACTTTACGCTTTGTACCTTTCAAATGCTATTTTATTTAGATCATCCCTGTGCAGTATTTTGAATCATTCCTTTTGAAAGATTATCCCCAAATAGCATTTTCACCCCCACTGACTCCTCCTTATAATAAAATGGCTAAGAAAACAATTTAAAGTACATTGAAAGAGTATTTTTTTAAATAGAAGATGTTATCACAACATGGTAACAACACCAACAAAATCTCCAGTATTCTTCTAATAATTTGTGCTTGAAGATTTACATGAAAGAAAAATAATTTGTGGCTTGAATTCAGTGGTTACGTGGTAATGAGTAAAATATGTGATTCCTTGTATTTTCTAACAACAGAATATAATACAGTTAGGAAGAAAGGATGTTATTTGCTGTTGTACATTTTTAGGAATACACTGTATTGTTTTCTATAGCTTTTGGTTTCTTTATTTTTTTATTTTCCTTCATTTTCTTCTTTTGTCTCTCTTTTTCTTTCTTTTTTTGGGGGGCTCATGTACTGAAAAGTACAATATCCATAGTATTAGAGTGTTAGAGGTTATACTTCTGAAAAGAGGTAAAATTAATCATGATATTTCCCCACTGAACATGTGTGAAATTATCCTATTTTTTTTAAGAAACAAAATGAATTTACCAAGTTTGTCAAGTTTTTGTAATTTCCCATTCAAAGGAAAAATGTCGCTATTTAATGAAGCCCTTATTTTGTGCCAAGTACGTAATGGAGAATTTAGTAAGCCATATCATTTCATTTTTACAAAATCATGCTAGATAGATGTGCATGACAGAGAGTTTAAGTTATTTTTCCTATCTTACCTGCTGGAAAGCAGCTGCTCTGCAATATCAAAATCTGGAATCCATCAGTTGTCCTGAGGGGAAATTATGGACAGTCTATCCTGTGCAAGTTACTGCCTCTGAAAACCCACTAGAGAGTCAGCCATGGATAGGTTCAACTCCATGGCACACAACAAAGACATCATTTGATAGAGAGGAAAACAAATACAAATATGTCAAAGCATACAATGTTCGGCCCATATCTAATGGCCTCAATACCAAGTGTTAACAGAGAAGAGTTTTTCTCCATTGGATTGAACTCCTTTGTCTGTGCCTTTGGCTTTATTTTTTTTTCCTTTCAGGAAAGCTCAAGAAAACATTACTGCAATCAGCCAGGAAGACCACTAGGAGGCAATAGTGAACTGAATGGAAGATCAGAACCGTCAAGCTGTTTTCCAGGCCTATTGACTTCCTTTGGAGTTGAGGTCGCCATTACTATGAGGAATAAAGTATGTAACACTTTCATCCGTTCACAGATTATGAAGTCTGGACTGTGTTTAAATGTGCCTTTAAAATTCTTTCTTTAAAATTCTTACATGCAACAAGAAGGAAGAAGTTTAGCAGCTAGCTCTTGGAGCCAGTTAGTAATGGTAAATCAGGTGGGGGTAAAATCCATTGCAACTGAGTTGATTTGATTGATAGCTACTCTATAAAATAAGAATTTCAGGAAGTACCATATGAACAGGAGGCAATGGTAATGAAAGAAGAAGTGGAAGCTGCATTGAATGCATTAGGAAAAAAGAAGGCCCCAGGAATTGATGAAATATCAATTGATTTGTTTCAATTAACAGATGCAGCCTTGGATGTGCTCAACAGTCTATGTCAAGAAATTTGAAGGACAGCTGTCTGGCCAATGGATTAGAAGAGCTCCATATTTATTCTTATTCCCAAGAAAGGTGTTCGAAATGAATGTGGAAAATATCGAACAATATTATATACAAGCAAAATACCACTGAAGATCACTCAAAAACAACTGGAACAGTACATAGACAGGGAACTGCCCGAAGGTCAGGCAGGATGTAGAAGAGTTTATAGCACCAGGGATATCATTGCTGACATCAGAGGAATCCTGGCCAAAAGTAAGGAATACCAGAAGAATGTCTATTTGTGCTTTATTGATTATACCATGACATTTGATTATGTGGATCATAACAAGTTGTAGCTGACATTAAGAAGGATGGGAGTTCCAGAGCACTTAATTGTATTCATACAAAATCTATACCTAGACTAGGAAGCTGTTGTGCAAATAGAGCAGGGAAACACTGCATGGTTTAAACTTAAGAAGGACATGTGTCAGGGTTATATTCTCTCAATGTCTATTTAATCTGTATACTAAGCTGTCAGGGATCTCTCCAGAGTACTGACGAGCAATGATGGCAGGCTTGAGACCAAGGTGTGCCTGATCCAGGCTACAGTCTTCGCAATTGCATGCTATGCATCAGAAAGTTGGACAGTGGTAAGGGATGATAAAAAGAGAATTGATGCCTTTGAGTTGTGGTGGTGGAGAAAAGTGTTGAATATACCATGGACTGCAAGTAGGACAAACAGGTTTGTCCTGGAGAGGGTGAAGCTGGGCTGCTTCTTGGAGGCAAGGATTCTGAGGCTTCATCTGACATACTTTGGGCATGTTGCAAGGAGGGACCAGTCCTTGGAGAGGAGCATCATGTTTGGGAGAGTAGAGGGGCAGCACAGGAGAGGAAGACCTTTGATGAGATGAATTGATTCAGTGATTGGGATAGTGGGATTAGAAGCATCGGAGACAATAAGGTTGGCACAGGATAGAGCAAGGTTTAGGGTTCTTGTACATTAGGTCGCTTGAGTCGCAAGTGACTCATAACATAACAACAACAACAACAACAAGCAAATTATCCAAGAAGCTGGACCTTATGAAGAGGAATGTAGCATCAATTGGAGGTAGATTCATTAATAACCTGCATTATTCAGATGACGCACCTTGCTTGCTGAAAGTGAGGAGGAATTGAAGCACTTGTTGCAGAAGATCAAGGAATGTAGCCTTCACTATGGATTGCATCTCAATGTTAAGAAAACAAAGATTTTTACCACTGGACCAATGGGCAACATCATGATGGAGGGAGAAGAGTTGAAACTGTCAACAACTTCACCTTACTTGGATCCACAATTAGGACCCTTGGTACTTGCAGTCAGGAAATGAGATGCATTGCGCTGATAAGATCTGCAGTTAGGGGCCTCTCCAAATTACTGAGGAGTAATTATATCAGTTTGAGGAGTAAGGTGTGTCTGATTTAGGCACCAGTCTTTAAGATCACTTGTTATGCATGTGAGAGCAGGACAATGAATGATGACAAAAGAAGAATCAATGCCCATGATCTGTGGTGTTGGAGAAGAACACTGCACAACCCATGGACAACCAAAAGAACAAACAAATATGTCTTGGAAAGAGTTCAGCCAGAGTGCCTTTTGGAGGAGGCAAGAATGATGAAACTTCACCTCACATACTTTGGACATATTGAGGAGGGTCTGTTCCTCTGAAAGGGACATGATACTTGGGAGGGTGGAGGGTTGGCAAAGAAGAGGAAGACCCTTGACCAGGAGAATTGACACAGAGACTGCCACAGTGGATTCTAATGTGTCAGAGGTGTGAGGATGGCATAGGATAGAACAGGGTTCAGATTTTTTGCTCATAGGGTCACTCTCTGAGTAGTACTTGACTTGATGACACCTAACAACAGCGACATAGAACAAGACAGCTCTAGAGGCTTAGTGGTAAGGAATTATGCTACCAAAACAGTTGCTCTGTGGGAGAAAGGTATATAATTTCCTGCTGTGCAGTTTACAGTCTCTGAAAATCTGCTGTAGGCTCATCTTCAAGTTGGTTCTGATTCTAAGGCATCTAACAACAACAGAAAGACAGCAGAAGTTCTGGTGGCCAGTGGAAGGAGAACTGTGATGCCAATTCAAAGGCGGGAGTTTTCCAATCCACTGGCTGCTAGATCAATTGCCAGATGAGTAATCTCCTCCCTTGCAATTTACTATCTTTGAAAACCTCTTGGAAGGTCAGCTATGAGTCAGTTCCTACTAAACAAGAGTTTTAAGTCTGCTGGATAGAGTAAAACTGCCCCTGGAGGGTGCGGGGGTTTGCAAGGCTCTTAAACTCTCTGGAAACAGATTGACCTCTCTTTCTCCTGCAGAGTAGCTGCTGACATCTAGGTCAGTATCTGAAGGCATAATCAATAACAGCAGTTGATGAGACAAGGAAGGAAAAGGCACATGACTCAGTCTAATAGAGAAGAACTCTACACTCTGGCCAGTTGCCTGAACTCTGAGAAGTCACCAGAGCTATTATCTATCAGTATTTGAGAATAGTAGAGGCACTGTGTCACTAAGTCAAGAGAGATAAGGAAATACAACTTTTCTCTGTAAAAAGAGCAAAAATATTCCACAGTGCCATTGATGTGAGTGACATGTGGCAGGAAGGCAAGTAGAAAGGTCCTTGAATGTCCAACTTAAAGATGATCTTAATGAAATCTTTTTCAGTAGCCACACTGAGTCTTGGAGTGATTCTTACGTGGGCACCCCAAGGGTTGGCCAGAGAAAATCTCAAGAGTATGGCTTCTGGTTGTGCATCATAACCTTGTTTATAACTAGATCATTTTCATTTTTATCAGTCACATACTTTTGGTGTTTCTGAGCAAATTTTTATCATATTTTTATATATCATATTTTTTCATTAAAATCCAATTTTCATCATAGAAATGATCAAAAAGAAACTTCAAAAGAAATAATTCTTCATATAATATCATTGGTAATGAACAAATTGTCAGAGCATATTCTTCTTAAATTTTCATGTATCTGCACATATTTTATGCATTTAAAACAGTAACTTTTTTTTCAAATCTCTAAATTGCCTTTCCTTTCCTCCAAATTATTAATTTTTCCTCCTCTTGCCCTCCTTTCTCATTCCTGTTAACCCACCAAGACTGAATCCATCTACGTGTCAGTGGAACATATTCTTTTTTGTTGACTATTGAAGAGGATGAAAATAAATTTCTCTTTGGAAGCAAGTATTTTGAAGTTCCATCTTACATACATTGGGCATGTGGCCGGGGGGACCAGTTCTTGGAGAAGGACATCATGCTCAGAAGGGTGAACGGACAGCGCGGGAAAGGAAGACCCTGGATAAGATGGACTGATACAGTGACAAGGGTAATGGGACTGGTGCAGGATAGGCCAGGGTTCAGAGCTATCACCCAGGGTTGCAATGACTTGCAGATGACTCAGTTGTACAAAGCAACAATAACACCACAAAATATCTTTGCTCTTGGTGTTCTGCTATACCAAACCCTGCTTTAGACATCTGCTGAGGAGAGTAAATATCAGAAGAAATGATATTGTACAAGCTCAAGATTATGCATACTTTATTTCTTCCAAAATATTTGTCATTATGCTTCTCAAGATAAACCCATGATAGACCCATAAACCACAATAAACAACATGAAAGATTCATTGCTTTTGTTTTCCCTTAATGACAAAACCTGTGCTAAAAGTTTCATTTATGGGGAAACGGGAGCTTTTGTGGAATACCCCATATAGATCTTTGTAGCTGACGCAAGGGTCGCACACACAGCTCTGGTGGTTGTTGGAATCCACCAGCAGCTTCACAGGAGAAAGACAGTCAATCTCTTCCTGTGCAATTTATAGCCTTGCAAAAATCCACTGGAAAATCACCTCTGTGGTTAATTCTTACTCAAAGACAATGAGGTGAGATTGTTTTTGTTAGAAACAGATTCAAAGGGCAGTATTGGCTAGCCACTCTACTGAGAAAGGAGAAAAAGATAAGAAGTAAAGGAAGAAGAAAAAAAGAAATAAAAGAAGAAAATTCTCTGTGAAAGAGAGTAGCTCTGAAAAAACATTTAATTTTTTTAAACCATTTAATTTTAAATAGGAAACAATATGAGGTTAAAAAGTTGAAAGCATATGTGAATGAGGTCATTCAGGTGACCAATTCTACAGTTTAGTATTAGCAAGAAAAGGAGAAAGGAGAAAGAAAAAAAAACCCACAAACCCTCTCTTTTCTCATTTTTTTCTTAAAAAATAAAGCCCTTCATTTTATGAGCACAGAGTGGTTTAGAAAAAAGGCACAGACTTTGAAATAAGACATTCTGGGTACAGATCCAGTACTGCCAGTTCCTGGCTATATGACCTTGGCTAAGTTATTTAGTCTTTGTCTGGAAGTCTTGGAAGAGAAATAGCCTCCTCCTGTTCCTCTGTAAATGCCTTCAGGACTTTCGTGGGGATTAGAAAGAGTATGTGTGCCATGTCTACCACTGTACCTGGCATTATTATCATTTTATTCTGTTCCTGTTTTCTTTGTGACTGGGCCTTACAATAAGGATTCAAGGTGAAACAGAGGTGACTTCTGTGATTTTCCCAGAGTTAAGACACTGTTTAAATTCTAAGCTGGTTTCATCGCACAGGGACATTGTAACTAATTGGCAATGAATGTCTGACAGTTACAGGGAAAAGAATTTGAGTATCTCTCCTCAGGGAAGGATATCATACATGTAGGGAAAGAGATAAGATTAGAATGACAGCACAAATAACTGGAGTATGCTACCTCTATTCTCAGCTAAACTCATTTCTATTAGGTCAGCTCTGACTTACATCAAGCTTCCATCAGATTTCTGAAGTTGTGAATCTTTACAGCTAGTAGATTTGAATCATTGACCTTTTGGTTAGCAATCTAATGTATTATTCACCATGTCAACAAAGAAAACAAAGTGTTTTATCCCATATTTGGTCCCAAAGTTTTACCCATTAACAAATAAAGTGAGTAGGGAAAAATACTGTCACCCTTTTTCATGGTAGAAATAATGCTGTTACTGATAAATGTCCTCAAGTTGAGTACAACTCATAGTTGACTCCATGAACAACATATCTGAACCCTATCCTATCCTGTGTCATGCTCATCATCCTTGACACTCTTCAACCCATTGCTGCAACCACTAAATCAATCCATCTCATGGAGAGTCTTCCTCTTTTTTACTGACCCTCCACCATTCCAAGCATGATGTCTCTCTCCATGGAATAGCCTTTCCTACCAACATGCTCCTTGGAGGCAAGGATTCTGAGGCTCCGTCTAACTTACTTTGGACATGTAGTGAGGAGAGACCAGCCCTTAGAGAGGGACATCATGCTTGGGAGGGTGGAGGGACGGCGCAGGAGAGGAAGGCCCTCTATGAGGTGGATTGATTCAGTGACTGGGATAATTGGGATGGGAGTGTCAGAGAGTGCGATTGGCACAGGACAGAGCGGAGTTTAGGGCTGTTGTACATAGGGTCGCTATGAGTTGCAGGCGACTCGACGGCACATAACAACAACAACAACAAACCAACATGCTCAGAGTATAAGAGACAAAGCTTTGCCTCCATGGAGTAGTCTCACTGATCTTTCTCTAAGGCATAGTTTTTTTGTTCTTTCCATAGTCCATAGGTTATTAAGAATTCTTCTTCACATTAATTCTTCTGCCATCTTAATTCATTATCCAGCTCTCAGATGCATAGAAAATAAGTGATGAGAAAGACCATGACCTAAGCTAGGCTTACCTAGTGACATCATTTGCTCCTCAGTAATTTAGAGAGGTAGCTCACAGCAGATTTGCAAAAGTGCAATATGTATTCTGATCTCCTGACTGCTGGCATAAAGTTTGTTGATAGTCCTTAATGGACTAGCCTTTTCTAGCTTCTTTAATAAAATTTAAGGAGTATCATAGGAAAGATCTTGTCTTAGAGAAAGAAAGAGCATGAACAAAAAGTTCAGAGTGAAGCTGAGGAAGAAAGAATGTCAACTAGAGACGTGTGTATCTTGGTCTCTGAAATATGCTACCTTCATTATTCACTGTATCATGAAATTTTGATTCCACCAGGTGGAGGTTTTTAATAGTTTGTAAACTATTCTAATAACTTTAGTTAATCTGGACAAAGTCAATTCTAAATCAACTTATTTAGATTCTAAATTAAGCTATTGATAAAAAACCTATCATATGAGCTAAGTTTCTCAACAAACCCTAAATGTTTAAGATTAGCAACAAGCTCCACCTGTTACTAAGATTTAGATGTTCTGGAATCATTGTATATAGAGAGAGCTACATTGGCATTAGTGGACAGAAAGTGATGCTACCAAGTCCAAGGTGAGTGATTTTAATATGCGGCCCTCAGGCCTGGTTTTAATTTGTTTTTGGTCAAACATTCTTCTAGGTCATATAGCCCTAATCTCTCCACTTGCTGTACAGAGGTAACTCGTGTTTGCTGATGTGTCAAGTGCGATAATGGTTACCCATGGTGGAAAGTGTTTGGTGGAGCTTCCCAATTAAAACAAGCTTGGAAGCAGTAGTGGCATCTACTTTTGAAATGGCTTGCCTCCGGAAACTTTATGAACATGGAGAAATGACCAAAGTTAAACAAGTCTTTAGGTCTTTCGTTGGAAGGGTCACTATGAGTCGCCCATGACTTGATAGCATTTAACAACAACAGAATCATTGCTGGGAGTTCTAGTAGCCTAGTGGTAAGAAGCTGCACTGCAATCCCAAAGGCATATCCTTTGAACCCACCAGCTACTCTGCGTGAGATGATTAGGTAGTCTCCTCCTGTGCAATTTGCTGTCTCTATAAACCTGTTAGATGTTCAGCTATGAATTGGCTTCAACTCAAAAACACGCAGCAATAACAACAACAGAATCCTCACAGCAGGTCAGGAAACTAATTTTATGAGACTATCTTATAGGAAAAAAGGATTCTGAGGCTCCGTCTAACTTACTTCGGACATGTAGTGAGGAGAGACCGGTCCTTGGAGAGGGACATCATGCTTGGGAGGGTGGAGGGACGGCGCAGGAGAGGAAGGCCCTCTATGAGATGGATTGATTCGGTGACTGGGATAATTGGGATGGGAGTGTCAGAGACAGTGCGATTGGCACAGGACAGAGCGGAGTTTAGGGCTGTTGTACATAGGGTTGCTATGAGTCGCAGGCGACTCGACGGTACATAACAACAACATCTTATAGGAAAAGCAAATGACATGGGGACATTACTCAGAAAAGCTTCTCTAAAGTGAATGTAGTAATAAGAGTATGAAATGAGAGATTTTGTTATTCTTATGAGTTTCTTCTAGAAAAAATTTAAAGAAAATACCATCTCATATGGATGCCATTTATTTTCCCTAAGATTGCTGCACTATTGGAAAACAATAGTCTTTTCCTCTTAAGTAGGTCTATCAGGCTGACATCCCATTGGGGTAGAAGTAGCAGTATTGAAAATTTAAGCAGTGTGGGGTGTATAGGTTGAGTGCTATACTCAGTCATCCTACCTGGGAATGTACCAAGCTGGCTGGCCCTATTCTTCTTCCAGAACAGATTGCTAATGGAGTATTTAGTGCTTCTGTTCTAAAGTTTTGCTTCCTACTTGTACCCTTTTTTTTAACTCTAATTACTTGCTGAAGATCACATTTTTCTTTTACAATAAATGGCCTAAGATGAGTACATGAAACCACCCTATTTGAATAAGTGCATCAATTTAGTATCTTGAAGTAAACAAGGTTAATGAATTGATGCATTCTGTATAGTCCCTGAAGGTAATTAAATTCAAACATTACCCAGGAGGGAGTCATGTTGCTGACTGACTTCCACAAGGACAGCCTTGGGGGGGAAATAGCATCCCATAGCTCAATTATTAAATCTTACCTCTTCATCAGGGAGCAACAATGGATCAGTCGTGCTAAATGACATTAAAAGCAATGGATTGCTTTGCATTTCTGTTGCAAATATTCAGCCAGCATTCTGACTTTGCAATTCTCTGACTATGTTACTCTATGAAGCAACCCATAGGTGATCTGAGTTCCCTATGTGCCTACATTTCCTTAGGATACCTAGATTTAGAGGTTTGTTCATTTGTTTCAAATTTATAAACAGTGTTTTTTAAATTTTTTTTAATTCTTATTATTTTTTATGTGTACCATCAAATCTGATCTGACTGGTACAAGAGGCGATTGTTCCTCCTTCTTCAGCAGAGCATCTAGTGGATTTGAACCATGTACCTCTGGGATTGCAGTGCAGCTTCTTGCCACCAGGCCACCAGAGTTCGCCAAATTTATAAACAGTGTTTTATCTTGTCTTGAATTCCTACTTTGATCATGGAATGTCTGTTCCTCTTCCATTTTCTCAATCTTAGAAGTTTATACTGAGTGAGTAACAAACACAGCAATTTTTGCTACCACATCTTGCCATATTTCTATTCCTTCTGTTACTTCTTTCTTTCATTTAACATATGTGCTGCCAAGCTCATTAAAATCTTTGATCCTACAGAGATAACAGGCACTGCTACCAATGACAGGGGAATTGTCTACAATTAAAGCTCACCATTTTGTGCTGTACTAACAGCCCTCTGAGATGCAACCCTTATCCTAATTCACCCACTAACATCTACCAGACTGAGTAAGCAAAACTACAGGACACTTGATTACATTTGTATTTCACATACACACGCAAACAAAAATAATAATGTTAGATAGATCTTAGCTGAAAGCAGAGAATACCAGAAGAATGTCTATCTGTGTTTCACTGATTATGCAAAGGCATTTGACTGC
>NW_006399872.1:5936224-5937457 GCF_000299155.1 Elephantulus edwardii
TGGAGAGGGACATCATGCTTGGGAGGGTGGAGGGACAGCGCAGGAGGGGAAGACCCTCTATGAGATGGATTGATTCAGTGATTGGGGTAATCGGGATGGGTGTGTCAGACGCAATGAGATTGGCACAGGATAGAGCAGGGTTTAGGGCTGTTGTGCATAGGGTCGCTATGAGTCACAAACGACTCAACGGCACATCACAACAACAACAAGCATGTCACAAATAATGTGTACACGTATAAGGAAGAACAGTTTAAATGACTCTTTTCAAGATTATACACCAACTACTAATGTCAGAGATTAAGAACTTAAGTACTTTACCAGCATCTACAATATGATGTTGACCAAGTATATAAACAAGAAGTACTAATAATTATTGGTGTGTAGAATATGCAGAGAAAAGGAAACACCATGTAACAGAATTTTGAAAGGTCAACCACTTATTCATCACAATCTTTTTTCAACAACATAAACAGCTGCAAAAGGAATTTTAGTACATAATCTAGCCAGATGCTAACTGAAACATCAGCAATTCATATCTACTAGTCACTCTGCAGAAGATTGATGAGTTGCTCCTCCTGTAAAGATTTATACTATCTGAAACCTCATCCAAAATAGCTATGAGACAGAAATATTCTATGGCAATATGGTTTTGGTTGCATTGTTGTTTTTATGTGTCATCAAGTCACCTATGACTCATAGCAACCCTATGCACAATAGCTCTGAAACCTACCCTGTCCTGAGACAAGAGCTGAATAATGACTACGGGGGATAGAAAAAGAAAGCCTTTGAGTTATGGTGCTGACGAAGAGTCTTGAACATACCATGGACCACCAAGAAAACAAATGAGTCTGTCTTGGAGAGGATGAAACACGTTTCTCCTTGGAGGTTAGGATTTTGAAGTTCTGTTTCACATATTTTTGGCATGTGGCCAGGAGGGACCATTCCTTGGAGAAGGACAACATACTCAGAAAGGTGGAAAGAGAGTGCAGGAGAGGAAGACCTTGGATGAGATGGATTGATACAGTAACTAGGGCAAAGAAGGTAGATATATCTGAGTCAGTGAGATTGGCTCAGGACAGGGTAGCTTTCACAACTATTGTACATAGGGTTGCTATGAGTCATAGGTGACTTGATGATCCATAGCAACAATTCAACCAAAACCATTTGCCATAGACTCTTTCTGTCTCATAGCTATTTTGGATCAGGTTTCAGATTGCGACTCATTGCGATCCC
>NW_006399872.1:5939082-5940937 GCF_000299155.1 Elephantulus edwardii
CCATCTTTCTCTCATGGAATAGCTGGTAGAGTCAATCTTCCAGGCAGGTGTCACCTTTTGGGTTAGCATAGTAGCTAACTACCTAGCTAACCAGGCCACCAGAGCTCCTTAACACATGTTATTAGAAAGAAAAGATTTGGTTTTTAACTGAAATTCAAAGTTAAATGTATGCACCGAATTTTAGCTGGCAGTTATATGCAACTTATAACCATGCTTTATTCTTACAGAAATATTGTAAAATAATTTTTATTATAATAGGATCTCTGGTGGTCTAGTCGTAAGAAGCTGGGCTGCAATCTCAAAGACATGCAGTTCGAGTCCACCAGCTTCTCTGTGGGAGAAGGATCTCCTTCCTGCAATGCCAAGACACGTATAAAATGTATTTTATTCTCATTTCAATATTATAGGATAAATTTCATTCTTATTAGTTCATCTTATTGGAAAGGAAATGGAAGCTTGGCAAGATTTTATTTCATGCAGTTTCACATTCAAAATGATCTACTGGCATAGTCCTTAGGGAGTTGCCCTGTTAACTCAGGGTAACACCATTTTGCCGGTTTGAACCCACCAATATGTATCTGGAAGAAAGATGAGCAATCTCCTCCCATACGATTTACAGCCTCAGAAACCTCCTGAAGGATCATCTGTGAGTAGATTCCAACTCAGCTGCAATGATCAACAGCATCACACTACTAGTAAGAACCAGATGCACAAGTTTCAGGGCTTTGAAATACTCTCTCTGCTACTTAATATCTCTTTTATTCTGTTAGATATACAAAATTTCTGCTATATAAAGATCATTATCTACATTGTCAAAATGAATATTAAGAATGAAGGGGTGTTGATTAATGGAATTTCAGATTTAATTTAAAAAAAGAGTTTGCATAAAACAATATCGTTGTTGTCGGATGACACCCCCTCCCCAGCCGCTGTGGGTTTTCAGAGGCAGTTAATCTTACTGAATGTGATTGACCATCCTTCTGCAGAGAGAAGCTGGCAGCCCCAAACCACGTGCATTTGGGATTATAGCACATCTTATTGGCCAATGGAGCTCCATCTATCTGGGAACGTTCCTTCTTCTTAATCAACATGCCACCTATCCTAAGACCCAAGTTCCATCCACTTCATACATTTACAAGTCTGAGACATTGCTTACCCAATAAAGCCCATGATCTGCCATTTCCACTTCCCTCCAGAATGTCTACTCTGTTTTCAATTACTTACAAAGTTCATTTACTTATGAAGTAACTTATAAATTTACCCAAGGTTGATGCTTCTGCTAATAACATAATGTTCTTTTATTTTGCAATCACTACTAGACATATGGTCCCATCATCTGTTATAATGGTTATTGTCTTTTGGGATTTACCAACAGAAATAATGCTTTGTGTTTAATAATTTATAAAAAAATAGAAAACAACAAAAACCTCACCACCTTATACTCATGCACTGAGAATATGTTGTGTGTTTTCCCATCAATGAACATAACTCATTTCCTTTCGTGAGGTCGCAGTAGGAGGTATATGCACACGTACAGAACCCATAGATGGAACTGTGTCTAAGGAAAATCAAACAAATTACTATAGCAAAGAAATCCCTTGTCTTTACATCTTCACTACCTATATGCTTTTATTATCCTGAATCCCTTTCATTCAATGTCTCTGGAAAACGCAGGTGAACTGATAAGCATGATTTCTGACATATAAATTATACATCTCTTAAGTAAGCTATTGTTATTGTTGTTGTTATGTGCCGTTGAGTCGTTTCCGACTCATAGCGACACTATGCACAACAGCCTTAAACCCTGCTCTATCCTGCACCAACCGCACCACCTCTGACACACCCATCCCGATTA
>NW_006399872.1:5942207-5950211 GCF_000299155.1 Elephantulus edwardii
ACAACTTTTTCATTTATAGCTTTTTAGATGGGGACCTTGGATTTCTGAAAGCAGCAGTAAGTGACTTATTCTATTTTCCACCCTAAATATATTAAAAGAGGAGTTGCAAATTATTTCCTAGTCATTTTCTGGAGGACTGCATTGAGAGGACTTCTCAGACCATATCAGGGCTTCGAAAAAAAAAACAACACAGTTTCATGAGTAATCAGCTGATTTCCCCATTGTTGCGTGTTTGGAGAGAAGGACATGTGTCTTGTGTTTAACATGCCTGCTTTAAGACCATAAAATGATCATATGAGAACTGGAAATTAGCTTCATATTTCTGGGATGAGAGAGCAGTATCTTTAAATGATAATACAGCTTCATCTCTTCTTTAAACTAATTGGCCAGGACACTTGTTAAGCAGAGACTTGCTGCATCTTCCTCTTTATTCAAAAGCATTGGTTACTTAATTGTGCATCTTCTTGTTTAGAGTTGTGTAAAGAACAACACTGATTTCATTGATGAACTGCACATAATCCTTGGTTAGAGACTTGTATGACAGAATACTGAAGCCCTCAGAGAACACTGTCTTGTTCCTGTCTATAACATATTCTATCTGAGTTCTGATTGCAGGTTGCTTAAATCACTTTTATAAAGGTTTAAGTGATGCATCGTCCGTTTTTACTTATTACTCTATTCTGTATAGGATCAGACATGTCTCCAAGTACTAATCCAATGGTAGACTCAACTAAAATCCAGTAACTCAAACTCAAATAATCACTGTGGATGAATTGCATAGGGAAAATCTGCTGTCAGGGACCTCTCCAGAGTTGTGAGAAGCAATAATGTCAGTCTAGAGACTAAGATGCATCTGATCCAGACCATGGTATTCACAAAAAATCAGAGAGCTGGTCAACGACTAAGAATGACTGACAGAGCAAGAATCAATGTCTTTGAGTTGCGGTGCTGGAGAAGATTTTTTTAACATACCATGGATTGCAAAGAAAACAAGTTTATCTTGGAGAGGCTGAAATCAAGTTTCTCCTTAGAGGCTAGGATTTTGAAGCTCCTTTGCACATACTTTGAGCACGTGGCCAGGAGAGACCAATTCTTGGAGAAAGACATGTTTGGAAGGGTAAAGGGACAGCACAGGAGGGGAAGACCCAGGATGATATGGATTGGTACAATAAATGGGGTAATGGGGGTAGGTGTGTCAGAGTCAACGAGACTGGCTCAGGATAGGACAGGCTTCAGAGCTGTTGTACACGGTCAGTAGGAGTTGCAGGTGACTTAACGGCACATAACAACAACAACAAGAACAACAACATGATGAAGAGAATGTTGTGTCTGTGAGCATCTTATTGCATCAAGTTCTCCAGTCTGTTAACATGTGCACTTTTCTCCCCTTTAAAGTTGCCTGAAGACTGAGCCATGGAGGCAATAGTAGTGTGATAGAACTTTTACTTTCCATATAGTGATTAGGTTTGATTCCAAGCCAATGTATTTCATGGGCAATCAACCATCAAAGGTCTGTCAGTAGAGGGTTTCTTGTTGGTATGATGCTGAACGAGTTTTAGCAGTGTTTCCAGACTAGATAGACTAGGAAGAAATGTCTGACTATATTTCTAAAAATCAGCAACAAAATCCCCATGGATCACAACAGACTAAATAGCGTTCCATTCCATCATGCATAGGGCCGCCGTGAGTTAGGGGCCAACCTAAATGCAGATAGTAACAAAGACTGACATAGTATTTCCGGTGCTAAGTCAAGTACCCCATTTACAGTTGATACCAATATTTGTGTCAGTACAATGACATCTGGACATTGACAACCATCTCAGAGCTTACTCACAAACTTTGTCTTTATGTCAAGTCTGCAATGGCCCAGAGGAAGAAAAGAGTCATACAGGCTAGAGGTTGTTGTTGTTGTTGTTGTTGTTGTTGTTGTTGTTATGTGCCATTGAATCGCTTGCGACTCATAGCGACCCTATGTACAAGAGCTCTAAATGCTGTTCTATCCTGTGCCAACCTAGCCATCTCAAACACACTTATTCCCACCGCTCCAGTCACAGAATCGATCCATCTCACCAAAGGTCTTCCTCTCCTTCGCTTCCCCTCCACTCTGCCAAACATGATGTCCCTTTCTAAGGACCAGTCCCTCCTTGCAACATGCCCAAAGTATGTCAGACGAAGCTTCAGAATCCTTGACACCAGGGAACACTCTGGCTTCACCCTCTCCAGGACAAACCTGTTTGTTCTCCTAGCAGTCCATGGTATATTCAACACTCTTCTCCAGCACCACAGCTCAAAAGCATCAATCCTCTTTCTATCAGCCCTATTCACTGTCCAACTCTCTGATGCATAGCACATAACTGCTAAGACTATAGCCCGGATCAGGCGCACCTTAGTCTCCAGCCTGACATCGTTGCTGTTCAGTATTCTTGAGAGGTCCCTCACAGCCGACTGTGAGGATAGAGGTAGCAGTGGCTAAATCCTAAATTACATCCATTTTCTCAGTAATAAGCCTTAACTAGTCCACAAGTCACATAAAGAAACCACCCCATATTTTGAGCAGAACTTCTCTACCATGGTGAAAATGAAAGGAATACAAGATAGAAAAACAGACTTAGATGTTTGAAAATTTTATATTTTACTTGTATTCTTAAAATTGAGAATTTTGCAAAGGCAAAAAAAGGTAGGATTGTGACTTCTATATCCAAAATAGGACAGCAATTGTAGTACAGTCAGTGCCAAAAATACCCAGCACCACACACAAGGAGCAGGATTCTGCTTTGCCACCTACAACTTCTCAGAGTTTCTAAAATCTTACTTATCAAACAATAAAATACATCCTGACCCTATGTACTTTAAGCAATAGAAAAAGGGGGGGAAAGCTTTTGTGTGTCGGTGTTTTAAAGGTAATAAACTTTTATAAAAACATGAAGGTGAATGATGGTCACACTCTAAATTTACATGACATTTAAAAAATCTCAAATAATGTTGATTTTACTTCAAATGAGTAAAGCAACAACTTTTCAATTTCGCAGTTTTTCAAATGTCAGATGACACTGTAAGCAGAAGTATTATCTCCCTCTGACCTCCAAAAGCAAAAAATAAGACAGCTTGTTTTCTATTTCATAGGTCAATCTAATTATCAAAATACGTTCAAAGCATCAGGTCCTATCAGAGTGAGATTCATTAGGTCTAAAACTTAGGGGGAATAAAAAAACTACAAAACAAAACATTCCAGATATCTTGGCACAACTTGGTAAGCACATCCAGGGCAGCATCTGTTATCTGAAATACTTAAATTGGTATACCATCTATTCCTGGCGCCTTATTTTTTGCTATTTCCTTCAAAGCATCTTTGAAGAGGCTCTTGCTCAAATGTTATTTCATCAAATTCTTCTGTATCTGCCAATTTCTTTAGATATAATGACTCAGTATATTCCTTCCATCTTCTTTTAATACTTCCTGGGTCATTTAATATTCTGCCTAAAGCATCCTTGATTATAGCAACTCAAGGTTTGAATTTGTTCTTCAGTTCCTTGAGCTTAAGAAATGCTGAGCGAATCCGGCCCTTTTGATTTTCCGACTCTTAGCTTCTCGCACATTTCATTGTAATATTTTGCTTTGTCATTCCGTGCTGCCTTTTGGAATCTTCTGTTCAGCTCCTTAGTATCTTGAATTCTTCCTTGTGCTTTGGCTTCCCTGTGCTCCAGTGCAATCTTCAGAGTTTCTTCTGACATCCATTTTGGTCTTTTCTTCCTCTTCTGTCTTTGTAATGACCGTTTGCACTCTTCCTAGATGTTACATTTGACTTCCTCGCACAACTCATCTGGTCTTCGCTCATTAGTGTTCAAGGCCTCAAACCTGTTCCTGAGATGATTCTGAAATTCAAGTGGGATGAACTCAAAGTCATATTTTGGCTCCTGTGGGTTCGGTACAAAGGTACAAAAGCCCCAAGGTGGAAAGTGTTGTGATTAGATGCCATCAATAACCCTTAAAGCAGGGAAATCTTTTCATTACCTGAAGTGAGAGCCTACTTGGAGAATATTAGGAAAAGATACTACTCTAGTTACTGTTTAGTGAGAAGAAAGAGAAAACTGAGACTTCTTATAATATAGTACTGCCCCACAGAAGTCCTTGGCAATGAAACTTTTACAGGAGCAGACCACTAAGTCTTTACTCGCATTGTACTTCTGGATGGGTTTGAACTACCAACCTTTCAACAATCAGCTGAGCATTCAATATTTGCCCCACCAGGAATCCTTGTTAGGAGGATACAAAGCAAATAAATTCAACAAAAGGAGACTATTGTAATAGTCCAACTATTCATTTATTCATTTTGTTGTTGTTAGGTGTTTCTGAATCACGTATGGCACATAACCACCCTATGAACTACAGATCTGAATTCTGTCCTTTCCTGTGGCATCCTCACCTTCCTGGCATGACAGAGCTCATCGGGGCAGTCATGGTGTCAATCCACTTGGTTGCGAGTCTTACTCTCCTTCACTGACCCTCTACCTTTCTAAGTATGATGTCCCTCCCCAAGGAATAGCTCCTCCTAGCAACATGCCCAAGGTGTGTGAAGCAAAAGCTTTATTGCAAAGGCCTCCAAAGAGCATTCTGACTACACTGTCTCTAAGACATGTTTGTTTGTTCTTTTGGCAGTCTACAAAATGTTCAGTATTCTTATCAAACACCACAGCTCAAAGGCATCAATTCTTTTTTCTGCCGTCCTTATTAGTTGTCCAACTCTCAGATGCATACAAGTGATTGGAAAGACCATGTCCTGAATCAGAAGCAATTTAGTCCTCAAACTGACATCATTGCTTATCAATAATTTGGAGAGGGCCCTTCCTGCTGACTTTCCCAGTGCAATACATCTCTTGATTCCTGACTGCTAGTACCTAGTGTGTTGGTTGTGGATCCAACTAAGGTGAAGTTGTTGATTTAACCTTTCTCCAACTATCATGATGTTGCCTATTGGTCCAGGGGTGAGAATTTTTGTTTTCTTGACATTGAGATGAATCAGTATTGAAGGCTGTATTCTTTAATCTTCTGCAACAAATTATTAAAGTCCTCCTCACTTTGAGCAATCAAGGTTGTGTCATCTGCATAATACAGGTTATTGATGAATCTTCCTCTGATTTTGTTGCCACATTCTTCATCAAAAAATCCAAATTCGCTAAATATTTGCTCAGCCTACAGTCTGAATAACTATAAAGAGAGAATATAATCATAACATACTCCCTTCTTAATTTTAAACCATGTAATGTTCCCTTGTTCTGTTCACACAAGAGGCCTATGTATAGTTTTCACATGAGCACAATTAAGTGCTCTCAGATTCCAATTCTTCTCAATATTAGCCATAACTTACTATAATCCACACAGTCAAATGTCTTTGCATAGTCAAAAAAATAAAAATAGACATTTTTTTCTGGTATTCTTTCAGCCAGGATCCAACTGACATCAGCAATGATATTCCCCTGGTGCCACTGCCTCTTCTAAATTCTGCTTGAACTTGTGGCAGTTCCCTATCTATATACTGTTCTAGTGATTTTTTTAATGATCTTTAGCAGTATTTTGCTTGCATGTGGTATTAATGATATTGTTCGATAATCCCCACATTGTGTTCAATCGTATTTCTTGGTAATGGGAACAAATAGGGACCTCTGCCAATCTGTTGGCCTTTGGCCTCCAAATTTCCTAGACTGGTAAATGCACTTAGGGCGCCCCTCTTAATTGAAACAAATAAATTGGTATATTTTTAAAGGGGAAGGAACATATGGGTTGATTTATTCATTTGCTACTTAATTTTTTTTCTGAATGTGCTGTTCATGAGTTAGAGTTGTTATTTTTGTTAGATGCTCCTAAAATGACTACAATTCACAGTCATCCTGTGACCCTTGCCTATCCTGTGTCACCCTAATAAATCTTCCCAAGATCAAGTCCTTTGTTGCAGCCACTGTGTCAATCCATCTTTGTGAGAGTCGTTTTTTCTTTTGCTAACCCTCAACTTTTCTCAGCTTGATGTAATTTTTAAGTAACTGGTTCCTGCTAATAATGTGCTAAAAATAAAGATGTGAAATTAAATTTTTTCATCCTTACCTCCAAAAAGCACTCTTGTTGCAATTCCTGCATGACAGACTCATTCTTTCTTGCAGCAATCCATATTCAGTATTCTTCAACAACATCACAGTTTAAATATATAGATACTTTTTTCAGACATTAAATCAATTTATTGGATCCTGTTTCAGCTTTCTGCAAGAAGCAGTCCGATTTGCCAGCACCATTTGTTGAAGAGGTTGTCATTTCCCCATTTGATAGATTTGATTTCCTTGTTGGGTATCAGCTGACTATAGATAGCTGGGTCTATTTCTGGGTTCTCAATTCTGTTCCATTTGTCTATGTGCCTATCATTGTACCAGTGCCATGTTGTTTTTGTTACTACCAGTGTGTAGTAGGTTTTGAGGTTAGAGAGTACTATGCCTCCTACCTTATTTTTGTTTCTCAGAAGCATTTCGCTGTTCAGTGTCTCTTCTCTTTCCAAATAAATTTGATAATTTCCCTTTCAATCTCTTAAAAAAAAATAGATTTGGTATCTGGATTCGGATTGTGTTGAACATGTACATTGCTTTTGGTAGGATTGTCATTTTCACGATATTGAGACTAACCACAAACAGGGTACATTTTTCCATTTCTTATGTACTTCCTAAGCAACATGCCTTTGGAAACTCTATGAACTTTGATACATGATGAAAGCTATAGAAAGGCTTCAGGTCTATTGTTAATATGGTCACTATGAGTCATGCTCGACTCAATTGCAATCAACAACAACAACAAGGTCTTGTATTGTGTCTTGCAGAAACGCTCTATAATTTTCTTTGTATGGGGCTTTTACTAGATTTCCACCTGCAAAAAGCTGAAACAGGATCCACATCTCACACTAAACACAAAAATAAACTCAAGGTGGATCAGAGACCTGGGAATAAAGCCAAAACCCCTAACTTTCATAAGAGACAAACTGGGATCAGGCTTAGAAGCGCTAGTTCAAGGTATAAGGAGACTGCCAAATACAGCCAGAAATGCACAGTCTGAAGAGGATAAAATTGATGAATGGGACATTCTAAAGATTAAATTCAAGTGTGCATCTTTTCACCAACAGGGTTAAAAGAAAACCTACCAACTGGGAAAAACACTTGGTAATACCATCTCAGACAACAGTCTTATATTGAAAGTTTGTAGAATACTCCTGAGCCTTCACAAAATAAATAAATAAATAGATAGATAGATAGATAAATAAATAAATAAATAAAAAGATTGGTAACACAATTACAAAATGGGAAAAGATGTGGAAAGAATTTTCACAGAGGAAGATTGCAAACAGACACATGAGGAAATGCTCCAAATCACTGCAATAAGAAAGATGCAAATCAAAACTAAAATGAGATACCCCAGTAGCAGTGGCAAAGTTTAACAGGGCAGCAAGTAATAAATGTTGGAGAGAATATCGTGAGAAAGGAACTCTTATACATTGTTGATGGAATTATAAAGTGGTACAACCATTCCGGAAGGCAGTTTGACGCTTACTCAAAAAGGTGAACATAGACATCCCATATGACCTAGCTTTTCTAAAACTTGGAATAGACCCTGAGAACTGAGGCACAAACGAGACTCGTACACCAATGTGCATAGCAACATCATTGACTATTGCAAGAACATGAAAACAGCCCAAATTTCCCACCACAAGTGAATGGATTGTGAAATATGATACATTTACACAGTGGAATATTATGCAGAACACAGGAGTCATGATTTTGTAAATTATTACCTAACTTGGGAGGGACTGGAGAGCATTGAGCTGCATGAACTAACTCAGTCATACAAGGACAAACATTGTCTAAAACCATTATTGTCAAATGAATATAAAGATCCAGGGTAGAGGAGGGTAGTAGAGGGAAGAGGATGTGCAGGAGGAGAGGGGATTAATCATGGAGTTGTACAATTTTATGGGAG
>NW_006399872.1:5959688-5961466 GCF_000299155.1 Elephantulus edwardii
ATCTTCTATTTTCTTCCTTGTTCCTGGTTGTTGGTACATATATCTGAATGATAGTGGAATTCACTAGACTTCTTTGTATGCGTATGGATACTATCCTGTCACTGACAATATTGTACTTCAAGATAGTTTTAGAAATGACTTTCTTAACTATGAAAGAAACTCTATTTTTACTCACCTTTTTATCTCCAGAGTAATATATCATATGATCATCCAACTTACGTCAATATTTATGTGTTCCATTTCTTCCTTAACAATATCTAATTTTCCTACATTCATGGTTCTCACATTCCATGTCCCAATCACTAGTATCTTTTAATTTCTTCACTGCTGGTACCATGGGTGTTGATTGTGGATCTGTGTAAAATGAAATCCTTGGCAACTTCTGTATTTTCTCCTTTTATCATGACATTGTCTATTGGCTTAATGGTGAGAATTTTTGTTTTATTGATGTTTTAAGGTAACCCATATTGAAAGCTGTAGTCTTTGATCTTCTGCAGCAAGTGTTTCAAGTCCTCTTCACTTTCTGCAAGCAAGGTTATGCCATCTATACAATGTAGGCTGTTGAGGAGTCATTCTGCAATGTTGATGCCACGTTCCTCTTCATATAATTCAACTTCTTGGATCATTTGCTTAACATAGAGGTTGAATATGTCTAAAGAAAAGTATTGCCATGACACACCCGTCCTGATTTTCAAGTATACAATGTTCTCTTATTTTTTCCAATTTCTTCTTCTTACTCTATATTTAAGTTTCACATGAGCACAATTAAATGTTCTAGAGTTCTCATTCTTCTCAGTATTATTCACTATTTATTATAATCCACACAGCAGAATGCCTTGTTGTTGCTATTTTGTTCTGTGTAATCCAGTCAGTTACAACTTACAAGGATCCTATAAACAACAGCTCTGAACTCTGTCCTATCCTGAACCCACCTCAGTCTCTGACACAACTGCCTCTTCGCAACATCACTGTGTCAATCCATCTCATCCAGGGTCTTCCTTTTCCGTGTTGACCATCTACATTCCCCAGTATTATGTCCTTCTCTGAGGACTGATCCCTCCTAGCCATGTGCCCAATGAGAGAGAGAGTTTCAAAATCGTTCCCTCCAAAGAGTAGCCTGGTTTCACCGTCTTCAGGACAGACTTCTTTAATCTTTTGGCTGTGCATGGTATGTTCAATACTCTCCTCAAACACCGCAACTCAAACACATTGATTCTTCTTCTGCTATCTTTATTCTTTGTCCAGCTCTCACACACACATAGCAAACAATTGAGAAGACCATGGCTAGATCAGGTACACCTTATTCTCCAGACAGACATTGTTGCTCTTTGCAAACGCAATAAAACACACGTGAATATTTTTTTCTGGTAATCTCAACTTTCAGATAAGACCTATCTGACATCAGCAATGATATTTCTTATTTCACAGCCTCTTTTGAATCCAGCTTGAACTTTTGGAGGTTCTGTGCTGATACACTGTTCTGGCTTGTTTTTAAATAATCTTCAACATGTAATACTGATTAGAGTATGCAATAATTTCCAGACCCTGTTGAATATTTTTTTAAAAATACAGAATAAATACGAAACTCTTTCTATTATTTGACCAGGTAATCACATTAAAAATTCCTTAGCATAGATTAGAGAATATGTCTAGGACTACATCTATTTGCTAAAATACTTCAATTGGTATTCCACCAATTTCTCAGACCTTATATTTAGCCAATGCTTTCAATAGAGTTGAACTTCCTCCTTCATATCCATTGCTTCTTGATCATATTA
>NW_006399872.1:5962363-5972224 GCF_000299155.1 Elephantulus edwardii
CCTTTCCAAGATACTGAGGAGCAACAATGTCCGTCGGAAGACTAAGGTGCGCCTAATACAGGCCATGTTCTGTCGTTACTTGCTAAGCATAAGAGAGCCGGACAATGACTAGGGATGATAGAAGGAGAGTTGATGCCTTTGAGCTTTGTTTCAGGAGAAGAGTGTTGAATATACCATGGACTGCTAGGAAGACAAACAATTTCGTCCTGGAGAGAGTGAAGCCAAGCTGCTCCTTGGAGGCAAGGATTCTGAAGCTCCGTCTGACATACTTTGGACATGTTGCAAGGCAGGATCAGTCATTGGAGAGGAACGTCATGCTGGGAGGATGGAGGCACAGGGCAGGACAGGAAGATCCTCAATGAAATGGATTGATTCCATCACTGGAGTAATGAGGATAGGTGTATCAGAGACAATAAGATTTACAAAATATAGAGCAGGGTTTACGGCTGTTGTGTATTGGGTCGCTATGAGTCGCTAGCAACTTGACTCGGCATATCACAACAATAACAAATGACATGTCTGATAAAAGACTTACATCTAGAATTTATAGACTACTCAAGCACCACAACAAGATAAACAACCCAACTGCAAAATGGTCACAGGATATAAACAGACACGAAAGAAGACATTCAGATGGCCAACAAGCACATGAAGAAATGTTCAAAATCCCTAATTCTGAAAGATGCAAATTAAAACAACTATGAGATATCACCTCACCCCAGTTACAATAGCAAAATTCAACAAAGCCGCAAACAACAAAGGCTAGAGAGGTTATGAAGAAACTGGGACCCTTATTCACTGTTGGTGGGAGTATAAAACGGTGCAACCACTATGGAAGGCAATATGGCGCTTTCTCAAAATATAAGTTAGAAATAGAAACACCATTTGACCCAGAAATTCCACTACTGGGAATATGTTGTTGATGTTGTTCTTGTTGTAGTTAAGTGTCGTCGAGTCGTAGGCGACTCATAGAGACCCTGTGAACAAAAGACTTGAATGCTTGTATAACTTTCATCCTTTCTCCAGGTTTATAGGGTTTCTGGAGGCAAGCTATTTAGGAAGTGGATGCAACTCCTGCTTCCAAGCTTGTTTTAATCGGGGAGCTCCACCAAACACCATGAGTAACCATTATCACATTTGACACATCAATATCACATTGTTCAGCTTCACAGCAACCATGAGTTTCCTCTGTACAGCAAGTGGACAGACCAAGGCTATATGACCTAGAAAAATGTTTGATTAAAAACATGCCTGAGGGCCATGGATTAAAGTCACCCACTGGGAGCATCACTTTCTGTGCACTAGGCCAACTGATCTTTCTCTATGCTGTTCCCTAAAGAAATCAGAACAGCCACCTATACATATATATGCATGCCTATGTTTTTGCTGCTTTGTTCATAACAGCAAAGAGTTGGAAACAATCCAAGTGCCCATCAACAAACAAATGGAGAAGTTGTAGTATATTCACACAATGGAATATTGTGTAGCACTGAAAAAAGAACACATAAAATATTACACAAAATGAGTGATCCTGGAGGACATTAAGCTGAGTGAAATATCTCAGTCACAAAAGGACAAATACTGCATAATGCCACTGTTATAAGACTGACATGGAAGTTGGGGAAAAACTAAGAAAAGAGGGGATAAATACTATATACTGCATTGAAACAGATGTGAGAAAGAACTGTTTAAAAGAATATATGATTAGGTATTATTTGCTTAACCAGAGTCAAGACTAAGAGCTGCATAGCAAAATGTATGGGGGCCGGGGGGGTTGGAAATTGTCCAGCAATGAAAGAATTTTTTTTTCCAGAAAGAAAAATGAACTGGAGGGGTGGGTAGGGAGAGAAATGTACAACAATGAATGAAAGGAAATTCAAGTTCTCTATAACTTTTGTTAAAATCTCAATTAAAAAGAAATTTAAAAAAAACCCCACCAACTTAAATACATATTCCCTCCACCAAGGTGATGTTAACTCTAAAAAAGGGCTTAAATTTTAAAAAGCAACCAATCATTCCACACTGACCCTCAACCAAAACAAGAGAGCCAACCTTTTAGAGTCCAGCTGCTTCACCCAGTCTGCAAACTGGAGACAAAGCCATGGCCTTAAATGCAGTGACTCTATACTGTAGTTATGTGCTGTAGAGTTGGAACCCATAGCTGACCCTCCAGCAGGTTTTCAGAGGCAGGTGATCACACAGGAGGAGATTGCCTATCATTCTCCCACAACTCAATATTATTTCCATCTATTTTTTCATTTCCTGCATCGTTCAAGATTTCTTCAGTATTGCAAATCAAAGTTTGAATTTGTTCTTCCTGACTGAAAGATGCCAACTGTGTTCTTCCCTTTCAGTTTCCTAACTTGAACTCTTCTCATATTTTATTGTAACACATTGTCTTCTCAGGCTGCTCTTGTAGATCAACTGTTCAACTCTTTTATTTCTGCCTTTCTTCTCTTCTTTTTGACTTATCTTTCTTGAAGAGAGATTATCAGGGTCTCTTCTGACATTCTTTTTGGTCTTTTGTTTCTTTCTTGTCTTTTTAAAATTAATCTTTGTTTCCTTCATAAGTGATGTTATTGATGTCATCACAAAACCCACCTCGTATTTGATCATTAATGTTAATGCAATGAATCTGTTCTTGAAATTCTTTTTCGATTCAGATGTTACAAACTCAATGTGGTATTTTGGCTCTCATGGACTTAATTTCATTTTTATCACTTTCAATTTCTCTTTTGTTTCATAGTTGGGCCTTTATGTTGCTTTGACTGCTGGCCCTTAGCTATGATATCATCTTTCTGCAAATGTAGTCAGTTTGAATCCTTTGTATTCTATCTGATGATGTCTAAATATTTGGTTACTAGGTATATTTGGTTTTACTTGTTTTTTGAGTTTTTTTGAAAAAAGGTATGATATAAAAATTATTCAAAATGTCTTTCCTAGCCATTGATTAACAGTTTATTATTTACTCAAGTATTTACTGTATTGAAGAGATAGATTTAGAGTGAGATACAAACCCCAAACTACTAACAGTTTATATAAGCCCATGAGAGCTAAATGCGAACTTTCTCTTTCTGGGATGTCCACTTTCCAGTTGCACTGCAACGGATAGTCTGCAATGCTCACCAGTCTCTAAAAAACCAGCTTGCATACCTCCAGACATGTGAGTCTTCCTCCTGATGGATCTAAGTCCCTGGGAGACCTTGCAGCAAATCACTGCACCCCAAAAATATAGAGGAATGAAGGAACTGAAGGGATTGTTGATATTAGAAATCATGGAGTTATACAGAATATCAAACATTTGGAACACTGTTGACTTCCCACTTCTTGTAACTGGCCTGCTACTAATCTTAGCAGAATGAATTATGTATACAAAAGTATCAGCACTGAGTCAACCACTGATTTTATAAAATCCTATCATGTCATCTCCAGTCTCATTTCTGTCAACAAGGTCATGTTTTCTTTCACTGTTTCTTATTTTTTTCTACTTTTACAATCAATTACTAATTATATTAATGCATCTTGATTGCATGCTTAATCAATTTCAGGCTGCAGAAGTTAGTTGATATTTGTTACGCTATGTTATGTTTTATGTTATGCGTTATGTTATGTTTTATGTTATGTTATGTTATGTTATGTTATGTTATGTTATGTTATGTTATGTTATGTTTGGTATGGTATGGTATGGTATGGTATGGTATGGTATGGTATGGTATGGTATGGTATGGTATGCTCTGTTGTGTTACATCTAGTCAGAACCAATTCTTAGCAGACCCTTCAGTGGATTTTCAAAGACTGTAAATCACATGGAAAGAGCATGGAGCAGCTAATGGATTCAAACCACATACCTTACGCTGGTAGTGCAATTACTTAGGGCCATCAGAGTTCCTTGCAGAAACTGGTAGAAATTATCGATCTCTGGATCTGGTTGGTGAGCAAATTTAAACAGTAGTTTTATTCACAGTCTCTCTTGTAGGTTTATTAATATTATCCTGTCACAAATAACATTGTAATTCAAGACAGATCTTGAAACAATCTTTTTGATGATGTAATAGCATTCTTCTTTAATTTCTCACTCCCTGAATAGCACATCATGTAATTGTCTGACTCAAAATGTCAACTATTAGCCCATCTCAGCTTCACAATGCCTAAGATAGATATACTTATGTGATCCATTTCTTATTTGACAATTTTACATTTTCTTAGATTCCTACTTCCTATGATTTATGAGCCATGTATTCATGGATATTTGCAACATTTCCTCTTTTTTTTAAATCTGGTTGTATCAGCAAATGAAGATCTTCATCGACTAAAAGCTTTACACCTTCCACATCATTAAGGTATACTCTATTTTGAGGGCTTACCTCTTCCCCAGTTGCATTTTGAGTACCTAATAACCTGAGGTGTTCATCCTCAGGCACGATACTCAGAAATATACAATATTTATAGTGTTTTTAAAAAAGCTTATATTTCCACACTCTGTTGGGTCAACTTTTTTAGAATTGGTTTAATATGTATCACACGCAAGCAAGATTCTGCTGAAAATTATTGAAAAACAATTGGAGTGCTACATCCACAGAAAACTGCCATATGTGCAGGCTGAGTTTATGAGAGCCCAAGGCACTAGGGATACTATAGACAGTATTGCATGGATCTTAGCTGAAAGCAGAGAGTGCCAGAAGAATGTTTATCTGTGTTTTGTTGATATGCAAAGTCATTTGACTCTGTGGATCACAACAAACTGTGGCTGACTCTGAGAAGAAAGGGAATCACAGAGCACTTGATTGCGCTTATGTGAAACATATACTTGGACCAGGAGGAAGTCTTCAGAACAGAGCAAGGAAACACTGCATGATTCAAAATCAGGAAGGGTATATACAACAGGGATGCACTCTATCTCCATACCTTTTCAATTTCTATGCATAACAGATAATCCAGGAGACTGGGCTCTATGAGGAGGAGTGTAGAATCAGGATTGGAAGAAGACTCATCAACAACATTCATTATGCAGATGATACAGCCTCACTTGCCAAAACTGAGGTGGACCAGAGACATCTGCTGCAGAAAGACAAGGAATGGAGCCTTCAATGTGGAATGAAGCTCAAGATCAAGACAACAAAGATTCTCACCACTGGGCCGATTGGTAGCATTATGTTAGATGGTGAAGAGATTGAGTTTGTTAACAGCTTTAGCTTGCTTGACTCCACAATCAGCACTCTTGGTACCAGTAGTCAGGAAATCAAGACAATTGCATTTGGAAAATATGCTGTCAGGGACTGCTCCAGAGTACTGAAGAGAGATGATATCAATCTAGAGACCAAGGTGTGTCTGATCCAGGCCATGGTCTTTGTAATTACTAGTTATGCATCAGAAAGATGAACAATGACTAAGGATGATAGAAGAACAATTGATGTCTTTGGGCTGTGGTGCTAGAGAGGAGTATTGAATGGATTGCTAAGAGAACAAAGAAGTCTACCCTGGAGAGGGTGAAATCAGGCTGCTTCTTGAAGGAAAGGATTTTGAAGCTCCATCTGACACACTTTGGGCATGTTTTAAGAAGGGACCACCAGTCCTTGGAGAAGGATTTCATGCTTGAAAGGGCAGAGGGACGGTGCAAGAAAGGAAGACCCTGGATGAGGTGAATTGGTTCAGTGACTGGGGTAACTGGGGTAGGTGTGTCGGAGACGGTGCGATAGGCACAGGACAGAGCAGAGTTTAGGGCTGTTGTACATAGGACCGTTATGAGTTGGAGATGACTCAACGATTCATAACAACAACAAAGAGCTTATTATATCAGAATTGAACGGCTAGTTTTGCTTATTAATCTGTCATAGTCTGGAAACTGCTACAAACTATCCATCATGAGTAAACCTTCTGGTTTGGGGGGTTTTGTTTGTTTTTTTTATTTTTGGGGTTTTTTTTTAGTTTAGAGGGTTTTTTGTGGGTGGTTGTTTTTGGGTTATATGTATGTATGTGTGTGTGTGTGTGTGTGTGTGTGTGTGTGTATACACACACACACATATATATATATATATATATATAGAGAGAGAGAGAGAGAGAGAATACACAAGCCACCAGAGGATAATAATGTGACAGACAAGTGATAGGTTGGATGAGTGGTTGGCTAAAGCACTTTTTGTTGTTTAGGTTTTTCTTTTAAATTCATTTCAGTATTATTATACCTTCTGTAGCTGACAGTGGATGTCATATTTACTTGAATTTTTTTCTTGAAACATTTTATTTCCCCTATAAGATTTTAAAGTTCTTCACTCAGAAATTCTTAATAAAAAGTATATCATTTGATGCCATATCGGCAACATAATCATTTATTAGTCTTACACAATGTATTCCCGATATCTGGTATTATTACAGATGTTAGGGTCTTTGAGATATGCAAGATCTTTGTATGTAACTGACATAAATCCCAATTTTTGAGCCCTCTTAATTGCTTTATGATTTATTTTTGTTTCTTCCCACAAAGACTTGTTTTGTGCTTTCCATATACGCAACCAATAAATGGAGAAATAAACAGGGACAAAAGCTGTACATTCTTATAATCTACACTTTTTCCACACAAGATACATTTTTTAAGAGGTTCCTAAGAAGAATTCTCCATTAGAATGGGCAAGTCCTCATGGTTGGTCACATGTTTATACTGGAAGCAAACTCTTTTCACAGACCCGAGTGAGTCCTGGAATCTCTGAGGCTGACTGAACACCACATAGTGTCACCAGACTTGCCATTACTCCTGGTTCTTCCTCCTTGAATTTTTTTAAAAAGCAAACGTAATGTACACGATTGTGAATGAATCATATGAAAGACCATGCATTGCAAAGATATGGATGAGTTTTATTAATGTAAACGAACATGCGTTTTTGAAGTCAAAATGGTAGAGTTATTGATCAGAGTAATCACTGAGGAAGTAAGTTCCAAACTAAAATAAAATTATTAGAATTAGGTAGGTAAAATGGCAGAGAAAATTACAGAGGAAATAGTTGAAATAATGTTACAGTCTGATAAAATATAGCTTGCAAAGGCTCTGTAGCAAAAATTCATAACAGTAATTGAGTGGTCAAGAGATGTTTAGAGAACTGTTTAAAAGGGATATATAATTAGGTATTATTGTCATGACAGGAGTCCAGAACGAAGGCTGCACTGTGGAGTGAACTTGGGGGGAGGGATTGTATAACAAAAAGAATCTTGTTTTACTTTTCAAAGATAAGAGTGAACTGGGGAGGAGGGGGAGGTGGGTAGGGAGAAAAGTGCAACAATGAATGAATGGAAATAAAAAAAAATCTCTGTAAACTGTCATTAAAATTAATAATAAAAAATTTCCAATAAATAAAAAAAGATGTCTAGAGAGGTAGATAACAAAAAGAAAAAGAGATTTGTCATTTTAAAATTTTATAGCCAGAGATGCTTTTCCTTTCTTTTTTTCTTTTCAGAGACTCCTTTCTCATGGAATATAAAATTCTAGAGGATAGGGTAAGAGAGAATACAATCTGAAGTGGTAAATATTTCAAAGAAGAAGAAAAAATTGTTCAAAATGCAAAAGTTCAGGCGATGAGGCTACACACTATCAGAAACCTACATGAAATAAGGTAAGGAAACATACGGAGAGCAATGGAGAGAGATCTTTTGGAAAAATATCAATTGCCTGAGTGGTAGTCTACGCGGAGTGCTTTGGGAAAAGAATGATACAGTTCTAGCTGCTGAGGAGTGAACGAGACAGGAGAAACAGTGAGAGACACAGAACACAATTGGTAGTTGAGGCTTTAATGAAGCAAACTTTGTGTAAATGAAAAGTTGTAAGAATTTTTTTAAGATAAAGTTTATAATTTGACATATTTTCAAGGGCCATTTGAGCTCTGTGTGAGGAACAGATAACGAGGGCAGGAGCAGAGGCAGGCTCTGGCTTAGGAAAAGGTTGAGAGTGATTCATAAGTGACTCATGGGCTTGAGTATCCACGATACAATTTGTGATGGTAAAGGTTATGTGTCATCTTGACTAGACCATGATTTTCAGTTGTTTTGGAGATTTTATGTAATCATCCTCTATGACCAATTCTAATGTGGGCAGTGAATCAGTTATAAAGGGAGTTTCTGTGAGGTTGTGGAGGTTGTGGCCTGCATCCAATATTGTGGTTGAGATATATATATATATATATATATATATATTCTTGCAAAACTCACTCCGCATCCTGTGTCCAAATTGCCACCCTCTGACTTCCAGTCTTTGTGATGGGAGTTAGCAGGTTGACCTCTGGTATTGGGTTCACCAGCCTCTGTAACCGTCTGTCAGGAAAAGCTTCCAATCTGATTTCTTAATTACATATTTGGGACTTTTTAGCTTCCACAGTGGTGTGAATCATTTCCTTGAAGTTTCTTTCACACTGTCATGTGCGTGTGTTTGTGTATATAGTTTGTGTATCACTGGATTTGATCCCATTGAAAACTTAAGACATTTTATACTCAGATTGTTCTAGATGAATAAAATCATAAGGATGAGTTTACTGACTGAGTTCTCAACTGTGCATTAATCCATAGCATAAGGTGGCAATGCAAATATGGAAAATATCACCACCAGTGGATCAATATTTGTAATAAGCAAGGCTCTGGTTAACTGCATGTAAATGTTTCTAAATTTTTATCATAATAAGAAGTATAGGGAGGCTGATGGTGTGGTCCCACCTTCTATAAACCAAGTGATAAAAGGAGATGGGCTCAGAGCTTTAGATTCACATGATTCAAATGCCATGTGAAAGACTTGAGAGCTGCCACTAGTAATCTAAAAGAAAGTCTTATTCTTCATAGTAACACAACTGGTAAAGCAGTTGTTGTTGTTGCTGTATACCATTGAATCACTTGTGAGTCACAGCGACCCAATGGGCAACAGCTCTGAACCCTGCTCTATTTTGAGCCAAGCTCATTGTCTCTGACACACCTACCCCCATTACCCTAGTCACTGAGTCAATCCATCTAATCCAGGATCTTTCTCTCTTGTGGTGTCCCTCCACCCTTCCAAACAGGATGTCCCTCTCCTACGACTGGTCCCTCCTTGCAACATGCCCAAAGTATGTCAGAGAAAGCTTCAGAATCCTTGCCTCCAAGGCATAGCCTTGTTTCACCCTTTTTTTTTTTTTTTATTTTTTTAATTTTTTTTTGTTTCACCCTTTTCAAGATGAACTTGTTTGTTCTTCTAGCAGTCCATGGTATATTCAGTACTCTTCACCAGCACCACAACTAAGAGGCATAAATTCTCCTTCTATCATCATTAGTCATTATGCAACATTCTGATGCATAGCAAGCAATTACAAAGAACATGGCCTAGAGTAGGTATACCTTTGTCTCTAGATTGATATCATTGCTCTTCAGTACTCTGGAGAAGTCACTGACAGCAGAGCAGACTTTTCCAATGCAATTCATCTTTTGATTTCCTGGCTGCTAGTACCAAGAGTACTAATTGTGGAGTCAAGCAAGCTAAACTTGTTAACAAACTGAATCTCTTCACCATCTATCATGATGCTGCCAATTGGCCCAGTGGTAAGAATCCTTGTTGTCTTGATCTGGAGCTTCATTTCATATTGAAGGTTGCAGTCCTTGACTTTCTGCAGCGTATGTCTCAGGTCTCCCTCAGTTTTGGTAAGCAAGGTTGTGTCATCTGCATAATGCATGTTGTTGATGAGTCTTCTTCCAATCTTGATGCCACATTTCTCCTCATACAGCCTAGCCTCCCAGATGATCTGTCTTGCATATAACTTGAAAACAAATGGGTAGAGAAGCTGTGGTATATTCGCACAATGGAATACTATGCTGCATTGAAAAACAAGGAACTCATGCAATATTATTCAAAATGGGTAA
>NW_006399872.1:5973170-5974466 GCF_000299155.1 Elephantulus edwardii
GTCCCTCCACCCTACCAAGCATGATGTCCCTCTCCAAGGGCCTGTCCCTCCTTACAACATGTCTAAAGTATGTCAGACGAAGCCCCAGAATCCTTGCCTTCAAGGAGTAGCCTGGTTTAACCCTCTCCAGGATGAATCTGTTTGTTTTCTTGGCAGTCCATGGTACATTCAATACTCTTCTCCAGCATCACAGCCCAAAGTCATCAATTCTCCTATCCTCCCTAGTTATTGTCCAACTCTCTGATGCATAACAAGTGATTGCAAAGACCATGGCCTGTATCAGGCAGACCTTAGTCTCCAGAGAGACATAGTTGCTCTTGAGTACTTTAGAGAGGTACCTAACAGCAGACTTTCCCATCGCAATACGTTTTTTTATTTCCTGGCTGCTGGTGCCGACAGTGTTGACCATGGAGCCGAGCAAATTGAAGTTGTGAACAATCTCAATCTCTTCACCATCCATCCTGATGCTACCGATTAGTCCAGTAGTGAGAATCTTTGTCTTCTTGACATTGAGCCTCAAGTCCATACTGAAGGTTGCAGTCCTTGACCCTCTGCAGCAAGCATTTTAGATCCTCCTCAGTTTCAGCGAGCAGGGTTGTGTCATCTGCATAACGCAGATTGTTGATAGATCTTCCACCAATCCTAATGCCACACTTCTCCTCATAGAGCCCAGCGTCTTGGATAATCTGCTCTGCCTACAGGTTGAAAAGGTATGGAGATAGGACACATCCCTGGCGTACACCCTTCCCAATTTTGAAGATGCATTTAACATTAGCTATAATATCCCTAGTACCACGGCTTATTCTAAAGCCAGCCTGCACATCTGCAGTCCTCTATTGAAGTGCTGCTCCAGTTTCAGCAGAATCTTGCTTGTGTGAGATAGTAATGATGTTTTTCAATAATTTCCACACTTCATCTTTCTTTAGAATGGGAACAAATATAGATCTTGTCAGTTGTCTTTGGATACTTTTCATCAGGATCTCACTCTCACGTCATATTAATGATATTGTTCGATTATTTCCATGCACCATTGAGTCACCTTTTTTAGAATGGAAAAAATATTTTAAAATAAATTACCTCACCATCATCCTTTCAAATCTATTTAGTTTTGTGTTTGGATTAATCAATCTGAATAGTGTACATTCATGTTTCCAACTAAAAAGCCTGCACGTAAAATAGTTTTACTTCTGAATTTGCTGATTTCAAATTTTCCAAAAAGAATGTTTGATTAATATACTTTTGTTGCTCTACAGTTTTGGAGCCTTTGATTTCATATCTTTTTTTTAAATTTTTTTT
>NW_006399872.1:5974566-5986249 GCF_000299155.1 Elephantulus edwardii
CCCTCCTTCCCCGGCAGAGCATCTGGTGGATTCGAACTGTGTGCCTCTGGGATTGTAGTTGCAGCTCCTTACCACTAGGCCACCAGAGCTCCCCTGATTTCATATCTTAAGATCAGATTTGTTCCCAGTATGAGCTGTTTTGATCATTTACTAAAAAAAAATCTCTTGCTTTTATTGACTTCTTTAATCATGGAAATCCTCACACTATGTTTATTGAAAATGGTTTGGGGTTTTTTTCCCTGACTAATGCAAGATATTTTTTTAAAGTCTAAACTTAGATATTTCTTCTAACTATTGAAAATTATTAGAGTTGTGTCATAAAAATATTTTCTAAGGCTGAAACTTAGAAGGTCTATTATTTCAAAAGTGGATTGCCAGTCCTGGTTCTTAGACTGTGCTTGTCTGGAAGTTCTACAGAAACTTGTTCTCTATTTGAAATACCTGTGGCGTAGCTTCCGGCATCATAACAACACACAAGTTCCTTATCTGTCAGTACAGTAACCTGACTGATAAGTGCTATATCCATAAAAGCAAACTCTAAACAAATAAACATACAAATATCATAAAACAAACATGTTTTCTGTAAATAAGGATAACTAAAGGAGAATCAATGCATTTGAATTGTAGTGTTGGCCAAGAGTATTGAATATACCTTGGACCACCAAAGGAACAAACAAATCTATCTTGGAAGCACAAGTAGGATGTTCCATAGAAGAAAGAATGGTGTATGGAACCTAAGAATGCCTTACATACTTTGGACATTATGAGGAAGTGTCTGTCTTAGAGAAAAATATCATGTTAAGGAAGGTAGAGGACAAGGAAAAGAGAAGATAACCTTCAACAAAACAGTGACTGCAAGAGAGGGCTTGAATCTGGCAGAGATCATGGGAATGGCTCAGGCTAGGACAAGGCTCCAATCTATTATACTTCAGGTTACTATAAATAGAAGTCGACTCAACAGCACCAAACAATAACAACAATGCTGCATTCTACATAATTTTGAAGGATATTATGAGAAGTGAAAAAAGTTAAAAATAAATAGCCAAGAAATTATTTTCAGTAGTGATGTGTACTCAATTTACTTCTTAGAAAAGAGTTTTTGACTAAAAAAAATTCATTTGTTCTTGTTAAGTGCAATCCAGTTGAGTATGACTCAAAGAGATGCTATGAACAGATCTGAACCCTGTCCTATCCCTGCACCATCCTTATCATCCCTAACCATTTGAGCCTGCTTCTCTCAACACTGTATCAATTCATCTCATAGAGGATTTTCCTCTCTTTCTCCAACTCTTCACCTTTCTGAGCATAATGTCCCTCTCCAAGAAATAGTCTGTCCTGGTAACATGCCAAAAGTGTGTGAGACTTCTCCATCCTTGTCTTGAAAGAGCATCTGATTGTACTTTCTCCAAGACATGCCCATTTATTCTTTTGGCAGCCCATGGGGTATTCAACACTCTTCTCCAACATCAAAACTCAAATGCATCAATGCTTCTCCTGTTATCCTTATTCACCTTCCAGCTCTCAGGTGCATACCAGGTTATGGGAAACACTATGTCTCAAATCAGGCACACCTCAATCTACACACAAGTCAGAGGACCCCTTAATTTATATAAGATTTAGAACAAAATCACACCTTGTTTCTTAACATACACTCACATTTCTTGGGCTGAGAAAATTACTTCAAGGGGAAAAAACAAAATTTATTTTGCAAATGTAAAAATATGACATTGTGGTGACTATTGGTGCCAATGGGTTGTCATTATAGCTTTTTAAATAATATGACTTCTAAAGCTTTTTTTGCTATTGTTGTCATCTATTTTTCTTTAAAAAAATACCTCATTCTTTATTTTGTATTTTCCCCTGTATAAAAAAGGAACCCAATGTCACATAAGGGAAGACAGGCATCCCCTTAGTGTAGGGAGATGGGGTGGGGGGAAGAATACGCCTCAAGAGGAGGGGCAGGAGAAGGACGTCATTAAGGCAGCAAAATGGTCTCTGTAACAAGTTGGGGGGAAGGGTTTCCAAAGCCTCAGCATGAAGCAGAGGCTAAAGTATTCTCCTCCTTGGCTTGGTCCTATTCCAGCTTCTCCACTGCTCACTCCAGATTATCTTCATCCTTGTGTAGGTAAGAGTGTTACAGGGCTTGGAAGGCAGAAATTCACTCATGTGGGTCAAAAGTCAGAATTTCCATTCACATATCCCTTTTAAACAAATCTCTCCCTCGTCTGCTTCAATGCAATATGCATCATTCTTCCCCTTCTTTTCGGTCTTTCCTCAACCCTAATGTCAGTCCTGTTTTACAACAGTGGCCCTATGCAATATTTGTCCTTTTGTGACTGAGATATTTCACTCAGTCTAATGTCCTCGAGGGTCACCCATTTTGCATAATATGAATGGATATTCTTGTCATTACAGAAGTCTAGAGTGAAGGCTGCATAGTGGAGTGAACTTGTGGGGAGGGATTGTATAACAATGAAAGAGTTTTCCTGTTTCTTTTCAAGGATAAGAGTGAGGGGAGGGGATGAGCAAGGAGAAAAGGGCAACAATGAATGACTGGAAATCCTGTCTCTGTAAATTTTCATTAAAATTAATAAATATTTTTTTTAAAAGTCAGCATTTCCAGCAGCAGCTGTGCTCCAGACTCCTCCACCTCAGGCACTACGGCCTGCACTGGGCATGGCACTCTGGAAGAAAAGGCTGTTCTGGACAGAGACACATCTTGGGGCCAGTCTTCCTCTGGAGGTAACCCAATGAGATAAAAAAAATGTGCTTAACTGTTCAGCTTCAGAGTTTCCACAGAAGAGAGGCTTCTGAGGAAACATCTCAGCAAAGATAGAGACAACACTCTACATGTCCACAGGAGTTGCATATGCAGATTAGAGAAGGACTTCAGGAGCTGGGTACACAGGTCTAAGTGCCATTTGGTAACTGTAGATTCTGGGCAGGCCAAAGTCAGCCAGCTGACTGTCCCACTACCTGTCACCAGAATGTTCTCTGGCTTCAGGTCCCGATACAATTGGCATGGAGGAAATCAAGGCCTCTGAGACACTGGCACATAAGATCTTTGATGGTTTCCACTGGCAAGCCTGGTGGGAGTGCTATCTCTAGATAGGTCCTTGATCCACATGTTCAAACACCAGCGTCACCTTGGTTTCCTGGTCAGTTCAGGTTGTAGCACAGACATCCATCAGCCAAACAACATTAGGATGCTCAAAAGCCTCCCGCTGTCTCAGTAAGGCCACTTAGCCAACTGTGCTGACAGGAAGGCCCCCTCCAGAACCTTCTCCGTTGGGGACTCTCATGCTCTTGAGGGCCACAAAGTGGCCACTGCGGAGATCACGGGCCTTAAACACTGTCCCATAGGCACCCACACTGATCTCCGCCACTGGCTCATAAAGAGAGGTGGCCATTCTCAAATCAGGGAAATCCTCGCCCCGGGCTAGGGGTTGCGGGGGCAACCTGTTATCAGCGCCACAGAACCAAGTTCTAAAGTGCCATGCACCTGAGCAACTGGATGTGATGGTCTACGGAATAGACACAGACCACGGAAACTCTGTTGTCATTTGTTTTTAAAATGCATTTTCTTCTAACTCAAATTATTATTTCCATATGTTGTTGTTGTTGTTGTTGTTAAATGCCGTCAAGTCTCAGGCGACTCATAGCGACCCTATGAAGGAGAGTCCTCAACGCTTGGGTGCCTTTCATCCTCTCTAGGTTTATAGGATTTCTGGAGGCAAGCTATTATGGAAGTGGATGCCACTCCTTCCAAGCTTGTTTTAATTGGGGAGGTCCACCCCACTCTCTGTCTGCATTGCATAACTAACCATTAACTCATTTGATATATCAGTGTCACAGTGTTCAGCCTCAGCAACCACAAGTTCACGCTGGATGTAAACTTGTACACCAGGGCTATACGACCTAGAGGAATGTCTGAACAAAAACAATGAAAGACAGCCCCGAGCGCCATGGATTAAAAGTCACCTAGCTTTGGCTTGGTAGCATCGCCTTCTGTCCACTGGACCAGCTGATCTCTCTCTCCATGCTGATGTTATTGTTGTTAAGTGCGGTCGAGTCGCAGGCGACTCATAGCAACTCTATGAAGCAGAGTCCTCAATGCTATTTCCATATATTATCGATATTTTAAAATACTGGTAAGACATTTTACGTTGTCATTCTTTTATTAATTACCCCCTTCTTTTCCTGGCCTATTCTTGACAATCTGCAAAGAATATGTTCTTCCATTTGTATACTTTTCCTTAGCTTTTTAACATAGTAATTTACTCACAGTATTTGTTGTCCTTTTGTGTTTAGATCATGTCACTGTGCAATGTCCTCCAGATTGACCCATATTCCTCAGTGTTTAGCAAATTATTCATTATTCTTAATATTTCAGAATATTTTATTGCATATATGTACCATAACTTTCCTATAAATCTATTAATAAGCAAATGCTAGTTTTCTATGTTTCTGCTGCTGTAGGTAATATTATAATTAAAATGAGTGTGCATGTGTCTGCTAGTGTCCTAGCTATTATATCTTTGGACTATATTACCTATTTGATCTACATGAATACCCATGAAAGCAGCAGTCAAGAAATGGCCTCAGGATCTATACATAAAAAGGAGATTGCTGGGCCAAATGACATTCCTACATTTTAAGAGGGTCTAGAACCATTTTCCATAACTGTTGCACCTTTTTACAGCCCTACTTGAGAGTTGCAATTTTTCTATACCATGCTATTATTTGCCAATGTTTTGGTTGGTCGCTTGAAACATTATGCAGTTCTGTGGCATAGTGCTTTATGTATTTCACTGTCACTTAAAATGTCAAAAATTCAAATCTACCATTTGTTCCAGAGGAGAAAGGTGGCTAAACTCTTCTCAAGATTTACAGCCTCACAGTTCTCAGACAGTATGAGTGACAAATGACTTGATGGTACTGGATTTGGGTTTGGCTTTAGGAATGGTTAATGAGCAAAGATGATCAAACTTTGTCTTGCATATTTGAGCATGTTGTCAGAAGGCACCAGTCTTTGGGAGAAGACATCTTGCTGGGAAAAGTGGAAGATTAGTGAAAGAGAGAAAGATTTTTCCATGAGAGGATTGAGAAAGTAACTACAATACTGGGCTTGATCATGGCAGAGTTCATGAAGATAGTGTAGGATAAGAGAAAGGTTCACATCAGTTCTTCATAAGATCATTATGAGTCAATTAAATTGATTCAATGGTATCTGACAACAGCAACGCAATGAACTAGAGGATTTTTCACAAGGTTATTGGCCACATGAAAATTTTTTAAGAAATATTTGTGCATGTCCTTGCCCATATTTTAATTGGGTCCTTTGACTTTTTGTTGCTTAAGTATTGAATTTTCTGAATATTTTGGAGATTACTCCAAATATGTCAGTGTCAAACACACATATATATATGTATAAACATTATTCCCCATCCGGTTGTTCTTGTTGTTATGTGCCGTCGAGTTGCTTGCAACTCATAGTGACCCCATGTACAACAACCCTAAACCCTGCTCTATCCCATGCCAATCTCACTGCCTCTGACACACCCATCCCAATTACCCCAGTCACTGAATTAATCCACCTCATAGAGGCTCTTGCCCTTCTGCTCCACCCTTCCATCCTCCCAAGCATGATGTCCCTCTCCAAGGACCTCTCCCTCCTTACAACATGTCCAAAGTATGTCAGACGAAGCCTCAGTATCCTTGTCTCCAAGGAGCAGCCTGGTTTAAGCCTCTCCAGAATGAATCTGTTTGTTTTCTTGGCAGTCCAGGGTAAATTCAATACTCTTCTCCAGGACCACAGCTCAAAGGCATCAATTCTCCTTCTATCCTCCCTAGTTATTGTCCAACTCTCTGATGCATAACAAGTGATTGCAAAGACCATAGCCTGTATCAGACGCACCTTAGTCTTGAGAGTGACACCATTGCTCTTCAGTACCCAGGAGAGGTCCCTAACAGCAGACTTTCCCATCGCAATACATATTTTGATGTCCTGGCTACTGGTGCCAAGAGTGTTGACCATGGAGTCAAGCAAACTAAAGTTGTTAACAAACTCAATCTCTTCACCATCCATCCTGATGCTGCCAATTGGTCCAGTGGCGAGAATCTTTGTCTTCTTGACATTACGCCTCAATCCATACTGAAGCCTGCAGTCCTTAACCAGCTGCAGCAAACATTTCAGATCCTCCTCAATTTCAGCAAGCAGGGTTGTGTCATCTGCATAATGCAGATTGTTAATAGATCTTCTACCAATCCTGATGCCACACTTCTCCTTATATAGAGTCCAACCTCTTGGATAATCTCTTCTGCATATAAGTTGAAAAGGTATGGAGATAGGACACATCCCTGGCATACGCCTTTCTCAATTTTGAGCCATGCAGTGTTTCCTTGCTCTGTTCTAACGACTGCCTCTTGGTCCAAGTATAGGTTTCGCATTAGCATGATTACATGTTCTGGGATTCCCATTCTTCTCAGAGTCAGCCACAGTTTGTTATAATCCACACAGTCAAACGCCTTTTCATAACCAATGAAACACAGATAGACATTTTTTGGATATTCCCTGCTTTCAGCTAAGATCCATCTAACATCAGCTACAATATGCCTAGTACCACGACCCCTTGTAAGCCCAGCCTGGACTTCAGGCAGTTCTCTGCTAATGTGCTGTTCCAGTAATTTTTGGATAATCTTCGGTAGAATCTTGCTTGCGTGTGAAATCAATTATATCGTTCTATAGTTTCCACACTCTGTTGGGTCACCCTTCTTTGGAATGGGAACAAATATAGATCTCTTCCTGTCAGTTGACCAAGTGGTTGTTAATATCAGCTGTGAAAACAAGGCCAGGAGCTGATTGTGGAACAGACCACCAGCTACTCATATGCAAGTTCACGCTGAAGCTGAATAAAATTAAACCAAATCCAAGGGAACCAAAATTTGACTTTGAGTTCATCCCAGAACCATCTCAGGAACAGGTTTGAGATCTTGAACACTAATGAGCAAAGACCTGATGAATTGTGGGAGGATGTCAAATGTATCATCCAGGAAGAGTGCAGATGGTCATTACAAAGACAGAAGAGGAAGAAAAGACCAAAATGGATGTTAGAAGAAACTCTGAATATTGCATTGGAGCACAGAGAAGCCAAAGCACAAGGAAGAATTCAAGATACTAAAGAGCTGAAGAGAAGATTCCAAAGGGCAGCACGGGATGACAAAGCAAAATATTACAATGAAGTGTGCAAGGAGCTGGAGTCAGAAAATCAAAAGGGCCAAATTCGCTCAGCATTTCTTAAGCTCAAGAAACTGAAGAACAAATTCAAACCTCAAGTTGCTATAATCAAGGATGCTTTAGGCAGAATATTAAATGTTCCAGGAAGTATTAAAAGAAGATGGAAAGAATATACTGAGTCACTGTATCAAAAGGAACTGGCAGACACAGAAGAATTTAATGAAATCACATACGAAGAGCCCATGGTGATGAAGCAAGAAGTTCAAGCTGCTTTGAAGGAAATAGCAAAAAATAAGGTCCCAGGAATAGATGGTATACCAATTGACATATTTCAGCTCACAGATGCTGTCCTGGATGTGCTTAGCAAGTTGTACCAAGAAATCTGGAGAACAACCACTTGGCCCCATCCGGTAGACTATCTTTTTACTTCTTTTGAGAAGTTGCTTGATTCACTTAAGAATTAATTTTTACAAAAATGTAGAACTGAAGAGATGTCACAGAGAGTCAGTGAGCTGGAAGACGAGAGCCACACTAGAAACATACTTGAAGAGAAATCGGAGATGAGATGTAAAGAAAATATTAGAATTATGTGGATGAAATCAAATGGAATAACATATGCATGATTGGAATTCCAGAACATGGGAATGACAGAGAAATCACTGAGAAGACTGTGGAAGAAGTACCAGAAGAAAACATTCCAGGTATTTGGAAGAATGGGGAAATACACATTTAAGAAGCACAGAGAACACCAAATAGACTAGACCCAAAAAGAAAAACACCCAGATATAGTCAAATTAACCAAATTAAAAGATAAGCATAGATAAGCATTAGAAGAACTGTTACTTACAAAATGGAAACAAATTTAAGTTCTGATTTCTCAGCATAAACCATATGATCTAGAAGGCAATGGGATGCCACATACAGAAATTTGAAAGATAACAACTGCCAGCCAAGGATTCTATATCCAGTAAAGCTCTCTATCAAATATGAAGGGAAAATTAGATTCTTTGCAGGAAAGAAGGACCTTAAGAAATTTGTGAAAACAAGACCAAAACCACAAGAAATTTTAGTAAAGTCCTACACACAGAAACCCCAAAGGAAGCGCATGGACCACAGTAAAGAGAAACAACAGAAAAAGAAACATGGCAAAATGGTAAAAATAAAACTTGACCTGACAATAATCACCCTGAATGTGAATGGACTAAATGGACCAATTAAGTGAAAAATAGTAGCAGAATGGATAGAAAAACAAAGCCCATCAATATAGTGCCTACAAGAGACACATCTAAAAAAGGAAGAGAAATACAGATTCAAAGTCAAAGTTTGGGGGCAAAAAATATACCAAGCAAATGGCAACTTCAAAAAAGCAAGCGTGGCAATACTAATCTCTGATAAAATAGATTTTAAAATGAAACCATTATCAAAGATAAGGAAGGATATTACATACTGATTAAAGGCACAATAGATCAAGAAGACATAACTTTTGTCAACATCTACGCACCAAATGATAGACTTGCAAAATACATAAAACAATGATTAACTGAATTGAAGAGGGAGATAGACAGCACCATAATAGTGGTAGGAGATTTCAACACATCACTATCACCAAACATAGGTCAACTCAAAAGAAACTCAACAATGATTCAGAAGATCAAAACTATACAACAGCCAACTTGGACTTGTGGATATATTCAGAGGACTGCACTCAACTAAAACTCAGTTCACTTTCTTCTAAGGTGCACATGGTATATTCTTCAGAACTGATCATATATTAGGACACAAAGCAAGCCTCAACAAATTTAAAAATATTGAAATAATACACGGCCTTTTCTTAGACCCCAATGCCATAAAACTAGAAATTAACCACAGAAGAGTAAAGCTTACAAAACCACCCATGTGGAAACTAAATAACTACTAGAACATGATTGTGTTATAAAAGAAATAAAGAATGAAATAAAAAAGTTCCTTGAAGCAAATGAAAATGAAAATACAACTTACCAAAACCTCTGGGACACAGCTAAGGCAGTCCTCAGAGGGCAGTTCATAGCAACAGGCACACACAGAAAAATAGGAAGAAAGAAGAAGAAATAAGGGTCTAACTCAACCCCTTCAGCAAAGAGATAAAGATCAACAACCTAATCCTACAACCTCTAAAAGAAAAGAAGAAAAAAAAAAAATAAGGACAAGGGCTCCAAACAGCAAAACAATTGAAACTATCAATAAGACCAGAAGCTGGTTTTTAAAAAATGTCAATAAAATTGACAAACCAGGGTATATTCCAAGTAATGGAATAGCTGGGTCATTCACACAATGGAATGCTATGCAACATATAGGAGCAATGATATTGTAAATTATTACCTAACTTGGGAGGGACTGGAGACCATTATGCTGAGTGAACTAACTCAGTCCCACAAGTGGGGAAACGTGGGGATAAAAGAAATTGAAAGAATTTGTTTGAATATGTGTTTGAATTTTGTAAATAAACTAGTAAAATATTTATAAAAAGAATTAATTTTTAGATTATCTCATTCATGTAATTTATCTTGTCCTATTTGTGCTTTGATTGTGATCTGTATATTTTTAGGTATTATATTTAACTTTTGGATCCATCTTTAATTAATTTGTGTATGGGGTGTGAAGTATGGATCTTATTTAATTCTTTTGCAAATGCATACTTTTATTTTAAAAGAGTGTTTTCTTTTAGTTTCTAAATAGTGTCTGATTGGGAAGCGTTTAGTGGCATTGGTTGGGGGAAAAATGGGATCCTGCAACTTGGGACGTAGGCGTTGTTGTTGTTTATGATGTCTAGTCAGAACCACCTCATATCTTATACTCCAGGGAGTTTTCAGAGGCTATAAATTGCACGAAAAGAGGTTACCCACCTTTCTCTTTCAGAGCAGCTCAACTCCTTATCACTATCCCACCAGAGGCATGAGGACAGATAAGCAGAAATTGTTTGACTGGATGGTCAGGGATTTGGAAGAAAAACAATTAAACATCTTTGACAATAAGTATGTGGAACATGTGTGTAGATAGACCTCTCTAAATGGCTAAAGTGAAGATTTTTGTGTATCAAGTAGTTTCTCACCAAAGGATGACTTTAATACAGAAGAGTTTTAACAATCAATTGGGTAGAATGGCATATTCTGTAGAAAGAGAGGATAGTCATTCTCTTCCACCAGCCACTTCTGTCAATAGTGAATGAGCTCATGAACAATTTGATGCAAAAGATGGAGGTTACTTGGCCTTGGTCACATGAACTTCTACCCACTGACGCTAACTTAACTGTTGCCATTAATGAGTATCTAATCTGCAAGCAACAAAGAAGAGCACTGAGTCCCCAGTTTGGCACCATTCTTAATAGCAATCAGATTGACTACAGTGCACTACTTTATTATGGTAAGGATAGCATACTGTGCTTACAGTGCACTACTTTTATTATGATAAGAATAGCACACTGTGCTTACTGGAATAGACACTCTGAATATGAATACCTTCTTTGTACACAATACTCCTAGAAAAACTACCATTAAGAGACTTAGACAAAATCTTATCCATTATATCTCACCCATCATTCATTGCCTCATCGAAGAACTCACTTTACAGCAAATGAAGTATGGCGATGTGTCTCAGCCGGTGGAATTCACTGGTTTTATCATGTGGCCCATAATTCTGAAACAGTGAGTCTGATAGATCATTGAAATGGCCTTCTAGCCACAGACTGGGAAAAAGTGTTTGGTAATGACATGTCAGATAAGGGACTTATATCTAGAATTTATAAAATACTTGAGCACCACAACAAGATAAAGATAAATAATCCAGTTGAAAAATGGACACAGGATATGAACAGACACTTCACCAAAGAAGACATTCTGATGGCCAACAAGCACATGAAAAAATGTTCAAAATCCCTAGCTCTAAGAGAGATGCAAATCAAAACAACTATGAGATATCATCTCACCCCAGTAAGAACAGCAAAATTTAACAGAACAGCAAGCAACAAATGCTAGTGAGGTTGTGGAGAAACTGGAACCTTTATTCACTGTTGGTCAGTGTGTAAAATGGTGCAACAACTGTGGAACAGCAGTGTGGCACTTTCTCAAAAAGGCAAATAGAGACACCATTTGACCCAGCAATTCCACTACTGGGAATATACCCCAAAGAGACCGTAAACGACATCCAAGCAGATATATGCACACCCATGTTTATCGCAGATATATTCGTGGTAGCAAGAGTTAGAAACAACCCAGGAACCCATCAACAAACGAATGGATAGAGAAGCTGTGGTATATTCACACAATGGAATACTATGCTGCATTTAAAAACAAGGAACTCATGCAATATTATTCAAAATGGGTGACCCTGGAGGACATTTTGCTGAGTGAAACATCTCTGTCACAAAAGGGCAAACAATATATGGTGTCACTGTTGTAGAATTAGGCTGAC
>NW_006399872.1:5986416-5991959 GCF_000299155.1 Elephantulus edwardii
GGGGGGATTGTGTACCAATGAAGGAGTTTTTCTTTTTCTTTTCAAGAAGAGGAGAGAACTAGGGGTGGGGGTGGGGTAGGCAGGGAGAAAAGTGCACCAATGAATGAATGGAAGTCCAAAATCTCTGTTCATTGAAATTCATTTAAAAAAAAAGGCCTTCTAAAGACATGATTATGACACCTACTAGACTGCAATGCCTTTCAGTATTGGAGCAGTAGTCTCCAGGAGATTGTCTATACTCTAAACCAGAATTCAATATACAGTTCTGATTCTCTTGTTGTAATTTATTGGTAGCATAGCAATATTGCCAACAACTATAATTAAGCTCTATAGATAAGCTCTAGTGATTCACTCAAAATATTTTGGTCCCCACAACCTGATACTATGAGGGATTAGAGGTCTTCGTTTCAGAGAGGAGTGTTCCCACAATGAAACAAAACACCAATTTCATTGAACTGAAAGTTAAGAATGTCACCTAGTTACTTTGGTTATCTCATGGTTTTCGACATTAGCCAAAGAAGGGTGCTACCATATTGACAAGTGTGACTGATTCTGATTCTGTTGCTGATGTTACGTACCACTGAGTTTCCTTCAAATCATATTGACCCTGTACACGTTATCTCTGAACTCTGCCCTATCTTGAGCCAAACTCATCTCCCACAGATTCAATTCCATTTCTCCAGTCACTGAGTTCATTAATCTGATCCAGGGCTTCTTCTTCACTGACCCTCTACCCTTCAAAGCATGATGTCCTTCTTTAAAAACTGGCCTTTCTAGACAACATGCCTGTAAAAAGAGCAGGGGCCATATGTGGATAGCCCTATCTGACCTCCACAAACAGAAAGTGCCCTGTGAACAACTCAAACAAAACCAATTCCCATGAAGTCAGACACTTCCCTCACACTGCTGCACCACTTTCTGCTCATCCCAACACCAAGCCTACTGATCTCCTGGGTCAAAAATCCTTTGCAATAACTCACAGACCACGTTGAACCATATTGTTGTTGTCATGTGCCGTCGAGTCACTTGCAACTCATAGTGAACTTATGTACAACAGCCCTAAACTCTGCTCTGTCCTGTGCCAACCGCACTGTCTCAGATACACCCATCCTGATTGCCCCAGTCACTGAATCAATCTACCTCATAGAGGGCCTTCCCCTCCTGCACTGTCCCTCCACCCTCCCAAGCATGATGTCCTTCTCCAAGGACCTGTCTCTCCTTACAACATGTCCAAAGTATGTTAGATGGAGCCTCAGAATCCTTGTCTCCAAGGAACAGCCTAATTTAAGCCTCTCCAGGATGAATCTGTTTGTTTTCTTAGCAGTCCATGGTACCCTCAGTACTCTTCTCCAGCACCACACCTCAGAGGCATCAATTCTCCTTCTAGCCTCCTTAGTCAATGTCCAACTCTCTGATGCATGACAAGTGATTGCAAAGACCATGGCCTGTACCAGACGCACCTTAGTCTCCAGAGAGACACCATTGCTCTTCAGTACTTTGGAGAGGTCCCTAACAGTAGACTTTCCCATTGCAATATGTCTTTTAATTTCCTGGTGCGAAGAAAGTCAAAACGCTGTATAATTCAGATTGGCAAAAAGATACAATCACTCTGTCAGGACAACTTCCAAAGTGTGCTCACAACCACCTCAGCCTTCACCTTTGAAGCTTTAGAAAAATGTTACAAAGTCGTTCCAATAATGGCTCTCCTCCCAAGTCCTCCACAAACTTAAGCAAAGGCTCTTAACATTGTTCTTTGGGTAGCAGTGCCAAGGTCAGCTCTGTCTCATGTTGGGTCTCTGGTTCTCTGCTATGGTTGCAGCTTCTGTGACAGCTGCTGTGCTCCAGACTGAATGGTGCAGAAATATTTGGCCCTGGATGGACACAGACTCTCCATGCTCACTATTTCCTTTGCAGGTGGTAAGGTTCTCAAATTCTGGTGAGACTAGCCAATAACCTTGTGTTTAGACTAACAATCCCTATTCCCGTATTCCTGCTCATCCACATGGCAAAGTCAAAGTCAGTGGCTAGTAAGCCATTATAAACAATAAGCTTTTGATACCACAATGCCCAAAGCATGTGACATGAAGTTTCAAAATCCTTACCTCCAAGGAACAACCTGGTGTCACCCTCTCCAGGTCAGACATGCTTATTCTTTTAGCAGCCATGGTATGTTCAATATTCTTCTCCAGCAACACAACCCAGAGGTATCAATTCTTCTTCTGTCATCCTTACTCATTGTCCAGCTTTCAAATCCATAAAAAGCAATTTAGAAAACTATGATCTGCATCAGATACACCTTAGTCTCTAACCTGAAGTTATTACTCTTTACCAATGAAGTACTTATTGAAAAATTTAAAATGAAAAGAAGCTAATGTGTTTCCAACTGCACAACTGTTACTTGTGTAGGCACAAACATCCTTTTATAATTCTTTTACTTTATTAATCACATATGATATGAGAATATGTATACAAATGCCAGGTTGACAAGGTGTGAAATATCATGATTAAGATTATGTGTCAGTTTAGACCGTGATTCTCAGTAGTTTGGGAAATATAATGAAACTCCATGACTAACTATAATGTGAACAAACAATCGAAAAGGGGTGGTGCTCTGCATCTAATATATGGAACCTACATCTGACTCCTCATCCTCTGGCCAATAGTTTTTATGGTGTAAGGCAACTGTTTCACAGCTGATTTATTTTTGGAGTTTCCGGTTTCCTCTACCATATGAGCCAACAGCTTATAAACTTAATTGCTGGTCGTAGATTCATTAACTCCTGAAAGTACTTGAGTAAGTAAGGAGAGCTCCAGATTAACACCTGATTCATGCAAACCTATGTACTTGCTAGTCTGCCAAAGAGCCAGAGCCACTTTGTTGAAAATTTCTCTACAGGAAGATAGGTCGATAGATAGACAGACAGATAGATGATATAGAGAGAACACGGAATATATCTTAAACATTTAAATTTGAGATGCTCTGTGATATTCAAGTATAGATGTAACTTTGGAAGTCTTGAGTGAATGTTGTTGTGTGTCATCAAGTCGCTTGTGACTCGTAGCAACCCTACATACTACAGGTCTGAAATCTGCTTTATCCTGAGCCAACTTCACTGTCCCTGACACACCTATCCCATTACCCAAGTCACTGAGTCAATTCATCTCCTCCAAGGTCTTCTTCTCTTGCACTGTCCTTCCATTCTCCCAGGCATGATGTTCCTCTCCAAAGACTGGTCCCTCCTTGCAACATATCCCTAGTGACATGGCCTCTTCTAAATTCAGCCTGCACATCTGGTAGTACTCTGTTGATGTACCGTTCCAGTTGTTTTTTGGTAAATGTCAGCAGAATCTAGCTTGCATGTGATATTAATATGCCAAGTGTAGGATCTTGCCCACGTCTCCAGAGAGACTGCAGCCTGAATTTAATGCCTTAGACCACTCATGGTCTAAGTACCACTGATGGTGCTTGAGTGAATAGAGGAATAATAAAGCTTTGAGTATAGAAGCTTGCTCAAAAAAAAGGAACATTTTCAGATAGAGTCTGAAGCAATATCAGTATTTAAGAGAATTAATGATGAAGAATTATCATGGTAATTAACAATATATTGTAGAGGAGCATAAAAATCAAGTGCACATGAAGGGTTTATTCCTTTATAGGCACAAATCTTTATGTCATACTTTTATTACTTAATCTTCATTAATTATTTCCTTATCTTTGTATATCAATATTTTAATCAAGTTCATTTTTATTGTCTTCTCTGTAACAGTTTTCTTCAGACATTTGAACAGTCAGTTCTTTAGTTCAGAGAAAAATTAGTTATTCATATCTTTAGATATTTTTGTTGTGCTGTTCCATGTGGGCTTGTGTAAAAGCAGTGCAACCAGTATGGGAACAGGAAAGTCTGATCACTAATAATTCAACAAGTCTGAGTAATCCCTATAAATTGCATCAACAGCACAAAACTGAGTTCAATGAAGTTGGTCATTCTCTCCACACTGTTTTACCTTCTTCTCTCAATTCTAATATCAGTCATCTTTCCCTCTCTATCACTATTCTTCTTCTGAGAAGAAGCTGTCCTTATTGTAGAATTAGAGCCTGAATGTGTCCAAACTGAATTGTATCCTGTTACTCCCCTGAAAACTCCACAATTATGTTATCTTACCTGTGAGTTGTGTGTGGCCGTCCCTTGCTAAGGTCACACAGACTTCAAAGATAATGTCAACAATTATGGAGCTTATTAAGACAATATTCTACTGTTACTCATTAGATTTTCACTGACTAAGGTTTTGGGGTTTTTTTTTCAAAATTAGGTCGCTGCATTCTTTTTCAAATCTAGTCTTCATTAGTCTTGATTCCAGGAGCCAATTAAGATAGTATCAGTAATATTTTTATAAAACTAAGAAAGAAATTATATAGTCAATATTTCATCTATTTATAATTTATATAAGTTGATATATAAGTACATGAACGTGGAATGTGAGAAGCATGCATGTAGGAAAATTGGACATTGTTAAGAAATAAATGGAACAATACCCTTCACAATAGCTAATCACAAGATTAAATACTTGGGAGTAAATCTAATCAGAAGCACAAAGGATCTATTCAAAGAAAATTACAAAACATTACTACAAGAAACAAAAAGAGACCTGGAGAAGTGGAAGAATATCCCTTGCTCATGGATAGGAAAACTCAATATTGTGAAAATGGCAATACTATCAAAGGTAATTTACACATTTAATGTAATCCCAATAAAAATACCAATCCCATTCATCAACAAGATGGAAAAGGTAATCTCCAGTTTTGTTTGAAATAGAAAGAAGCCCCGAATAAGCAAAGCACTCCTTAAATATAGAAATTTTAAAAAATAGAAATAAGATAGGAGGCATCTCACTCCCCAATTTCAAATCCTACTACACTGCAGTGGTGATTAAAACAGCATGGTACTGGTACAAAGAGAGACACGTAGATCAATGGAACAGACTTGAGAACCCAGAAATCAACGCATCTACCTATGGTCAACTGATTTTTGACAAGGAGATGAAAGCAGTTAAGTGAGGAAATGACAGCTTTTTAAACAAATGGTGTTGGCAAAATTGGAAAACTATCTGCAGAAGACTCAAGCAAGATCCACACCTCACTCCATATACAAAAACCAACTAAAGGTGGATCATGGACCTAGGACTAAAACCAAGGACTATAATTTTCATTAAATAAAAACTTAGAAGAACTCTAGTAGTCCTAATCCACAACATAAACAGTTTTCCAAGTATCCTGAAAAACCTACATCCAGGAGAAGATAAAATAGATGAATGGGAAGTTCTAAGAATCAAATCCCTATGCACATCCAAAAACTTCTCCAACAGGGTAAAAAGGGAAGCCATAGACTGGGAAAAGTATTTGGGAATGACATGTCAGATAAGGGACTTATATCTAGAATTTATAAAATACTTGAGCACCACAACAAGATAAAGATAAATAATGCAGTTGAAAAATGGGCACAGGATATGAACAGACACTTCACCAAAGAAGATATTCAGATGGC
>NW_006399872.1:5992968-6022420 GCF_000299155.1 Elephantulus edwardii
GTGAATACCACAATCATTCAAATATATGCACCAACAACTAGAGCCAAAGAGGAGGAATTGGAAGATTTATACCAACTTTTGCAGTCAGAAATTGATCAAACATGTAAACAAGATGCATTGATAATAATGGGCAACTGGAACGCAAAAGTTGGAAATAGGGAAGAAGGACAAGTAGCTGGAAAACATGAGCTTGGTGAGAGAAATGAGGCTGGAAATAGAATGATAGAGTTCTGCACATTCAATGATTTATTCATTGCAAATACCTTTTTTAAGAAAAATAAACACAAGCTATACACATGGATCTTATCTGATGGTATGCACAGGAATCAAATCTATTATATTTGTGGAAAACTCGCTAGAGAAGCTCAATATCAGCAATGAAAAACAGGCCTGGTGCTGATTGTGGGACAGACCACCAACTACTCATAAGCAAGTTCAAGCCGACGTTGAGGAAAATTAAATCAAGTCCAAGGGAACCAAAATTTGAGCTTAAGTCAAGGATTCTGAAGCTTCATCTGACATACTTTTGGCATGTTGCAAAGAGGGACTGGTCCTTGGAGAAGGACATCATGTTTGGGAGAGTGGAGATATGGCGCAGGAGAGGAAGACCCTCCATGAGATGGATTGATTCTGTGAGTGGAGTGGTGGGAATGAATGTGTTTGAGACAGCGAGGTTGGCACAGGACAGAACAGCATTTAGGGCTCTTGTATGTAGGGTCTGTATGAGTCACAAGTGACTTGGTGGCACTTAACAACAACAACAAGTATTGTAAATATAATTTAAAATACCTCATTTCTTTAGATTTTTATTTTAATTTGTAAAGAAAAAATATTATGCACTTAATATACTTTGTATTTAAAAGTTCACTTTATTAGAATTGGAATTAAGATTTGCTCAAACACTTTGTGGCTAAGTTTTTGTTAATCATAAAATTAAAATATATAAAACAGGTCTCATTGTTGTGAGGTTGAAACCAACTTATGTCTGTTATGTCTCCAGTGTGTTTTTAGAAGCTGTAAATTACAAAGGAGGAGGATGCCCGTATTTAAATACACAAATGGCATTTTTTGTTGTTATTGTTACGTGCCATCGAGTTGCTTGTGACTCACAGTGAACCTATCAATAGCCCAGAAACCTGCTCTATCCTATTACTGATTCTGACACACCTACCTTCATTACCCCAGTCACTGAATCAATTCATCTCATCAATGGTCTTACTCTCTTTCTCTGTCCCTCCAGCCTTCCAAGCATGATGACCCTCTCCAAGGACTGGTCCCTCCTTGCAACATGCCCGAAGTATGTCAGACAAAGCTTTAGAATCCTTGCCTCCAAAGAGTAGCCTTGTTTGACCCTCTCTGTAATGAACCTGTTTGTTCTCCTAACAGTCCATGGTATATTCAATATTCTTCATTAGCAGCACAACTCAAAGGCATCAATTCTCTATCATCCTTAGTCATTGTCCAGTTTTCTGATGTATAGCAAGCAATTGTGAAGTCTATGGTCTGGGTCAGGCACACCTTAGTCTCCAGACTGACATTGCTTTTTAGTACTCTGGAGAGGTCTCTGACAGCTGACTTTCCCAGTGCAATTCATGTTTTTATTTCCTGGCTGCTGGTACCAAGAATATGGATTGTGAAGCCAAGCAAACTAAAGTGTTGACAATCTCAATCTATTCCCCATCTATCATGCTGTCAATCGGCACAGTGGTGAGAATCTTTGTTTTCTTGATACTGAGTTTCAATCCATATTGAAGGCTGTTGTCCTTGACTGCTGCAGAAAGTGTTTTAGGTCCTCAGTTTCAGCAAGCAGGGTTGTGTCATCTGCGTAACACAGGTTGTTGATGTGTCTTCCTTCAATCCTGATGCCATATTCCTCCTCATACAATCCAGCCTTCCAGATGATTCGTTCTGCATATAGATTGAAAAGGTATGGAGACAAAATACATCCCTAGTATACCTTTCCTGATTTTGAACCACGCAATGTCTCCTTGCTATGACAATTGCCTCCTGGTCCAAGTATAGGTTCCTCATAAGCACAAATGTTCTGAGATTCCCATTCTTCTCAGAGTCAGCCCAAGTTTGTTGTGATCCACAGAGTCAAACACCTTTGCATAGTCAATGAAACACAGATAGACATTCCTCTGCTGCTCATTGTCCCTAGTACCATAGCCTTTTCTGAACTCAGCCTGCATTCTGGCAGTTCTCTGTTCATGTGCTGTGCCAGTCATTTTTTAATAATTTTCAGCAGAATCTTGTTTGCATGTGATATTAATGATATTGTTCAATAAGTTCCGCACTCTATCAGGTAGCCTTTCTTTGGAATGGGAACAAATACAGATTTTTTCCAGGCAGTTGGCAAGGTGGTTGTCCTCCAGATTTCTTCGCACAACTTGATGAAGCACATCCAGGGCAGCATCTGGTTTTTGAAATATATAAAATGGAGAAGTGTGGCATCAGGATATGTGGAAATTCTATTAACGGTCTGCGTTATGCAGATGACACAACCCTGCTTGCTGAGAGTGCTGAGGACCTCATGCACTTGCTGCAGAGGGTCAAAGACTGCAGCCTTCAGTATGAACTGAGGTTCAATGTCAAAAGACAAAGATTCTCACCAGTGGACCAAATGATAGCATCAGGATGGATGGCGAAGAGATTGAGATTGTTCACAGCTTCAGTTTGCTCAACTCCACGGCCAACACTCTTGGCACCAGCAGCCAGGAAATCAAAAAACGTATTGCAATGGGAAAGTCTGCTGTTAGGGACCTCTCCAAAGTACTCAAGAGCAACGGTGTCTCTCTGGAGACTAAGGTGCATCTGGTACACGCCATGGTCTTTGCAATCACTTGTTATGCATCAGAGAGTTGGACAATGACTAGGGAGGACAGAAGGAGAATTGACGCCTTTGAGCTGTGGTGCTGGAGAAGAGTATTGAATGTACCATGGACTGCCAAGAAAACAAACAGATTCAGCCTTGAGAGAGTTAAACCAGGCTACTCCTTGGAGGCAAGGATTCCGGGGCTTCATCTGACATACTTTGGACATGTTGTAAGGAGAGACAGGTCCTTGGAGAGGGACATCATGATTGGTAAGGTGGAGGGACAGCGCAGGAGGGGAAGACCCTCTATGAGGTGGATTGATTCAGTGACTGGGGTAATCCGGGTGGGTGTGTCAGAGGCAGTGCGATTGGCACAGGATAGATAAGGCTGTTGTATATAGGGTCGCTATGAGTCACAAGCGACTTGACGGCACATAACAGCAACAATAACAACATCAACTGGTGTGCAATGAACCTGATGCCTTGTGTTTGTTCTTTTTCCAGTTCCTTTAAAAGCAGCTTGAACTTCTTCCTTCATCACCACAGGCTCTTGCTCATATGTTGTTTCATGAAATTCTTTTGTGTCAGCTAATTCCTTTTGGTACAGTGGCTCTTTATATTCCTTCCATCTTCTTTTAATGCTTCTTGGATCATTTAATTTTTTGCCCAAAGCATCCTTAAGTATTGAAACTCATGGCTTGAATTTGTTTTTCAATTCCTTCATCTTAAGAAATACTGAGCAAGTTCAGCCCTTTGATTTCCTGACTCTAGCTCTTTGCACATTTCATTATAATACTTTATTTTGTTTTCCTGACCTGTCCTTTGCAATCTTCTGTTTCTCTCCTTAATTTCTTGATTTCTTCCCTTTGTTTTGCCTTCTTGGTTTTAGAGTCATCTGACAGACATCTTGGTCTTTTCTTCCTCCTCTGTTTTGTAATGGCCTTTTGTATTCTTCATGGATGATATTCTTGATATTCTCCCACAGCTCTTTTGGTCTTTGCTCATTGGTGTTCAAGGCCTCAAACCTTTTCCTAGATGGTATTGAAATTTGAGTGGAATAGACTTAAGGTCAAATTTTGGTTCTGGTGGATTTGATTTCATTTTCTTCAACTGCATTTAAAATACTAAAATATTCTTTAAAATATTTAGAAATAGACATACCAGATTTATAAATTTTAAATTATAATTAAGTGAAGGTAGCAAGGATTATTTTATTGCATTGGGAAAATCTGCTGTCAGAGACCTCTCCAGAGGACTGAAAAACAATGATGTCGTTTTACAGACTAAGGTATGCCAGATCCAGGCCATGGTCTTCCCAATTTCTTGCTATGTTTCAGACAGAGAGCTGAACCATCACTATGGATGATGGAAGAAGAGTTGAGGTCTTTGAGTCATAGTGTTAGAGAAGAGTATTTGACATACTATTGACTGCTAAGAGAAAAAACTAATTCACCGTGGAAGGCATGAAACCAGGCTGCTCCTTAGAGGCAATGATTTTGAAGCTTCATCTGATATATTTTGTACATGTTGCAAGGAAGGACCAGTCGTTGGGGAGGAACATAGTGCTTGGAAGGGTGAAGGGACAATGTAAGAGAGGAAGATCCCGAATGAGATGGATTGACTTAGTGACTGGGGTAATGGGTGTAGGTGTGTCAGAGAAGTGGGGTTGTCTTGAATTAGAGCAGGGTTCAGACCTGTTGTACATAGAGTCGCTATGAGTCGCAAGTGACTCGATGACACATAACAAAGACAACAAAAACAACAACATGATATCTAACCTCTTTCATTTTTTTAAAGTTGATTCTTACCCGTAGTAACCCCATAAAACTGTTTCATAGGGTTTTATTGACTATGACCTTTATGGAAGTAGACCACCAGATATTCTTTTGCAGAGTCCTTTGTGGACTTTAAACATCAATCTCTAAATTAGAAACCAACTGCAAACTACTGGTATCACCCAGGTTGCTGATCCTCAAAAGGACCAAAAAGTCACAAAAGTTCCTGTAAGGTACTTTTATATGTACCTGCCACAGCAGGAGTGACATCACTTCCTAAACAACATGTCTCTGGAAACTCTATGAACTTTGATAAATGCCGATAGTTATAGAGGGGTTATCAAGCCTTTTGTTTATAGGGTCGCTATGAGTAGTGCTCAACTTGAAGGCAATCAACAACAACATATATTAAATTAAAGAATGAAAGCAGATGTATTGTAAAGATATTTATAGTTTTCTGAAGATCTAGACATACACTGTGATAATTTTTCTCATAAAGATATAAACAGAACTTTTGGGAAATAAGAATCAAAGAGCTCATGTATTTTGGTATCCATAAATGTAATTGAGTATATAATTGCTTTCTGTTGTGAGGGTATTAATATTCACTAGACTTACCAAGTCCCAGGAAGCAAATGGATAAGACTTTTGTGACAGTTCCTTTCTTGTTCTAAGAAAACTACTCATCTATTAAGTATCTTATTTTGTAGACCAACATTGAGATTACATTTCTGTAATTGTATTTTAAAGACGACAGAATAGGCTTCATGGAAAATTCTATATTTCAGACTGGACCATTGTTACTTTTCAGTGAATGTAGCAGTTTACTGTATTGCAGACTTGATCAACTGCCAGAAAAATTCACCTCTTAAATTTAAGGAAATTTCCCACTATCCCATTGCTGCAATTATTCAGAAGAATCTTGCCAAAATAACCTTTCACCTCTTCCCCACCCAATTCAATCCAAAAACAAAACAAACAAAAAGCAACTGACTGGCTAAAGTTGTTCACTTAAGTTAAAACAATGAAGTGCTAAAATGCATAGAAGCCAGATGCTCATCTTATGCCACGTTGTATGTACTATTGTCTCTGAATGCAGTTGTGGCTCCAAGTTCCTAGGACCCATTTTACACATTGGGCACATTTGTAGGGTAAAAATGTCAAAATATTCCACAAAGCAGACCTGACTTTCTTCCTTTAGTAATCTGTATTTTTATGTGTAAATTTGTGGACACATCTGTTTTGAGTTACATAAATACAGCAAAAAATGTATATTGTAGCAGGAAAATTTATGCATTTCATATTCTCACAGTTTTAAAAACAGTCCAAAATTATTCCCATGAATAAATGCTCTAGGGATAAAATCAGAAGAATAATTCCAAAGCAGTGTTTTGAAAATTTTTGCTGACATCAAAAAAAGGTATATAAAAATAGACTAGAACACAACTACCCAAAAATCTTCTTTTTATGCTGAGAAATTTCCAAATTATTCAGTCATTTCAAATGCCTTTAGTTTTGGCTGGTAATTTTATTTTATGCACATATTTATGTCTAAATATGAATGTGTTTAATATTCTTGTTTTCTATTAAAAATAAATAAGGACAGTAAGAGGACAGCAAGAGGAAAAGGGGATTTTGTGGAGCACTTAACAACAATTTATTTCTGGAAGGTTCTTACTATCAAGATGGCATGAACATTGAGATTGTCACCTACCAAGCTGCAGACAAGAATGTTGGATTTTTGTGGGAGTGTCCTTTCTCACCTTTATTAGTAAGGAATGTCTGCGACTGGGGTAGAATTTCCTCCACACTTTACTGGCTCATCTTACACTGGACAGTCAATAGCAGAGGTATTAATCAAGTATAAAGATCAGACACAAGTAGGTGGTAAGTATGGATATGAATTTTCTGGGTGTGGAAGAAGACAGGGTGGGACAGGCCCTTTGTTAGAGTTCCTGTGCACACTGGAACCAGGACCCTTGTAGAGCAAAACAGGTTTGTGATTAACTACTCACCTAAAGGCTGATGTTCCTATGTGGTTCAAATCTATCAGCTTCTGAAGAAAGATGAGCTATCTCCTCCCTTGCAATTTACTGCCTGTAAAATCCACTGAAAAAGCAGTTATGAGCCAGTTTTGATTCCACAGTACACAACATTTCCCTAGAAGCACCACAGAAGATAGTGTGGAATGTTGCTTCCATAAATATTACAATCAAAATACCTATTAAACAGTTATCTTTTGCAAAACATGGGATAATTCTGAGATGGAATTAATTTAGGGAAACAGGATTATTTGTTGTCCTGTTTTTCTTGCATGACTCAGCTCCCAGAAATTTGCAAACATTTCCAGTCCAAACTCAATATCTTGGCCATAAATTAATTTCCACATCTTCATCATGTTTGGTGCCTTTTCAATTCCAGCCCCTTGAGCATTTATATCCTTATCCTTAAACTTGGATCAACTCTACTTATCTTTGAGGACATACCCCACCCAGTATCAGTCGTTACAATGTTGGGGAAACTATCTGAAGAAGAAGTTGGAAGATTGTCATTTTCTGATTTTGTCTTTTAGGTTGAACTTACCAACAACTCCAAAGAAGAAAGATGGACAGTCCCTTCTTGTGCAACATATAACTTTGAAAACCCAAGGGAGGGTCAGCTATGAGTCAGTTCTGACTAGATGGCAATATGGTTTTATGGGTTTTTTAAAAAATTAATCTGCTTCAAGCTATTAACTTCTCATTCTTACCTAGAGCTATAATAGTTGTAAATGTTTGATTATAAACCTATACTGGAGGAAGCTGTTTCAAGTATTTTCAAATAGCAAGTAAATAAAAGATATGAAATATCTATTATAAGGAGGGGAAAATGAAGCTAGGTAACATCAAGCACCAAGCACATTGTAATGAAATTAAGAACAGCATGTCTGAAGTCAAGAGTTGCCAGATATTGACTAAACATCCATAACCTCTTTGATCTTGGAAGGATCAAACAAGTATTTGTTATTCACATAGATTTAAAATAATGAGTTTTGCTTTAAAACCCAGTAAATATACACTCCCAGATACTACAACTATGCAAGAATTTAAGACATTTAAAGGATGCAAACAAGTAAATAGATTTTCCAAAATCACTCTAGGATTACATGAGCAGAACCACTCCAAGAATACATAATCAAGATCATTCTTTCAACCATTTATGCTTAATATTTTAGCTTAACTGCTTGTCTTCTGTTCCGTTGATTCCTATTTTCACTTCATTTATTTTTTTCCTATTTCCAACTTTTAAGCTGATTCCTTACTACTCTGGATTTTAATTGTTTTCTTTTATCCTTCCTTCTTTCTCCTCTCTCTCCTCCCTCTCTCTTTCTCTCTTCCTCTGTCTTCTCTCTGATTCTTGCCACCCTTTCTATAGTTTTTTCCTTAAAAGATTGTATTTTTATTACAGTTTAAAGAAGTGATTAAATTTAGTCTGCATAGTGAGCAAGAGTTCACACGCATTCTTTTTGTGTGTGTGGGAGAGGTTTTGTTTTATTTTTATTCTGATTTCTTTACAAAGTTTAAATATATTGTTTTTCACAAAAGATCCTTCCCATTTCCTTGACCCCACCCACCCATGGAATTGTGCAACCCTATGATTACCACCCTAGCCCCCACCGATCGATCCTCACTGCTCTATTTCCACCCTCTCCCTGCCTTGGCTCCTCATACTCATTCTACAATAATGATTTTACACAGTATTTAACCTTGGCAGACTGAGTTAGTTCATTCAGCATAATGCTCTCCAGTCTCTGTATTTTTAAAAATTTTATCTATAGTTATTTGCCAAGTTTTCACACTGTTTTTAACAATACTAAGGCATCATATGATTCTTTAAAACATATTTATAAGTCTATGTTTTTAAAATCTGAAATGGAATAATGATATTTACAATACAGTGATTTAGTTTATAAGGGCCTATTTGTCATAAGCCTTCATTTTGTGATGTTTTGTAAATAATGCTCTCCTTGCCATTGATCTATTTGTTGTCATAATGTAGCAGGAATAGAGTGGGATGTATCTTGAGTCCCCCACTTTACTAGAAATCATGACCCAAGTTGCCATCTTTAGTTCCCTTGGACGTGGGATCTGTAGCTAATGCATGCCGGGATGTTCTGGGAAGGTTTAATCCTTTTATTCTGGTCCTGTTCCAGTCACCTTGTAAACTACCACCTGCTATCCCCTGGCAAACAAAGTGACCTGTCATTCATCAGTCTCTGAGGTCACGTGGGTCAGCCAAGTCCTCCAAACTGAGGTTTGATCCACAGATTTGGGAATTTCCAACCTCCACAACTGCATGAGTCATCCCCCTAGTGGTTTGTGAGCTTCTGTGAGATGTTTCAGTGAATTAGAACTACAGAGTCCAATGACAGATGCGGGAGGGAAAGAGGTGCAGGGAAAAGGAATAGTTGCCATTAGAGATGGTGGAGTGCTACAGCAGTTGGGAAAACTTGGACATTTGGAATGTCTTTAACTACCTCCACATAAGAACAAGCATTATGCTAAACCTTCTAAAGAAAACTATTCCTGTAATTTTATAATGTCTTATTTTCTTATGAATAAGTCAAGTGTTCTTTGCAAATTAGTCATTTCTAGTTTGCATTTATCTTCCTGGTCATTTTAGCCAAAAAAAGGAAATTATTCTTAAAATTTCTTTGCTTTTTACTATTATAAATTCTTTATACTAGACATTTTTGCACATTTACAATCAGATGATTTTAAAGTCATAGTACTCAGAAGTCCCAAGGGGGGGAAAAATGTGTCAAAGTCCTATATGACATTACTTAGCTCAAAACTAAGTTATTTTCTTGAGTAATGTGGCCTGAGATTTTTAGACCCACTTTCTTGGTGTAATGAAAGGAATTTGTTATCCACGTAATCACATTCTATCATCCAAAAGTTAAAGATCTTCTAGGTTTTAATTCAGTCACTTTCAAAAAGACAGGGCAAGAAAAATGGCATTGTTTGAAAAACTTGTTTCCTAGTCGACAATTAAGATTCCATGCTGCCTCTTTTGATGAACTAAGATAATTTTAGAAGAAAGATCCTCTCTTATCTCAGAAGGCACACTGAGGCTAGTTTTGCAGGCGTTTGAAGAACTGTAAGCTAAATTCAGGTCTTAGCTGTTACCACAGTGTGGAGAATTATAGCTAGGATGATGTTCAAAGAAAAAATGGCATTAAGAGCAAGAAAGCAGAAACACAGAGAGGTGCTAACAATGTCAAACTATTGTTTATAATTCCGATCCCCAATAGTGTAAAGCAGACTGTAGAAAAGTGCACTGAGTTGAGAAACAACAGTCACTTAAATTCATCTACAAACCCACTGGAGCAGGTCCATTTCAATGCAAGGCAACTCTCCATCAGGATTCTAGAGCAGTAAATCTTTATGAGAGGAGATTACCTATCTGTCTCATGTGGAGTAGCTAGTAAATTTGAACTGCTGACATTTGGTTAACCGATCAACTTTATAAACACTAAACCACGAGGAAAACATATATACACATATATCTATGTGTGTTTCATTGACTATGCAAAGGCATTTGACTACGTGGATCACAACAAATTGTGGCTAACTTTGAGAAGAATGGGGATCCAGGAATACTTGATTGTGCTCATGTAAGACCTATACTTGGACTAGAAAACAGTCCTTAGATTAGAGCAAAGAAACACTGCATTGTTCAAAATTAGGAAAGGAGTGTATCAGGGATGCACCCCATCCTCATACCTTTTCAATATATATGTGGAACAGGTAATTAGGGAGGCTGGGATTTTTCAGGAGAAATATGATTTTAGGATTGGAGGAAGACTCATCAACTACAAGAGCTATGCAGATGATACAACCTAGCATTCAGAAACTGAAGAGGACCTGAAGTGCTTACTGCAGAATTTCAAAAACTGTAGTCTTCAATATGGATTGAACCTCAACATCAAGACAACTAAGATTCTCACCCCTGGTGCAATTGGCAGCAACGTGGTACATGGAGAAGAGATTGAGGCTGTTAACAATTTCAGCTTGCTCAACATTTAACACTCTTAGCCCTAGCAGTCCGGAAAACAAAAGATGAATTGCACTGGGAAATATCTGCTGTCAGGGACCTCTTCAGAGTGCTGAGAAGCAAAGATACTAGTCTAAAGACTAAGATTTGCCTGGTTCAAACCATGATCTTCACAATTACTTGATACACATCAGAAAGCTGGACAATAATTAACGATGACAAGAAGAATTGATGCTTTTGAGTTGTGGTGCTGGAGAAGAGTATTGGAGAGCCAAAAGAATAAACAGGTATGTCTTGGAAAGGGTGAAACCAAGTTTTTCCTTGGAAGTTAGGATTTTGAAGCTCTGTTTTGCATACATTGGGCACATGGCCATATGGCCACATGGCTCGGAGGGACCAGTGCTTGGAGGACATCATGCTTGGAATGTTGGAGGGTCAGCATAAGAGAAGAAGACTGCAGATTAGGTGGATTGACACAGAAACTGGGGTAAAGGAAGAGGGAGTGATGAAGTCAATGAGACTGGCTTAGGAGAGAGCTGGCTTCAGAGCTGTTGTACATCGGGTGGCTGTGTGTTATAAGCAACTTGATGCACATAACAACAACACGTGAGTGTCTGAAATGTATTAAAAATAAATTAATGACAAATGGGCATAAAAGCAAAATTTGAACGTGTATTGTGTTCAGCCTCACAATAATAACAATCCTAAAAAAAAATAAGTAAAATCAAGATGGTTCCATCTCACTTGTAGTGTAAAACTGCACTTCACATGGTATTTGAGGTTGTGACCTCCTGGAAATAGATTGCCAGGCCTTTCTCCTACAGCATCTTTGTGTGGGTTAGAACTGTTAACACTGACTCAAAAATGATTGCCTGAAGACACAGTCTGGTAAGAAGAATATTGTAAATGTGGATACAGTTCCACTATTTCTCCTCCAGGCCATGATATAGTGTTATTATCATGAGCAGTTATAAATCCATTGCCTTCCTTACTCTGACTTAATTTTTTTTAATTTAAATTTGTTATTAATTTCAGTAAAAATTTACAGAGACTTTGGATTTCCATTGATTCCTTGTTGCACATTTCTCCCTTCCCAACCCTCCCCCACCCCAGAACACTACAATCGTGGAAAAGTAAAAGAAAAATTATTACATTGTTTTACAAACCCTCCCCCAGGTCCACTCCACCACGTAACCTTCACTCTAGACTCCTGTCATGACAAAAATACCGAATCACATATCCCTTTTAAACAGTTTTCTCCCTCATCTGTTTCATTGCAGTATACATTATTGAACCCATCTTTCTCAGTCTCTCCCCAATCCCAAGGTCAGTCCTGTTTTACAACAGTGGCACCATGCACTATTTGTTATTTTGTGACTGGGATACTTCACTCAGCATAATGTCCTCCAGAGTCACCCATTTTGAATAATATTGCATGAGTTCCTTGTTTTTCAATGCAGCATAGTATTCCATTGTATGAATATACCACAGCTTCTCTATCTGTTCATTTGTTGATCAGTGCTTAGGTTGTTTCCAACTCCTTGCTATTGTGAACAAAGCTGCAATAAACATGGGTGTGCATATATCTGCTTGGATGTCAGTTATGGTCTCTTCGGGGTATATTCCCAGTAGTGAGATTGCGGGGTCAAATGGTATTTCTGTTTGCAACTTTTTGAGAAAGCGCCATACCACCTTCCACAGTGGTTGCACCATTTTACACTTCCACCAACAGTGGATAAGGGTTCCAGTTTCTCTACAACCTCGCCAGCATTTGTTGCTTGCTTTTCTGTTAAATTTTGCTATTCTGACTGGGTGAGATGTTATCTCATAGTTGTTTTGATTTGCATCTCTCTTAGAGCCAGGTTCCAACTCTTCTCACTATTTCTTAGTTGTTCGAATTGATGGCAGACCTCATAAGCAGTTCCTTACTTCACATCTGCCTTGCATGTGGACTTCGAGATGTAAAACAACCCAGTGGTAGATGGAACTTGGTCCAGGACTTAAGAACAATAAATAACATAGTTGAGCCTCTATATCTTGTGGTTCCCAACTTTTAAACTATAATAGACAAAGTGTTAGTCAATAGGCTTTTATTTTAAGAACTGCCTTCCCTCTGTAACTTGATTTGTGTCACTGTTAGAAGAACCTCGACTTGGAATATTATTGCTTTTCATTTTTGACTCATGTACTTTTAACTTGTTAGTTAAATTTGTGTCTTCTATGCTGCAACAGTTCCACGATGCATCTTCAATGATATGAACATGTACAGCTAAGCAAAATTGATAACAGTGCATCTAAATTCCAAAATCAATCTCCATAATAGTCTACGTGTTTCCTATTGCCAAAGGGGCCCTTTAGAGTAGTGAGAGAAGATCTTTACCCTGAAACCTACAGCGTCCCTTTTCAGTAGGAAGTAGCTAGAAGAATAAGCCGTCCCCTTTTCCTTATGAATCAGAGTGAAATCTCTCACAGGGAGGAGTGATAGGGAATGGCAAAGGACACACTGACAAAGGAGATTAATCAGAACTGGTTTTGACAAGCACTGTGGCAATGGGACAATTAAAACAGACTTTCAAGGGGGAAAAAAAGAGAGAGGAACGAACTGGGGAAGGGGGGAGAGAAAATAGTGCAACAATGAATGAATGGAAATGCAAAATCTCTGTAAAATGTTCATTAGAATTAATAAAATGAATTTTTTTTAGAAAGACACACTCTGTACTGATATGGTCTCATTGTTGTTGTTGTTGTTATATGCTGTGGAGTTGCCTGCGACTCATAGTGACCCTATGTACAATAGCCTTAAACCCTGCTCTATCTTGTGCCAATCCTATTGTCTCTGACACACCTACCCCCATTACCCCAGTCACTGAATCAATCCATCTCATGAAGGGTCTTCTCTCTTGCACTAGTCCTACACCCTCCCAAGCATGGCATCCCTCTCCAAGGACTGGTCCATCCTTGCAACATGTCCATAGTATGTCGGACGAAGCCTCAGAATTCTTGCCTCCAATGAGCAACCTGATTTCACCCTCTCCAGAACAAACCTGTGGATTCTTTTAGCAGTCCATGATATATTCAATACTCTTCTCCAACATGACAGCTCAAAGGCATCAATTTTCCTTCTATCATCCCTAGTCATTGTCCAGCTCTCTGATGCAAAGCAAATGATTGCAAAGATCATGGACTAGATATCAGGCTCACCTTGGTCTCCAGACTGACATCATTACTCTTCAGTACTTTGGAGAGGTCTCTGATAGTTGACTTTCCCAATGCAATATATCTTTCAATTTCCTGGCTGCTGGTGCCAAGAGCATTGAGTGTGGTGCCAAGCAAACTAAAGCTGTTTATAATCTCAATCTCTTCACCATCCATCATGATACTGCAAATCAGCCCAATGGTGAGAATCTTTGTTTTCTTAATATTGAGCTTCAATCCATATTGAAGGCTGCAGTTCTTGACATTTTACAGCAAGTGCTTTAGGTCCTCCTCAGTTTCAGCAAGCAGGGTTCTGTCATCTGCATAATGCAGATTGTTGATGCTTCTTCCTCCAATCCTGATGCCACATTTCTCCTCATAGAACCCAGCTTCCCAGAAAATTTGTTCTGAACATAGACTTTACACCCTTCCTAATTTTGAACCATGCAATATTCCCTTGTTCTATTCTAATGACTGCCTTCTGGTCCAAGTATGTTGTTATTGTTGTTTAATGCCATCGAGTCATAGACGACTCATAGCGACCCTATGAATGAACAGCCTGAGCACTGTTCATACATAGAGCTTCCGGAGGCAAGCCATTGTAGAAGTGCATGCCGTTCCTGCTTCCAGGCTTGATTTAGTCGGGAAGCTCCAGCCAACACTGTTCACCATGGGTGCCCATTACCACGATTGGCACATCACGGTCCAAGTATAGGCTTCTCATAAACACAATCAAATGTCTGGGATTTCCATTCTTCTCAGAGTTAGCTACAGTTTGTTGTGGTCCACACACATGGACTCATTAAAATTACAAATAAGGCAAAAAAAGCCCTCGATGGGTAAGGCTAGACCTTCACATCTACATGCTCTTGTTGTTGTTTGCCATCCAGTAGGAACTGACCCATAGCTGACCCTCCAGTGGGTTTCCAGAGGCAGTAAATCACATGAGAAGAGGAGATTGCCCAACCTTCTCGCATGGTGCAGCTGGTAATTTCAAACTGCATATCTATGAGATTACAGTGCAGCTTCTTACCAATAAGCCACAAGCTTCTTCTCACATCTGTATTAATTTATGTAGCATTTACCTACAGAAATTATTTTATTTTATTTTTTAGGTTGTGGAACTTTCTCAGTCAACATAATTGTCCTCTAACTTTCCTGGCCTTCATTTCAAAGAAGAAAATGGTTTGGATGGCAGTAAGTAGTCTTTTCCAGTTCTTTGTCCAAGTCTTCCACCATCTTCTTGTACAAGTTGTACTTCTTATATGTGTGTAGCTCATGCTCAACTCAAATTGACAGGCTGCTTCTCTATGGTGAAGTGTAGACTCTTTAAAAACATGTCTCAAATATTTAAAAAAGGAAGAAAAGTTCCAGAAAAGACTGAGAAGGCATTTTGGTCATTTCAGTAGGCCCTCTGTTCTTCCAAAGGACACTATACTCTGCTTCTGGTTTCCAGTGTTTAATGTTGTTGTTGTTGTTGTTGTGTTGTGTACCAGTGAGTCAAAATCAACCTATAGCTGACCTACAGTGAGCTTTCAGAGGTAACAGAGTCCACAGGAGATTACTCATCTTTCCTCCATCAAGCAGCTGGGGGATTTGAACTGCCTTTTTTTTGTTGGCCGTGGAATTCCTTACCACTAACTGGATGATACTTTTGGAGTTTCTCTCACTAATGCAAACAAGCACCTGAAAACAAGAAAAGACCAACAACTCTCTTGGGGGAAGGGAAAGTCAGCCAAATTTTATAGAATAATATTCTCTAACTTTACACACCTGTGCAAGGCTTTTATGAAATGCAAGGATTAATATCAACCCTAGGAGACAATTTCTTAAGTTCTAGTCACTAAACCCTTCCTGGCAAGTCAACAAACCTAGAGGAACAAAGAACAGCTATATATAATATAACCTGTTCTCTGCACAAGATCATGGCATGACACGGGGAATGGGACACACTTGAGAAAAGCTCTTCCACACCCATGTTCCTGCATAAAGGTTCTTAATCTACATTTAAAATTTCTGTTTCACTCAAGGATGTGATCCTTCTTTTGTACACTTAAAAAAATAAAAAAGATGACCCGACAAAACACAGAAACTATGGAACAATACCATCAATACCACACACAAGTAAAATTTTACTGAAGATAATTCGAAAAAGGTTGCATTAGTAGATGTATGCAAAACTAACAGAAATTCAGGCAGATTCAGTAAAGGAAGTACAATAAGGAAAATTCATCTGCTGATGTTAAATGGATCTTGACTAATGCAGTGAATCTCAGAAAAATGTTTGCTTGTGTTTCATTGACTATGTAAGAAAGATGAGGAAATCAAGGGTTTTTTGCTTAGAATTCACAGGGTATTTAATGGTGGAAAGATAATTTAGGAAAAGGAAACAGCAGCGGTTATACAGTTTCAAGAATATAATCAATATCACTGATATAGATATATAGAGATGTACATAGATATATAGATGTATAAATTGATGAAATAGTAAATGCTTTATTTTGTATATGTAAGTGTAATTCTATTTTTATTACCAAAAAGAACAATATGTGACTTTTACCAACTCCACAAAGGGAAATTATTCCCATCAACATCATCAGCAATATAAAGCCAATTCTGAGGAGGTCTGACATATTCCCCATGCTCCCACACTTCTTTCCACTCATCCCAGCTCCAATCTTACTGCTCTATTGGGTCCATAACATGATTCAATAACTCATAGACCACACAGAACCATATTGGAGAAGTTATAATGCTATGATCAAGGTTAGTAACAGAATATAGTCAGGACAGCTTCTGAAATGTGCTCACAAGCACTTCAGCCTTGAGTCTCATGGCTTAAGGCAAGTGTTAAAAAGTTCTCTGTTCTGCCATCATTAGCCATCCACCAGCATCAGCACCAGTACCAGCACCAAACTAGCTCCTCCCCCCGTCAATTGTCCATTAAACTTGGGCAAATGTTTTTAGTTTAGCTCTAGTTCTGTCCAGGGGAGAGAGCAGTCAGCTCCAACTCCTGTTGGCTCTATGGTCTGCTCCCTCAGCTGTAATAGCTGTTACTCTGGTCCTAGAGGACAAGTTGCCTTCTCCTGCTACTTCTTCTTTCCTGGTGTAGAAGATCCTTTTGCTGCTGGATTGCTCAATTTAATAATAAAACTTGCCAATTCCCTTGTGGATAGCCTAACACTTTATATTTGCATATTTCTGTCCATCCACATGGTAAAGTCAAGCAATGGCTAGGAAAGCCATTTTGAATAAACCCTAAACTTCACATTTGTATAAATAATTATGTGCTTGCTAATATATAAGATTGTTGTTGTTGTTATGTCCCATCGAGTCGCAATCTTTATATGAACGGCTCATTCCACACTGCCTTCTTTCCTCATTGCCAAGATGGTGGTACACTTCTCTTTCCTCCTAATAATTTTTTGCACTGGATTTTTTCTGGATACCTGTCTAATGCATACATTCTATCCTTTGCCAGTTCTTCTCTACTTTCTGAAACATATTCTCATTATTTATCTGTTGTTACTTTTGAAAAAATTTTTTTCTTTTTGATTATTTCCTTTTAGCAATCTTTAGTCTGCTAAAGATAAACAGTAAAAACAATTAACTTCTATTAAAGTTAACATGTACATACATATGCACTCAAGAAAATACACAGTTCTGCCATAAAATTCAACACAATACAGAATTAACACTTTCAAAATATTTACAGAACTACCAGAAATGCAAGCTGGATTTAGAAGAGACCATGGCACTAAAGACATTATTACAAATGTCATATGGATCTTGGCTGAAAGCAAAGAGTGCCAGAGGAATGTTTATCTGGGTTTCATTGACTATACAAAGGCATTTGACTGTAGAGATCGTAGCAAACTGTGGCTACCCTTGAAATGAATGGGAATCCAAGAACACTTAATTGTGCTCATGTGAAACCTATACTTGGACCAGGAGAGGAGGCAGTTATCAGAATAGAGCAAGAAAATACTTCATGGTTTAAATTTAGAAAAGGAATGTGTTGTAGTTGTGTCCTATTTCCATACCTTTTCAATCTATATGTGAAACAGTTTGAGATGTTGGACTTGTGAGAAGGAGTGTGACATCAGGATTGGAGGAAGATTTGTAAACAATCTGAACTATTCAGATAATACAACCTTGTTTGCCAAAACTGAGAAGGACCTGAAGTATTTGCTACAGAAGGACGAGGACTGTAGTCTTCATTATGGATTAAAGCTCAACATCAAGAAGACAAAGATTCTCACCAGTGGGCTGATTGGCAGCACCATGCAAGATGGAAGAAGAGATTGAGGTTGTTAACAATCGCGGTGTGTTCGGCTCCACAATCAAAACTCTTGGCACCAGCAGTCAGGAAATCAAAAGATGGACTGCATTAGGAAAATCTGCTGTCAGGACCTCCCTAGAGTGCTGAGGCAATGACTTCAGTCTAGAGACTAAGGTGAGCCTAAACAAGACCATGGTCTTCACAGTTACATGCTGTGGATCAGAGAGCTGGGCAATGACCGAAGCTGACAGAAGAATAATTAATATTTTTAAGTTGTGGTGCTTAAAAAGAGTACTGAACAAATCAAGGACAGCCAGGATAACAAATAGGTCTATCTTGGAGAGGGTGAAACCAAGATTCTCCTTGGAGGCAAGGATTTTGAAGCTTTGTCTCATGTACTTTGTGCCTGGGGCCAGAAGGAACCAGACCGTATAGAAGGACATCATGTTTGGAAGGGTGGAGGGACAGCATAGAAGAAGAACACAGCAGATGAGATGGATTGTTAAGATGATGGAATTAGGTGTGTCAGAGTCCGTGTGACTGGCTCAGAATAGGGCAGGCTTCAAAACTGGTGTACATAGGATTGCTATGAAATGCAGATGACTCAACAGCACATAAGAACAACAACAACATAGAAGATAATATAATAATTAATGTCAAAAGACATTTTTAAACTCAATCTTTTTGAAATTTAAACATTCCTGTATGCAAATTTATATAACATAATTCATCCATTGCCCTCGAGTTGGAACCATAACTGAGCAGTAGATTTTTAGGAGGCTGTAAATCAAAAGGTAGGATATTGTCCCTCTTTCTTCTATGGAACTGCTGGTAGATTCCAACCACAAGAAAGGCACTGCTGTAGATTAGCAGTACAACTACCTATGATCTATGTTACCAAGCCTCCTTACATAGTATACAGTTGTCTACATATCCATTTCCCCCCAATATAACCACAGTTTTGGTAAATCTTCCTTTTTATCATATTTGCTGTGGAGTCAAGAAAAAATGGCCTGAATTCAGAAATTATCCTTAATATAGAAAGTCGAGTTAAGGAGATGTATATGGTCCAATCAATCTAGCGTTGATATTTCAACTCTTTTAGACATACAGAGATAGAGAAGGATGCAAAGAAGTTGATTGCCCTAAGTTTAGTACCCAAAAAGAAGTTACTGCAAGCCGCACTAGTAAAAAAGCAGTCTTTTTCATTTCCCAGTAGTTGAAAAACTTTTCACAGTACCTTCTGGTAAAATACAATTTGACCTGAAGATTCTGTGATGAAAATCTACAATTACGTATCTCTGAAACTTATTTTTATGTGCATGAAATTATGCCCCAGGAGTTTTGCCAATGATTTTTCATTGACTATGCAGCAGAACTTGTTCCTTTAAATCCTTAGGGATTAAGTGTCCATATATAGCCCCTTGGCAATTGAGCCTTACTTGCATAGTATAAAAGTTTCGCCAAGTACAGAGCAGCTGAAGTGGACACAGGGCTCTTTCATTTTTAAACATTTGCCGAATAAAACGTTCATTACTTGCCAATCAAAATTTTGAGATAAATTATTTATTTGGACATTTGACAGATTTAATTATGGTCTCATAGTTTTTATTTAAAATTATTAATGCCTCCAATATAATTAATCTAAATTTTGAGAATAATAATTAAGGTTTAATTTTCAGAAAAATATTTTTACTATGAGCCTCTAATATTTCTCTTTCTCATAATCTTATGTTTATTCTTTAGACTCTAAGTTTGATTTTTTAAAAACATGTTCATAATAATTTAAAAAGAAAAGCAAACTCATTGCCATTGAGTTAGAACCAACTCACAGCTTCTCTTCAGTAGATTTTCTAAAGCTATAAATCACATGTGAGAAGATTGCCCATTTTTTCCCCCTAGAGGAATGACTGGTGAATTCAAACCACCAGTGAATCATTACCTTTGGGCTACCAGCCCAATTCCCTACTGACTGCACCACTAGAATTCCCTCCTAACAAAATGAAGTTAGCCTAATTGTTAATTCCATTCAATCCAGAACACTATGGTATTTACTATTGCCACTAAGCAAATGAAAACTGAATAATTAATAAGGAGGACCAAAGAAGAATTGATGCGTTTATACTGTGATATTAGAAAGTATGGAATTTTCCATGGATTGCCAAAAAAAACAAATACATTTGTCTTGAAAAAAATACAGTCAGAATGCTCATTAGGGCGTGGTACCAAGACCTCCTTTCATTTATTTCTACATATTATCAAGAGGGACCAGTTTCTGGAGAAGAACATCAGATTTGGGAAAATAGTCAATTAAAAAAAATAAATAAAAATGGAAGATTCTTACTAAGATAAATTGGCGCAATGGTGGCAACAATGGGCTCAAGCAGAGCAACTACTGTGACTGTGATGTAGGACCTAGCAGAGTTATATTTTCTAATGCTTAGAGTCACTGGATGTCAGAATTATCTCAACAGAACCTAACAACAGCATCTAAATGTGTTTGCAGATTTATCCTTAAAAGTTTTACAGGTTTCCAGAGGCTTATAGAGAACAGGGTGTCGTTCTTGTTTTTATTAGTTTTATTTATTTCTCTTAGACAAGAGGTTGTTTATGTTTCTACACTGAAGAAAGGTGTTAATAGCAAGACAACAAAAGAAACAGAGGAAAGAGACCCCACCGCATGTTAATAGTTTAATTATTAGCTAGTTAATAATTCGAATTGACTCATAGTTGATTTCAGCAGGCTTTCAGAGCCCATAGGTTGCACAGTAGAGACTGTACATTTTTCTTCTGCAGAGAGACTGGTGGGTGTGAGTAGCCTCTCTGTGGGTTGGCAGCATAGCTCCCTACCCACTAGGCCACTTGTTGTTGTTGTTATGTGCTGTCGAGTCGCTTGCGACTCATAGCCACCCTATATACAACAGCCCTAAACTCTGCTCTGTTCTGTGCCAGTCTCACTGTCTCCGACACTCCCATCCCGATTATCCCAGTCACTGAATCAATCCACCTCATAGAGGGCCTTCCCCTCCTGCGCCGTCCCTCCACCCCCTCCCCCCCAAGCATGATGTCCCTCTCCAAGGACCGGTCTCTCCTCACAACATGTCCAAAGTATGTTAGACGGAGCCTCAGAATCCTTGCCTCCAAGGAGCCTTCCGGTTTTACCCTTTCCAGGACTAGGCCACTAGAGTCCCTTAATATTAAAATGGGCTTATATATTTGTTCAGAATCTATTTGTTGTTTTGTTGGGTTGCATATACCTTTTTCCTACTCGAAACAACCATATAAGCAACAGAAGGAAACATTACTTGTTCTTGTACTATTTTCCTAATCCCTGCAATGTTTGAGTCCATTTTTGCAGCCACTGTATTAGTCCACCTCACTGAACTGATATGCCTTTCATTAAATTAATATATGAAAACAGATCCACAGAGTTTTTCCTCTGTGGCCAAATAAAATAGTGATATAAAGCAAAAATTAGTATTTTCCACTCTTCTACATTTTCTATATTCCATTTCGTTTTCTTCTGAGATTTCTCAAGCCACTCCATCTCTTGAGATACATGTTAAAGAGTTAAAATTTCGATATTAAAAGTTATTTGTTCCAGATAAAGCATTAGGCATGCTCATGAATTATTTAGTTTTATAATTTCAGCTCACTCTGCTTGCAAATGGGTGCCAGAAAAAACACCCATTTAGGTTGAGCTAGCTAGATTTCTTTTTTTAATTCCCACTTGAGAGTGCTGACTCCATCAACAGGATTTGGATCAATTTACTTTGCCAAGTAATTTGAGTGGTACTGCTCACCAATCCTTTAATCTGGTTCTGGGCAAAGGTTAAAGATTCAGCAGAGTTAAGATAACTAATAGATTTCCTGTGCTGTGTCCCAGTGCTCCAGCATTCTCACGTTTCTCATTCTCCAGTGATGTTTCTGATGGCAGAGAACGATCTGGATGCTTCCTGCTATGGAGGTTAACAGGTTTAACATCATTACATAACTGGGAGGGGGGGAGTAGCAGTTTTATATTCAGAATATTAAAAACCATTAAAGAATGACACACTATGAAGATAACAACCTCTTGCCATCAAGCTGATTACGATTAATAGTGACCCTGAAGGACAGAGTAGGATTGCCTTTTGTTGTTGTTGTTGTTGTTGTTGATGATGTTATGTGCCGTCAAGGATTGCCTTATAGGGTTGCCAAAATTTATGAAAGCAGACTACGACATATTTTTCCCACAGAGCAGATGGTGGACTTGATGTTCCAACTTTTGAATTAGAGCTGCCAACCTTTTGGTTAATAGTGAAGCATTTAATCACTGTTAAGTTATTCTGCACTATCTCCTTATTCTTATGATTGTGGTTATTGTTGTTCAATGTCATCGAGTCATACGTAGGCGTCTCATAGTGACTCTATGAACGAAAAACCTGGACACTTGTATAACTTTCATCCTTTCTCCAGATAGGCAAACAAATACATTTCTTACTGCTACCTGAGATAAAAAAATATTACTGAACATATGTGTTTAAAATTTATCCTTGACATTCTAGAAGTCATTCCATATGCATGGCTCAAATTTTCTGTAGTAATGATATAATGGAAACCCATGAAAGACAGAATCTGGTGGGATTGTCTTTTTTTTTTTTTTTTGAGATCTCTCAAGTTTTCACAGCATGTAGTCACTTTTCCCTGGCTCATTTTCGTGAGAAGTATTTGAGTTTTCCTTCTCTGATGTGTTTCTACCACATGCAATTTTAGGTTTTCACAAGTTTCACTGTATTTCTGATTGATTATCTTTCTGTGATTGTTTGCATGTTTCCATGATCCTGAAAGGTGTGCCATCAGCATTTCCAAGATCAGCAGAGTCCTTCATGATGCTCAAGTATGAACACAGCTTTCAGAATATGGTAGACTAGAAAGAAAAGCCTGAGGCTCAACTTACTTGGAAAAATTACTCACTAATCTTTTTTAAATTACTTGGAAAATTCTAAGAATCACAACAGAAAATTGCCCAATATTGTCTGATATACAGTAGGAATATTACATCTCTGAATTGTAAGACAATTAAGTATACAGTGACCACAACTGTGGACTCAAGTATATGTAGATTGAATTGGACTGGGTAATATTTTGCTGTGTTGTATATGGGGTTGCCATTTGCCAGAGCTGACTGCAAACAGCTAAACATTATAAGTATTTCTATTTCTTTTTTCTGATAAGAAGCTTGCAAGCTACTTAACTGTTTAAAGTATAAAAAGATACAAATAGTGGTTTGTTAGGTTTTATTGTTTAGTTTCTTTTAACATTAAAACACATACAGATGTCATTTTGTTGTTAAAAGTATAAAAAGTTCTAAATATTAGGGATTTGGAGGGGGCTTTTACACTACTAATGCACACTCCTCAAGTTTGTTTTCCAACCGCTCCTATGTTCCTACTCATCTATTTTCATTAAGTGCCCCTATGTCATTTTTTTCATGTTTCTGTAAAAAGAAATTAGAATGGTGTTTACAAAAGGAGCAGCTGGCAGAGCCTGCATTCCTGTAAATGCATTATTAGTGTAAATGTTTACTCTGTTTTTGCTCCAAACTTTTCACTAGGCAACAAAATAATTTGAGGTGGAAGAGTCCCTAGGGAGTTTCTGTGTGAACCCTAAGGGGGCACCTCTCTCTCAGTTTGAATTCATTAGCAGCCTCTGAGAGAGAAAGATGGGCAATCTTCTCTAAGTGATTTGCAGCCTCAGGAAACCTGCAGAAGGATCACTTATTATTCATTTCTGACCAAAGGCAATGAGTTTTGAGGCTTTTGAGAGAGTAATTTAGAAATTTCCGCCTCACTATAAGCTACCTTTCTCTCTCCTGGCCCTCTTAATTGTAAGGGAGATGGCTGAAGAGAAGACACAAGATCAACATACTTGGTTTCCAGGGAAAGTTTCTCTTTTAACCTACTCACTTTTTTTTAAAATTTAGTTTGTTTATTTTTCATTTCAATGAACATCTACAGAGATTTTAGAATTCCATTCATTCATTGTTGCACACTTCTCCCCGCACAAACCCCTCCCCCCTCCCCCCCCTTTGCTCCTCTCCTCCAAAGCAAAAAAAACCTCCCTCATTGGTACACAATCCCGCCCCGCACCTCCCCAAACCCCACCCCCTACCCCCAAATATAATCCACTCTGCAACCCTCATTGCGTACTCCTACGATAAAAATAATGCCCTAAAATTACAGGAGCTTTTCATTTATTTGTCTTAATTTCCCAGGGAAACATAAGACAAATACATCTTAATTTTTACACTAGAGAGACTTATTCATATCTCTGAGAAAAATAGGAATCCCAGAAAACTTGATCGTGCTAATACGAAACCTATACTTGGACCAAGAGGCAGTTGTCAGAAAAGAGCAAGGAAACACTGCATGGTTCAAAATTGGGAAGGGTGTACGCCAGGACTGTATCCTGTCTCTATACCTTTTCAATCTTTATGCAGAACAGGAGGCTGGGCTCTATGAGGAGAAATGTGACATCAGGATTGGAGGAAGAATCATCAACAATCTGTGTTATGCAGATGACACAACCCTGCTTGCTGAAACTGAGGAGTGCCTGAAGCACTCCTGTGGAAGGTCAGGGACTGTAATCTTCAGTATGGATTGAGGCTCAATATCAAGAAAACAAAGATTCTCACCAGAAGGCCAATTGGTAGTATCATAATGAATGGTTAAGAGATTGAGATTGTTCACAGTTTTGGTTTGCTTGGCTCCACAGTCAACTCTCTTGGCACCAGCAGCCAGGAAATCAAAAGACGTATTGTGATGGGAAAGTCTGTGGTTAGAGACCTCTTTAAAGTACTTAAGTGTAACAATGCCAGTCTGGAGACTAAGGTGTGCCTGATCCAGTCCATGGTCTTTGCAATCACTTGCTATGCATCAGAGAGCTGGACTAGGGATGATCGAAGGAGAATTGATGCCTTTGAGCTGTGGTGTTGGAGAAGAGTATTGAATACACCATAAACTGCTGAGAAAACAAACAGGTTTGTCCTGGAGAGGGTGAAGCTGGGCTGCCCCTTGGAGGCAAGGATTCTGAAGCTTTGTCTGACATATTTTGACATGTTGCAAGGAGGCACCAGTCCTTGGAGAGGGACATCATGGGTGGAGGGGACAACACAGGAGAGGGAGAACCTCTATGAGATGGATTGATTCGGTGACTGGGGTAATGGAGGTGAATGTGTCAGAGACAGTGAGATTGGGACAGGATAGGGCAAGATTTAGGGCTGTTGTACTAGGGTCGCTATGAGTTGCAGGCGACTCAATGGCACATAACAAATGCTACGAAAATGGATTGACACAATGACTGCTGCAGTGGGCTCAAGTGTGTCAGAGATGAAGATGGCACAGGATAGGACAGGGCTCAGATTTGTTGTTCATGAGGTCTCTATGAGTGATATTTAATTCGACGGTAACAACATGAGGGTCAGGCTCTTATATTTCCGGGATCTCACTGAATGTCATCTTACCACTTTTCTACTTGAAAAGATTTTTTTTTTTTTTTTTGCCTCTCTGGCATATTTCCATCTTTCCAGCTTTCAAAGGTTTTAATGTGCTTGTGATTTTCTTTTTTAAGTGAATGCCTTGTGTAATACATTTAGTTTTTCCTTTAAATATAAAGTCCATTTTAAAGAAAACTTCCCCATGTGGTAAAAAGTAAATATGAAAGCTCAGTTTTTTTCTCCGATCCTGGAAGGTCTGGTAATGGTAAGGAGAAGACCTTGAATCCTGAAAGATTGAACATTCTATACCCCATTTTACTTTAGGAAGTATATTTACTGCAGTTGCCTGCGCCCAGGTGACGAATGGTGTGAGGGACGTAAGGCAGTTCCTAATGAATCTGCCGTGGCAAAGGACCAGGCTCCTTCCTTCTCTGTTTGCAATCCTAAAATCCTCTTTCCAAATTGCAAAGTGTTATTAAAATCTGGAAACATCTAACTCCTTCTCGACAGGTCCAACTGACACGTGGGATTAAGGTCAGATGCATCACTGGGTCTCTTTGTGTAAAGGTAAAATGACTTCTTGAACTGAAATAAATGGACTTAAGGCACTGAGGCAGAACACAGCTTCATCCAAACCCCCAGTGACATATTTACAGAACCAGGTCTGGCTGGAAACAAGGTGAACGAAACACTAACTCTAATTGCAGCCAGCAAAATGAAAACGCTGATTGGCTGAAAATTGGCCAAGTTCTTACCATTAAAAATACCACAGCGTTCCTGCCAAAAGGGGTGTTGAGACAAATTGCCAGAGGTAACTGTTACATAAAGCAGAGCTTGCCTTGCCAATTAGCCAGAAACCATTGCTGCATCTCTTCTGCCCACAGTTATTCTGATAGGGAACTTGCAAGCTGTTTGGCTGTTTCAAAACTGTAGTCAAAGAAATCGGTTCTTCCATGGAAGCAGATAAATACACCTCCATACCAAGGCAGTTGGTAGGTTGAGTTCCTCAGAGACTAATGAATTTGTCCCACTGGTTGATAGTATTTTCAGCAAAGAACTAAGAGAATCTGAGAGAACTCAGGTAAGTGGTCTCTGTAAAATTGGTGTCTTTTCTTCCTCCCCAAGGGTGCAAAGGTAGCAAAAGCAAATAAATCTGCCTAAAATTGCAAAAAGGAAGGAAGCAAAGAAAAACTCACCTAATTATCTCATTTTCTTTATTAACTATGCTCACCATTTTGATTAGCTTAGAGAGGAAGTGTATTTCCCTGAAGACTACTCTCCACATCCAAAAGGAAGGTGGGTATCTAGGTAGTTCTGAAAAGTCTTTATCTGAAAGTGCTGAGAAATGTAGGTGTGTGGATGGAATTGCCCATGTTATGACTGGTCCATTCCTTGAGAAAAGACATCATGCGTGGAAAGGTGAAGGGTTAGCAAAAGAGAGGAAGGCCCTCAATGGAATGGATTGACACAGTAACTGTAGCAATGGTCTCCAGCACATGAGAGAGAATGAGGATCGGGCAGGATAGGGTAAAATGGAGATCCATTGTTCATAGAGCCACTGTGAGTCATACTTGACTCAATGGCACCTAATAACAACAATGTGACATCCTTGCTCACCTCCGGTCACAGCTCAATTATACTGCAGCTTTTCACTCAAGCACTGTCAGGGTAGTCTACTGGGGTTTATACTACAACCCTAAAGTGGTTTCTTTCTGGGTATGCTCCTCCCCTGCATTATTCATCCCCAGAAAACCTACTGGAAAGTCAACTGTGAGTCGATTCTTACTTGAAGACAAGGAATTTTGAATTTGAGTTACCATCTTGGTCTAGAGACCATCATTTTCTTTCTAGATTCTAGCCATCTTTTCCCTCTAAGAAGTTCCTATTTAAGTTTCTATTTCTATCAGCTTTCACCTAGGAAAATTCTTATTTTCATGGTTAATTTTTTTTTTCTTGTCAGACACCTCCCCAGACTTCTTAGGACTATTCTTCTATCTTTACAAGCTTTATCTCTAATCTCCTACCAATAAGTTGAGGGTACTGGTGGCTTAGTGGTAAAAGTCTGGCATTCTCTAGCTTGATTTTTGACCTAATTTGGATCTCTAGGCAATGTATTTCAAGCACAGCCATTACGCATCTTTCAGTAGAGGCATATATGCTACTCTAATGCTGAATAGGTTTCAATGGAGCTTTCAGGCAAAGACACAGAGCAGAAAGGTCTGGAGATGGTCTAAGCCGGTGAAAACCATATGGATCTCAGTGTTCCAATACCATTATTAAATTGTTGTTGTTATTATTATTATTATATTACTTATGCATCGGGTCTTTTCGAGTCAGGGACCACCTCAACAGCCGCACAAACTCTACACTCCAGGTAGATGAGAAGTTGTATGGTAATTCTCCCTAAAAGCAGAGCATTCTAATACTGGGAGAATTTTTCAAACTCTATTATACATATTAAATCAGAATTTAATGAAGCACAATTTTCAGTATCTTTTAAAATCTTCTTGTGGTTACAAGTTTAAGAACCAGCACACAGTTCCATCTCTCAGGCTTTTGTATATGCTTTTCTTAGGCCAGAAATGTGATGTTGTATATATTTTTGTGATTGTTTCCCCCCTGATGCTCATGTAGGATAGAAGTACAATGTTTTTAGGGTGGGTTTGTTTTTTGGTTTTTTTCCTGCAGCTCTTCAATGACCTCGCTAAGTAGTCCCACGGCAAACAATAGCTCATGGCCTGCATCCTAGTACTTTATTTCTTTGTATTTTGAGCTAGATGTTGAACTCCTAGAAAGGAATTACACTTCATTAGTATTCGTTTTTACATCCAACAGTACCTGTTGAACTGATTCCAAGACCAACTTACCAATTCTCTTCTTTCTTCTAAAGAGGGAACCGTCCTCTTGTAAAATCATCATGGACTTCCTCATTTTGTTGGTGTTGTTAAGTATTATCAAGTTGACTTAGACTCACGGAGACCCTATGAACAGATCTGAACCTTGCCTTATCCACCACCATTTTCACAATTTCTGCAGTGCTCAAGTCTATTCCTATGGTCACTATGTCCATCGGCCTTCTTAAAAATTATCCTTTCTTTCACAGGTGCTCAAGGTTTCCTAGCATCATGTCTTTTTCAAGGACTATCACTTTCTTACAACATGTCCAAAATATGTTCAATGGAGTTTCACCACCTTTGTCTCCAGTGAACACCTTGGTTTCATGTCCTCCAAGATGGGCTTGTATTTTCTTCTGGTAGTTAGGAGATATTCAATACTTTTTGTTAAAACACAGTTCAAAGATAGCCATTCTTCTTAGCTCTCCCATATTCCTTTTCACTTGCATATAAAGCAAGTGAAAATACCGTGGTTTGAGACAAGTACACCCTAGTCATTAAACTGGTATCCTTGACTTTAACCCTTCAAAGATGTCCTTGATATCAAATTTAACCAATGAGATATGTATTTTGATTTCTTGATCACTACTGCCAGAATCATTGATTGTAGATCCAAGTAAAAATCTTAAACAATGTCTATCTTTTCTCTTTCTTGTATGTTACCCATTGTTTCTGTGGTCAGGATTTTGGTTTTCTTGATGTTGAGATGTAATCCATATTGAAGGCTATAGTATTTAAGTCTTCTTAACTTTCTGCAAGCAAGGTTGTGTCCTCTGCATACTGTTGGTTGTAGATGAGTCTTCCTCCAAACTTGATGCTACATTATTTTTCCTGTAACCAAGGAGGATAGAAGGAGAATTGATGCCTTTGAGCTGTGGTGCTGGAGAAAAGTATTGAGAATACCATGGACTGCTAGGAAAACAAACAGATTTGTCCTGGAAAGGGTTAAACCGGGTGGCTCCTTGGAGGCAAGGATTC